>NC_083280.1:82928737-83297070 GCF_963506605.1 Zootoca vivipara
TGCAGATCATTCTCAGTCTGGCATATTTGTATGATTGCAGGTGGCACACCAGCAGTTCTGCAGATTTTCACAGCTCTCATATATAAGTAGCCTGCATAAGACAGGAAGCAATTTCATTCATAACCTCAAGATACTTTGGCGCCAAGACATGCAGAATACCATTTGCTTGCTTCATGTCATGCACTGGGTTTTCCTTGCTGGTTTGGGGTGTTCAGTCTTCATCAGCATTTTCTCTGTTTTCCTTTTCTACCCCTTTTTTCCAACCAAAGGGAATATTCCTATTTCTCTGCAATGAAGTCCTGCGCCATCTGCCCTGTGGCTTTGACTCAGATATCCCCTTCAAGAGATGACAGTGTTGGGAAATTTATGTACCACTTTTAGCCTCAGTCTCCAACTTGCACCATAAACTATAGCAACTACAGGATAATGTGTGCCTCCAGTTAACAACAAGAGATGCTGCTGAAAGTTTCAGACAAAGACACCTTCCCCCTTGCTACTTCCTACATTTTATTAAAAGTCACTGACAAGAACAGCAGCTTCCCTTGAAGTATGCAATGCAAAAAGAGTTTCCTTGGAATTTGATGAGAAGCTAGGCATTATGCCATTATTTTTGCATTCATTTTTCCTGAACTCAAAGTTGTGGCGGCGGGAGAGAAAGTGCAGGTTAGATAAATTGTCTGTTGGGGTGGATTGGCAGAAAAAGTTGTTGTAACTCAGCAAAGTGAATAAAATACAGACTCAACAACACACAAGATGCAATATGTGCTAGTAGAAGAAAGGGGAAAATGTAACTTTCACAAAAATGGAATTTTCCTCTGAGGCTTCTCTAAGAGCCTGGCTTTAAGTTATATACCTGTAATGTGGAACTGGTGACTTTATACCTGTCTCTCTCTCTCTATTTTCAATAGCATAAAAGCAACATAAAAAGCCTTTTTTAAAAGGCATTGATCCATGAAGGGGGTCACATTGTATATTGCACTTAAAACGTTTTATTTGCAGCTGAAATAAAAAAAATTGAAAAATTGTCCAGTAGCACCTTAGAGACCAACTAAGTTTGTTCTGGGTATAAGCTTTAGTGTACATGCATATTTCTTCAGATACTACACTTAAAATGTTTTATTTGCAGCTGTATAGCTGAGACCATGGAGGTGCTTGGCTGAAAAAACAGATTTCCTTTAAATTTTTGGTACTTTACATATTTTGGTACTTTCCTATACTAATGATATTCTAGCAAAGGGGTCACCAATGTCTTTGAGCTTGTGAGCACATTTGCAAAATCGAGAAGCTGTCATAGCTGCCAAGTTATCCCTTTTTTACAGGGATTTTCCCTTATGCTGAATAGGCTTCCTCGTGAGAAAAGGGAAAACTTGGCAGCTATGGAAGCTGTTGTTGGGCACACAAATTGTGACCAAGGACACAGTAGTCTATTGCTTACAACAGAATGCTTTATTCAAGCTTAATTTCAGCAGGGGGTGGAGGAGCCTTCAGGCACCAGGGAAGGCCTCTGTGGGCACATGTGCTTCTGTGGGCACCAGGTTAGCGACTGCGAACACATACTTGTTTTTCAGAACAAGTATGTGTTCGCAGATAGCTAAGTTGGTAGCGCATGAGACGCTTAATCTCTTGTTGCAATCCTGAACATAGTTTGCTTGAAAGCAGGAGATGGGTTAGACACAGCATATTGCTTGGTATATCTGTTCCTGGAATGCAGAACTTCAGAATTTAGACTGGGAGAGAGATGTTCACAACCTGTGCTTTCCAGAATACTCTATAGGACAGTTTAGACTAGGGTACCTGTGGCACTGTAGACATTGATGGGCTACAACTGCCATCAGCCCCAGCACAGCCAATGGTCAGGGATGATGGGAGTTGTAGTCCGGCAACATCTGGAGAACCTTGGGGTGTTTCTTTAGCCATTGGAGCATAATATGCAATCTGTTTTGCTTGCAGCCAACTAGCAGTATTGCATTGTAAGTGACTCAAAGAAGCCAAGACTTAAAAAACCTCAGGGGCTGCAAGGGAGGCCAGAATGGAAACCTATTGTGAAAGTCATGGTGCCAAGTTCTTTGGCCAATCTGGCACTAGATTCATAAGGATTATTGTTTGGCCAAGTACCTGAAGCCCAAGTCATAGCTCAATGAAGCCTATGTCCCCTGTCTGAAACCCTGCAGAGCAGCTGCCATTCAATGTACCGGTAGTTAATAGATAGATAGGCCAGTTACCTGATTTGGTGTAAGACAGGTTCTTATACTGAACATGTTACTAAAATGACGTATCAACTGCAATGACTACTTGTCCATTTCAAGAGAACCAGGAGCAGAGAACCTGTGGACCCTCCAGATCTTGTTTAACTACAACTCACATCATCCCATGCTTGCTGGGGCTGATAAGAGTCAGAGGAGACAGATGTGACACAATAAAACAGCTCGCTTCACTGTGACTGCACTGCAAATGAGCCTTCATGCCTTAATTAGATTGGCCTGTGTGCCCCCAATCCCCTTTACTGCCACAACCTTTGCTGCCTCCCCTCTGCTCTGGTTGGTGAAAATTGATGTGGCTTTCTGCAGGTAGTTGCTTGAGGCTGGAAGTTTCCTATCCTACACACTTGGCTGCAGGCTGCTTTGTTAATGTTCTCCGATTGCAGAAGGAAGTAGCAGCAATGAAGGTGAAAAAAAGAGCAAGACTGACAAGTTGAGCCACTGTTTCGTTTGATGGGATGCTTGTCTGTCAGTTCAGCCGTGAAGACAGATTGGCAGTGCATCTGACGAATGCCCTTCTGAGCCTCCTTTTAATATTATGTCCACTGATGTCTTAGACTCCAGGGCATCAGGCCGTGCAACTGGGTATCCTTGACCTCTTCTAAATTGTGGTCCAATTAAAGAACTTGGACATCATCCACAGGAACACACACTTTCCCTCTGTCACTGGGAAGCAATGCAAGAGTTCTCTGGCATTTCAGCGAGGGAACAGTTGCGCATAGCAAAGCCCTTGCTCGTCCCATAGTTTTGCCATCCACTTTAGGCATCTGGTAGTTAACAGCTGTTTCTCGGGTGGCATGGAAAGGGATATGGAGGCAAAACCTCCCTAGCCTGAATTCTCCTTCAAGGGAAAAAGTCTTGCTCTTGAGGCAATTAACAGCTTACATGTCCTGTACAAGGCATACCAGGAATTTCGCACTCGGAGAAAGTCAAAGACGTCTTGAAAGTGAAAGCTGGCTTGGACCAGTGCTTGCCTGAAACAAAATGTCAATCTGTCGCGCGGCAGTTAGAGGAATGGGTATGCCTGAAACTGACCAGCTACTGAGTGACAATAGGGTATTAAATCAAACAGTTATCACACAACGCAACACTGCCATTAAATGTGTGTTTTGTGTGCCGGTGACAAGCTCCCCATTTTCCAAGTGGTAAACCAGGGATGGGAAACTTGTGGCCATCCAGATGTTGCTAGACTGAAACTCCATTCATCCCTGATCATTTGAGGTGCTGATTGGGGTTGATGAGAGTTGAAGTCCGGCCATATCTGGAGGGCACAGGTTCCCCACTCCTGAAGTACAGTCACTACACTTGTGAAAAGAGGGTACCCAGACACTTGCAGAGGGGTGTGGGGTGTGGGTGTGGGAGAGAGAACTGTTTATCTGCAGATGAATAGACTGAGCATGGGAAGCCAGGCAGGCAATGGTAGCAAAGCAGCGTTAGTTTTGCCAAGAGCACAGGCCCAACCCTTTGTTGTCTTTATATTTACCCAGGCTTTTTAAACAGTTGCTGCTGGTGCGGTTTTAGCTGACTGCATTGTTTTCCTTATTGTTTTCCTGTCATCATGAACCGTCCTGGGAACTTATACCTGTACAATGAAGGGTGAAATAGATATAATATTTAATAAACTAAGGCTGCTTCCTTCTGCCAGCTTGCAAAACCCTGCCTCATTCCCTGTCCACATTTTGCTTTCTCTGTAGCTCACTCCAATACAAACATGCCAGTCCCTACAGAACAGGGGTGAGCCTAGTTTCAAAGCCATGAACCATCAATGCTCATTGCAGAACTCTGCTAGAGCCTGGATAGCTCAGTTGGTTAGAGTGTGGTGCTGATAATGCCAAGGTTGCAGGTTTGATTCCCTTATGGTACAGCTGCATATTCCTGCACTGCAGGGGGTTGGACTATATGGTCCTCAGGACCCTTTCCAACTCTACAATACTCTTCTTCTTCTTCTTCTTTGGCGATCACTCGTATCCGAATAAGATTGCCTTCCATAAACACAGTTTTAACAATCGGTCCGTAAGTGACTGTGGAGGCCAATTCTGGATCCACACGTCCTTCCACAGTGGGGACATTGGTTTCTGAGCGGGAGTTGGTCACGGTGTGAATTTGCCAAGCCTGCCTTCCCTTTAGCACGTTTCTCCCTTGCGTCCTGAGATCGAGTGTCTTCAAAGCCCATGACACCTTTGGTAAAGGCTGTTCTCCTAATGGAGTGCTCACAGGCCATTGTTTCCCAGTTGGCAGTGTTTATACTACATTTTTAAAGATTTGCCTTGAGACAGTCTTTAAACCTCTTTTGTTGACCACCAGCATTCCATTTTTAAGTTTGGAATAGAGTAGTTGCTTTGGAAGACGATCATCAGGCATCTGCACAACATGACCAGTCCAACGAAGTTGATGTTGAAGAATAATTGCTTCAACACTGGTGATCTTTGCTTCTCCAGTACAGTGATATTAGTTCGCCTGTCTTCCCAAGTGATGTGTAAAATTTTTCAGAGACACCGTTGATGGAATCTAGTCTAGTTTATGCCATTGTAAGCTGCAAGGTACCATAAGCCTCTTTGCTGTCTGAGCTCAAAGAGCAGCTGCTGAGCAACTCTGTGGAATTTCCCCACACTGGCCCACTTATTCATTTGGGTATGTGGAAGAAGTTGTCGTTTTTGCTCACTGTTGATTTTATAATGGGCTTTATTAGATCCTGGAGGAAGGGAAAGCAAAATAAACATGACACAACAAAATGAATCCACAGTACAGGGCGTCTCCTCATATTTTGGCAAAGTCAATTCTTGTCACTTAAGCAGATAATCCTTTTATGCACCTCGTTGCCTATAGTATGGCATTGCCAATAAGAGTATGAGCTGGCTGGATTCTAGAAATGTTGATATCTTGGCTGGGTCACCTTTTGGCTTGTCTGATTCCACCCTTTGTAGGAATGTGACCCACCTGCATTAATTCACACCTGTTGTTGTCATGCTGGCAGCTGTTCGCTATATGCGATTTGTCTAAAATTTGTTCAGACAGTCTTTTCCTCACCCATATAGGGTCTGATCACATGTAAACCCTTTAGACTCAGGATGCACAGAACTTAATGGATACTCCATGTATTGAAGCAGTGTACCTTTGTATGTCAGGTGCTGAGGACAAACAACAGGGACAAACTACCACACCATGCTCTGGCTGAACCACTGTTCCCCACTCCCACCCCAAACAAACTCTTTATTAAGTGTTTGAACCATGGGAACTGGAATAAGAGCTTTCCCCGCACCAGGAAACTCTACTGTGACAGCTTAGGGAATCAATAGTTGCTTTGTCGCTTCTGCTGCCAATACCCTCCACGCCACATATAGCCTCCTTCGTTCTTGCAGTAGCCATCCTTCTGGTCCCAGAAGTAGCCCCCATAGGTGCTACTCTCGTTGTTCTCCACGAGGCTGTCCAGCTTCTCAGCCAGCTGGAACGCCAGGTTCTGTTGGGACGTGGGCTCCGTGTGGTACATTACAACTGCCTGGGTCAGCTGGTCTAAAGATGCCATTAGCTCTTCATTGATGATCATCTTGCTAATGATACTGTGCACTGTGGGCAGGTTGGCTGGACCACTGTTGAAAACGGACTACTGAACACCACTACTGAAATGGTGGTCTGATCCATAGTCTATATTATCTTGTAAAGTAGGTTCTGCAGTAAAGGACCGTATGATAGCCTGACTCAGTGGAAAATAGCTTCAGTTTGTATAATCATAGATTTAAATATATATCTGGATCCTTATTTATTTATTTCAAAAAAGGAATATACTGCTGGATTGTAGGGAAAAAACCTCAAAGCGGTTTACAGTACAACAAAGATAATAAGATTATCACTAAAAAAAAAAAGTTACAGCCGTTATTTAAAACATGTAGAAAGTTAAAACCACAATAGAATAGACTAAAAGAAACTGAAACTCATATGAAATTTTGAAACATCTGAGTAGGCTTGTCTAAATAAGAATGTCTTCAGCAGGTGCCGAGAAGAATTCAATGAAGGCGCTTGCCTGATATCAAGAGGCAGGGAGTTCCAAAGTGTCAGTGCTGATACACTAAACAATCAAGTTCTTACAGGTGGTGTGCAGGTATTATGTGACACCTGAAAAAGTGCCAATTCCACTGATCGAAGCGGTGGAGTGGGCACATTGGGTAAGGCAATCTTGTAGGCAAACTTAATTGATGGATGGACTGTGATACCTTTATTAGGTGGCCTTCAGCCTTGGATCTCAGAGCAAGTACGGTAAATCAGTAAATCAACAAGGGATAAAAAATGGTTTCATTTTCAATCCAAATAAGCTATGATTATTAGAATTAAGAAAACATGCCACTGATTTTAACAGCTGCTGGCACAAGTGGGGAGAGTCTTGTTGAACTCAGGTCCTGATTACAGGCTTCTCATGGGCACCCAGTTGAACCTTGTGAGAACAGGATGCTGGACCACATGGGCCTTTTAAGTTCTTTGAATGTCATCATCCATATCTCCATGCACACCCTCAAACTTAATCCCCATTCCTAGTCTTCTTTTTGGCTTTAATGCACTTTACAATTCAGCTGGCTCACTATTAACTATCAGAAGTATTAGGGTGAACCAGATTTTTAAAGAGAGGACAAGAGTCCTTATCTGGAAATCTTTCCCTGACAGGTGACTTCATAGCTAACAAGGGATAGATGAATGAAGCTGAGTTTTAAAAGAAAGAAAGATATATGACTGACGTTTAGTAAATGTTGGATGACTGAAGTCAAATCATAGACAAGTGAACTGGCATGCTATGCTTCCAGACCACCTTTTGAAGCTGCCGATGGGGCAGGTGGTGGGAGAAATCTAGCTCACACTTTTTCTTTCCCATTTTCGGTTTGATTCTAAGTGTGATGTAGTACTAGTTCAAACATGAGATGAACACTTGGGTCTTTTTTCTTTAGACATATTTACTGGAATATGTGCCAGAAAGCTTGTTTTCTTACTATTTCCTGCTGCCTTAAAATCCCTATAGATTATGATAGTGCCAAACAAGACATGGGAAACTATCCAAATATATTTAAATCTATACAGGGATAAGCACTGGCTTTCAACGTTACCTACCGGTACATTATGTTTCTGGTTCTGTGGTAAATACCCTGCGCAATTTTGGGGCAAGCCATTTATTATTTCTAATGCTGTAGGAGGGGGAAAAGAGAGATTTAAACATATTGCACATTTATATAGTATATATATTTTAAACAAAACTGTGAATGCCCAAACTGGAAGTAGACAATTGATCTTTTGGTTGGGAAAGCCAGAGGTTTGAGGCTTTGGTACATATCTAATGGTTCTAGCAGACACCACAATGAGTGGGGGGGGGAATGAAAACAAGATATCTGCACATTCCTCACACAAGAAAGGGGCTCAAAGTATATTCCCGAAGTTATTTGCACATTATTCAGATGTAGGAAGATTATATTTACTAAATCTATCCTTCTTCCCAAAGGAACTCAGGGGAGGCCAACAAGTGATAAAACAATGAAAACACCAGGTCAGATGCAGACTGGGAAAGGTCTTCAGTGCCTATCTGAAGCACTGCACAGATCCAGACCCGCTTGGTTTTTGCATGGTTGCGCCACCATGTGTTTTTGGAATGTGTCCACACAAAGCTTATTTGGAGTGCACATATTGACTAAGCCTGCTCGAAGATGATTGGTACCCAAGTGCCAGAGCTTTGTCTGTTCTTAGATAGAGAAGATGAAAAACAGCTGGTACCATGTCCCTATAACTCTAGGAAATTTGGGTGAAGGAAAGTTCATTCCCAAAGCACACTAAATCACATTTCAGAGGCTGCATTTTTATGAGATCCAGAGATTGGCTGTTTCTGGTAAGGCTGGCTTTCATGGTCTCTGGATGACTTCTGATCTGCGGTAGTGGAAGGAAAATCACCCTCAACCTCTTTTAAGCCTGTTCCTGTGAATTCATGGGGGGGATAGTTAGCTGCCTACACTTTCAAATGGTTTGAAGAATTGAATCCCTTTCTCACTTGCAGGGTTGTGTATTACTTGCTGCATATTTATTGGCCTGGGAGCTGACAAGTTGTATTTCATTGTGTACCATAAAATAGGAAGTCTGAACCTTTGGGGGAAGTTAATCATCACTTCAGAAACTGCAGTTCTATCTAGGCAGATGGTATCTCGGCAGCTCAAAGAGATTAAAAGAGGACACTCATTGACCACAGGCTTGAGGTTTAAGAGTAAAGGTGGACAGGCATTCTCAGGACCCTTCTGCATTATACATTTAAAGCAAGATCATTCCACTTTAAGCAGTCATTGCTTTCCCCAAAAATTCCTAGGAATTTGCTGTGTGTTGCTGTACATTGTTAGGCGAACCCTATTTCCCTCACAGTGCTACAATTCCCAGGGCTCCCTGTGGAGTGGAGAATTATTGATAGTTAAACCACTCTAGGAATTGTAGCTCAGAGAGAGACCCCAAACAAGCAAGAGACTAATAAGTATAACAGGTACCAGCTAAATCAGTCTTCCCCAACCTGGTCCCCTCCAGATATTGTTGAGCTACAACTTCCGTCAGCCTCGGGCAGCATGGCCAACAGTCTTGAACAAGCACAACATTGGTAGGGCTATGATAAGACACTGTCTAATAAATAAATATCAAAGAGGAAACAGAAACAGAGAGGGATTCCTGAGGAGTCCCCAACCAGGAAGGGGTAGGGAGAAGGATGAAAACACAACATACTTTTTTGCCCTCAACCTTTCTTCCACCAACCAAACAATAGGTTGGTCAACCTGCTCTCCTGCTTCTGTACCACACTGGAACTTCAAATCCAACTTTCCATTCCTGACCACAAGGCAAGAGAGCAGACAGGAAATGGGTGTCCAAAAGCAGTTCCCGGGGAAGGTAATGAAAAAGGAGGCAGGGAACTCTTCAGTTGAGAGAGAGTTATCCTCCCTCCAATTCCCTGGTGCCATGATGTTCTCCTTGATGCCAAGGCTCAGATAATGGTTCAGTACCTACAGACTTGCCTCTACTGCCCTGGGCACTCATGAGGGCTTGAGAAAGTGTGAATACTGCACCACAATACTGCTAACAGCTTGGGGAGAGATTTTGACCCCTCATATTTTTCTGCATTGGTAGAGGGTTTTTATAGAATCATAGCATTGGAAATGACTCCCCCCAACGGCCATCTGGTCCAACCCCCTGCAATGCAAGAATCTCAACACGCGGTTCCCCATCCAATTTGAAACCACACCAGACCCTGCTTAGCTTTGCAAATGTGTGCTAGCATTTTTATAGCTGCACCACTAGTTTTCTTCTCCCCTTCAGAGTCCCCTGCCCCAACTTTGAAGTAAGAATATGCCCTGATGGATCAGGCCAAAGACCCATCTATTCTAGGATCCTCCATTGTGTCATGGATCAGCTGGCAAAGGGGCCTATGTACCTGTGTGAATGTCCACCTGTGTGTGCGTGTGCATGCACACATGCAAGAGTGTGTGTGAGAGAAAGAGTGGGGTTGCCACATGCACCCTGTAGCATGTGGTCCCCAGAGGGTTGGCCAAAGACAGAATGGATCCCAGGTTGTGCTGTCTGTGGTCTCTGTGCCCTTTGGAAGTCACTTTATAGCATTCCTTATTCCCCTATTATGGATAAGGATTTGAAAATTACTAGTTCCGTAGTGAAAAGGAGTGGGTTGGTTAGATGAGAGGTATTAAAGGAAATAATCTGTATCCCTGACAGGTTAGTAAAATGGTTCAGAACACTTTGTCCTTTTACATATATATATAGGGGGGGGGGGGGAGGAAGGAAGGAAAAACATTGCCTCTGTACCACTGCCAATGTCACCAAGACCTTGAGTACATCTGTCATTCAAGTGACGGTGAGACCTGTTAAACTTCTCCAGAAAGTCCTCTAAACTTTTGCACCTACAGTAAGGTTACCAGATTTTTTTCAATAAAGCTGGGGGAAACTTAAATAAATAAATAAATAAATAAATAAATAAATAAATAAATAAATAAATAAATAAATAATATACTTTTTTTAAAAGAGAGAGAGAGAGAAATTAAGAAAAAAGGCAACACCACAGATCAAAGTTTGCTTTAAAACTGAGCTTTGGTTAATTTAAAAACAACCCACCCACCCCCTACCCCCTGCCATGCAATGTATTAAATCCAGCATTTCTTCATCTTACATGTATTGGGAGCTCAAAAAGGTGTGCTGCATATATAAATATGCAGTTTTAGTATCGCGTGAGGCCTACCCAGCTTGGCCTGGTCTCCCTCCACCTTCACGAGCGAGCGCCGGATGAGGTGCTGAGGCAAAAACCAAAAGCAAACAGGCAGCAGCTCACCTGGCAGCAGGCCAAGGCCACCAGGCCAAGAGCTTTACCGATCATTGCCACCGTGGCCACTCCTCGCGAGCCCTCCATCACTCAAGGCAGCTGCCTCTTCTTCCGCTGAGGAAATCCAGCCCACCTCACTCAGCCCCTTCTGCCACTGGCCAGGCCACTCCGCCCTTGCTTGCCGGTCCCCCCCACCCTGGCCACACTGCCCTCTTGACCTTTCTCCGGCAACCCCACAGGGCAGTGGGTGGGAAGCTTTTTTCAATGAAGCCTGGTTCCAGGTTGCTAAGACTGCCACTGCCACATTTCCCAGGGACATTTAATGAAATCCGGGGACATTCAGGGGACGGAATTTGTCAGGGACAAATTTGCAAATCCGGGGACTGTCCCCAGGAAAAGGGGACGTCTGGTAACCCTAACCTAGAGACTCTGGTGTAGAAGTGGAGCCAAGTGTGGCACATGGGAAGTGGGGGTGAAGCCTGAATAGAACCTGGCGGTTTGTGGGTGGAGACTTGCGGAAAATGGTGTGCCTGGCAGATCCTTGAATTCATTGGCATTTCAGAACCCAGCGCTTTATAATTGCACTACTTCACTTGTCAGACAAATCAAATACTGGTAAGTGGCCAGAATTTGTTTTGAAAGTCAAGTTTGCCTCTACGGACGTAGCCAGGGGGACAAGGGCCAGGGCAGCTGCTCCCCAATGGTAAAACACTTAAGTGAAATTAGAAATAATCAGAATATTTGAAATTGAAATGCTCGCTGAGTTCACTTGGATGATGTTGTGGTGTATTCTGGTGACACAACTGGAAAGCTGACTGAGCAATAGGCGTGGTTTCTGCAAACTGCCCAATCACGTCACAGGTAGCTCGGTTCTGGAACTGGACAGGTGGGTGTCCTCCCCCACCAACATAAATCCTGGCTACGCCCATGTTTGCCTTCATAAGGCAATTCATATGTTTGGATTTTTAATGTTTTAAATATAGGACTAAAACAAAATTTGAGAGACAGCTGATGTAGCAAAACAGAGCAAATTTATTATTTATTTACATAGAGCCATCAGTGTTAATTATGCTTTTAATAGTTATTACAACACAAAGAGGATCGAGAACTCTCTCTTGCATGGCTTGCTGAACATTTGTACGGCATAGTTGGCAGGTGTGTTAGAGATCTGGCAGGTGTGACCCTGTGTGCCCCCCCCCATCCCACACATGAAGAGTGTTTGTTTGAACATCGCTACTAGGAGACATTGTGATGGCTGGGGATGTGTGTACAGCAATGACCCTAAAGTTGTGTTTACAACAAGGTTTTCTGTGTTTACCTTTATTGTCTTGCACCCATTTATTTGAGCAAATTGCAGTTGGGGGAGGCCCGCTGGGCAAGACGTTAGGAGGTTTGTTTTCTGGAAAGCATCTTGTTCATTTTATTTTCTTTGGAGGTTGTTTCCTGGTTGATTATAACTGCCTGAATTCTTGTGAAATGCAATTGGGTTTTACTCTCACACTTTAATTTAGTCATTGTTTATTGCTGCATGGTTAAATTTAACGTTGACTGCTTATCTGCAAGTCTACCATTACTTTAAAGTGAAGGGGGCTTGTTTATATAATAACATCAAATTGGTATGTGCGGGATATTTGGCAAGAAGTAAACTGAGGCGAGAAATGGAGGTAGGAATTGGAGTGCAGCAAGCCTGCACCCATGGAGGAAATGTGTGTCTTTTGCTGTATTCTGCTTTAAAAAATCTAAATAAGGCAATCCCACCCACCCACCCCCCAGATATATATTAGGAAAATTCTTTTGAGTGAGACCATGATGCAGAGTATGCTGCAATAGTGTGACTGCCAGTTTTTGAAGGGAGATGACTACAAGGAAGCACTCTATGAATAATAAACTGCAGATCAGAGGGTCACATTCCCAGTAAGCAGGGAAGTGTATTTGACTGGCAAAAATGTCAATTCCACCAAACCAACCTCAATCAGGCATCAGCATTGTTATTGTTCATTATATTTGTTCATCTGATACTTCATACAAATCTACAGCCTTGTCCCTTGAAGATGAGGAATAGAATCATAGAATTGTAGAGTTGGAAGGCACCCTGAGGACCACCTTAGTCCAAGTGGGCGGGCGCAGCACGGCTTCCGCGTGGCGCCCTCCTGCCGGCCCGGCGCCCTGGTGCCCCACGCCACCGAGACTACCCCTAGAGCCGGGCCTGTTTCATGGCAGGGTTATGAACTCAAAGGCGCACTTTAGAATCATGGAATTGTAGAGCTGAAAGAGACCACAAGGGTCACCTAGTCCAATGCAGGAATCTTTTGCCCAATGTGGGCCTCAAGCCCACTAGTCTCATGCTCTACAAACTGAGACACCCCAACAGTTGTCTTTAAAATCATGCAAAAGGGCATTTTTAACCTTCATTTTAAAGAATTAAACACAGTTCTATATAAAAGATACTTCATGGAAAAATATATTTTAATAGTAATTGATGGCAGTTTAAAGAAACTTGGCATCTAAAACTTGTTCAGAAATCCAAAAGATTTTTTAAAAAATTTTTTAACACAATCCCACTCAGCATAAATCTCTAGAACAGACTGATATTATCTCCTGTCTTGGGTTGGAAAAAAAAGTGGACAACAACAGGCCAGGGATCTAATGCAGGGCAAGGTAGGGACTAGGAGTTCAGAGCGTGTTTCTGATTAATGTCATATGTGTACCATATATTTAAAGCACATGCTTCCTCTGGAGAATCCTGGGAGCTGTGCAGAGCCCCCCCCCCTACAAACTACATCCTCAGGTTTTTTTTGCAGGAATCAACATGCTTTGAATGTGCGGTGTGGATGTGACCCAAATCATGCTGATATTGGTGTTTAGGTGAGCTGAGTGCAATGTCAACTGCTAAAAGACATGCAAAACTCAGAGCCTTGGACTTCCACAAAGCATTTGATGAAGTACTTCACCAAAGACTCCTGAGTAAGCTTAGTGTTCATTCTGTACATTTCCACTTCCTTCTGTAGTGGCAGCAGCAATAGACAGCAAATAATTGTTTATGATGTCTGCTAATCAGACTTGACAGTCCCAGGCACCAAGCCTTGCCCGAGGTTTTGTAACAGAGTGAAGCTGCTGGTGTACTGAGCCAGTGCAGATGGGGAAGCTCTGGCACTGAAATACTCCAAGGTCTAATTTCTGCATGTATCTTTATCCAGCTTGCCAATCATAAATTGGCTTCTAATGTGGCTCATGACAATTTAAAGAACAACAACAACAAGTTCTCAGCATCTGACCATGCCCAAAGCCTATCCAAATGGGTTCTAAGATCAGCTGACCAGGTCAACCACCTGATTCACAGCAGTCTCACAAGGATACCCACTATGAAGAAGACTGTCCCAAGAACACACTACCTTCCAGGAAAGCGATCTTCAGATATGTTTACACAACTGTAAATAAAAACAGATTTACTCTATGAAGTCATTGATTTTACACCACTCTGTGGTATAAGATTCCTCCCCAACCCGAACCCCTGAAAACTAGCAGATGGGGCTGCTCTGTTAGAGATCTCTAGCCTTCTGTGCAAAGTTATAGCTCCCAGGTTTCTGCACAGGAAAGGGAATGATTATGGAACCAGTTTACATCCGTGGTGTGGATGTGTTCTAATTGTAGCCAAATACAAGCAGTTCTTCTGCAAGACGAATCTTGAGGAAATGAACAGTAACAGCACTTACCATGCTCCTTTGTAGCTCCCATTGATTTCAATGGGACTCATGCTGAAGAACTTCCCATACTTTCCTTGCTATTTCCCCTCCATTGCAGTGTTTTGACATCATATTAAAACCCATGTGGCTTTCCCAAACTATTCCACCTTTCTGCAAAAGAGCTGTTAAGCTACATCACAAGTCAAGGAGTTCTTCCTGCGTATGTAGAGTGGTTTTCCATTTACTGACATTCTTGCTGATTCTCTCTTTCCATGATCAAAGCGGAAAATCTTCAAGAGTTATTTTCCATGGGATCAACTCTATCGGCTGTTTGTAGCTTATTAAAATGCAATCCAATCTCTTGCTGAATGTCACTTAGCTGCTGGTTTCGGTGTAACAGAATCTCACTGCTTCCACCATTTCTTAATCTTATGCTGGTACAGTATTCAATCTATACTGGAAAGGTTACCTAATATCAGCCTTGCAAACATTTTGTTGATCCTGTAGTACAGGGACTGTTACCGAAGCAGCTGCTTTAGCTTCAGCGATGAGGGTAGAATTTCAGTACTGGACAAACGCCATCTCAAAACAAAATCTAGAGGTCTTCCTAGAAGATGTTTGAGATCTGGTGAACCTCTAAAACAGGGGTGGCCAACTTGGGGAGAGGATTACACCTCACCTGCTAAGTTGCTCAAGGGCCATATCTTCCTGCTGCCTCTTACTTAACTGTTGTGACATGCCACGAGTTATGACCTCACAAATGCCTTTTGTTACATAAGCACCATCCTGCTGTGCCTTTCCTTTGAGAGTTATGCTCTCCTCATCAGTAACCTGTACCACAGCAAGGCTACAGCATCTCTCTCACCCATTCCTTGGTCTGTGGCCCAGTGAAGTGTTGGTTCGTGAGATTATTGAGGTGCAAAGAGGGGGTTCCAGTGGAGCTTTGAGAGCTACCCAGCCAAGGGAAAATTGGAGTTCTTGTACTATTTTAAGTCAATGTATTCTAATGGAAAGGGGAGGGGGTCTTTTTTGGACAGGTGATTTCTCATAATACATTTATTCCCTTTTTATTGCTTATTTCCTACAAGTTCCTACCTGCTATTTTCTTTACCTTTCCTAGTTGACAGGCCCTACTGAGAAATGATGAAACTGGTTGACTGTATGTTTCCTGAATCCTGGAGTGGTTGGGTTTTTTTAAAAAGAGGAAGACACTATTGTCTCTGCAGAACCCCAGCAGGAGGTGAAAATTACTGTAAGTTTGCTGATAACCTAGGATTAGTGTGCTGATCTTTACATTAAGTATTAAGAGCTCTGAATATTTACCAATGCCTTCCTGGGCTATTTGAGATAAGGAATTGTACCAGGGTGAAAATAGTTCATTGAGGGGTGTTTTTTATATCAAGTTATGCCAGCTTGATATAATAAACTACAGGGGGGAAAATCAGATTGGCATATACCAGGGGGCTGCTAATAAGTACGAGAAAAAAGTGCAGGCAGCAAGGACCATCTTAAATTAAACCTTCTTCTCCTCTCTCCCATGAAAGGAAATGCCATTTGGAAGATGATGCCTGTTACAGCACACACATTAGGATCTGGGAGACCAGGGTTCACCACTGAGTCATGGAGCTCACTGGGTTACCCCAGGGATTGTCTCTTAGCCAGGCATTGTCTCCTGGTGAGCTCCGACTGGAAAAAAAAATCCCTAGTTGTGAGAACTATGTACTATGTGGAGAGAACTATGTACACCAGTTTGAGCTCCTTGGAAGAAAGGGGGCATATAAAGGTAGCTAATAAATAAGTAAATAAATAGAAACGAAACACAAAGGATGCTTTTTGCTTCAGGACTATTGGTTTGGTATGTGCAAATAAATGCAAATACACTCATACCTTGGTTTAAGTACGCCTCGGTTTGAGTACTTTCAGTTTAAGTACTCCGCGGACCCATCTGGAACAGATTAATCCACTTTCCATTACTTTCAATGGGAAAGTTTGCTTCAGGTTAAGTACGCTTCAGGTTAAGTACAGACTTCCGGAACCAATTGTGTACTTAAACCGAGGTACCACTGTATAACTAATTGAGTCACTGACTTGGCATGTTTATCTAGAAGTCCCATTGGGTTTAGTCGTGCCACTTACTCCCAAGGAACTGTGCATGTATAATTTCACTGGGAACTCAATTGACTAAGAGTTCTTTAATCAAGTGATCGCTCTGAGCATTTGTTGTTGCTGTTGTTTTGTACTGGCTCGTGTTGTCCCCCCACCCCACCAATGCAGCTTTGAGGAGTAATGGCTCCTCAAGCAGGCTCAGAAGAATAATGAACTCTCCCAAGTTCGAAATGGGCTGAGGATGGCTTCCAGAGTTCATTTATTACAGAAGCCTCTGGCAGTAGGGGAGCTCCAATGGCACAAAGGTGGAGAGATCAAGTTTCCCATGCAGAAAGTGCCTGGCCAGAATCTGAGTTTAAGAGTCTCAGGAAGCAGATTCGAACCAGTATCTTTTGAAAAAAAAGCAGGCAAGCAGATTTCAAGATTTGCACTTGGAAGACCTTGGAGAAGTGCTACTTGGAGAAGAGCCAGTGTGGTGTAGTGGTTAAGAGCAGTAGACTCATAATCTGGGTAACCGGGTTCACGTCTCCGCTCCTCCACATGCAGCTGCTGGATGACCTTGGGCTAGTCACACTTTTTTGAAGTCTCTCAGCCTCACTCACCTCACAGAGTGTTTGTTGTGAGGGAGGAAGGGAAAGGAGAATGTTAGCTGCTTTGAGACTCCTTCAGGTAGTGATAAAGCAGGATATCAAATCTAAACTCTTCTACTAACCATTCCTTCATTGCAGGGGGTTGGACTAGATGACCCTCGGGTCCCTTCCAACTCTACAATTCAATGATTCTAGGAGTAACAAGTGTGGGTTACATTGGTCAGACCCCATAAGAAGGCAGCTTCCTATGTTCACAGTTAACTCACCTGGTTCAGGAAGAAAGTCACGATAGGAATAAACCCTGACTGTCAATAACTTTGAGGCACCATTTGGGGTTTTTTTTGTTTCAAAAAAAGAAGAAGAACAAAACAGATATGCATTATGCAAAATGAAACCAAACAATTGGGGCAATGATATGCCAGCCAAATAAAAGCTGCAATATGTCAATTCTTCTAGAAATTGACTTGAGTATTCAGATCATTTGAGGTGGAACAAATATTGCTGCCCCACATGCCACCTTTCTCCCTCAGAACCGATTTTTGGTGTCAGGCAGCCGTGAATACTTCAAAAACACCTAGATGGAGAAATTAATCTATCTTGCAGAGCATATTATTACATTAAGCCCATGTCTGATATAGCTTTACACAGATAAAGCAGGACTGTAGAGCTGAGACTTCTTATAATGATTCTCTCCCTCCCTTTGTAGAAGCACTCCAGTGTAATGGTTTTATAAGAACAGTTTTATGGGTGGTTTGGTAGAGCTGAGTTTGAGAAATAGAAGTTTTCACCTTCCACCCTGCAACCCACGTGGATCTCAGAAGCAGAGTTGTACTACTGGAAAGCTCACTCAGTGGCTAAAAGGCATAGCAAATGGGAAGTCTTACATTTTGCTTTGAGTTGTGGGGTGATTAAGGACTTATTTCACCCTTAAATAGCAAGTATTAACTGGGCCAAGATCCACCCCAGCAATTTTTGGTACTCTGAAACAGTGCAATTCTAGACAAAAGTGGGGATGGATGAATCAGTCTGTCAGTTTCAGTTTCTCTCAGCTTCTCATTTTTCCAGTCAAAAGTTCAGCTTGCCACATTTCCACATCAGTTTGCATTTAAACAAAAAACAAAAAGACCCATTGAAAACTGGCATTTTGGTGCACCTTTGTCCCAGTATACATATTTTTGTATACAATTTTTGCAAGCATTTTTTGCTAATATGATGCATTTTGCGTTATTTTCACTAACATATGCATTTTAGGCACACTTTCCCCTTGTATGCATACCTTTTTTTTGACTGGAGAATTTATTGCAAGATTTGGAGCCATGCTAAGTTCAAAGGATTCCAGTTTACATATTGTCTCACAAAGTGTGAATTAGATAGGTTTGCCTTAATGCAAACAAAGCCAATGTTCTGTCCTCTTGCTACTCAAATTTAAGTCTCATTGAGTGCAACGGGAATGAATTTCAGGAACGTGGGCATAGAATTCCTGCCCAAGTCCATTCACCAAATGTCCAAAGCCAACTAATGAATTCTTCTTTTAAAAAGCAGGCCAGCAATTTCTTACTATTAGTTTCAGAGTTTGCATAGACATCTGATAATGAGGACCCAGTTATATGTTAAGTCAGGTGTGGGGAATCTTTGGCCCTCTAGATGTTGCCAGAGCTCCCATTATCCCTGGCCATTGTGTCATGCTTCCTGGGACTGATGGAAATTGAAGTTCAGCTTAGCAGGCTCTCCACAGCCTTTGCCCTCAACCCTTTCCCCACCTTCGTGCTTCCTAGAACAAACAAGCAAGAAGTCATGCAGCCATGGCTCCCTGCAAGTGAACTGAATCTCTCTAATATAAATTTTATAGCTTACATATATGCTAACCCAAAGATTGCATGATCCTTCTTGTAAGGAAACCAAGTTATTTCTTTTTAAGTTGTTTGGAACCCTTTTTCATCTTGGTTTTACTGCCAGCAGATGGAGATTCGTTTGCTGTAACTTCTAGAAACATTCACTTATTTGGAAAGCTAAATGTCTGTGATTTATTCTAGCCTAAGTACTTCCATGGGGAATTTTTGTTTAAGGTGAATGAGGGCAGATGTAAAATCTAAGCAAATTTTGATGTGCTTGGATCAATTGCCATTGGAGAGTAGGAATCTCCCTTCCAAATGTGTCTCTCCAACAGAAAGATGATCTCATAAAATTTCTGCACCCAGTTGAACATGCAGAATGTACTAACTCAGAGGTTTGCTAACATAAAGGTCACACTGAACAAATTAATATAACACTTTATTGCCAAATATATGGCTCCCCAAGAGATTCTGTTGAATCTCCTCTTTCAGCTACGCTACACAAACCCCCAAGAATCACCTCTCAACTCTCATCCCTTTGTTTGCTGTAAGAAAATGCCTCTACATTACAGTAATCATTGCAGCAATCACTACACAGCGAGGCTGAGCAATATCTCAGATGCCAGCACTCTTCTAGTGTGAAGCACAGGCGAACTTTGAAGCTATGGTGTTATGAAAAGAACGACAACTCATTGCAAAGAGCATTATCTGAAGCACTACAATAGCAGCTATGTAACTGCATCTTGTAGGATGTAGTGAGTGAATCGTGCAGCAATTAAAAATATTGTTAAAATTTGCTCACTTACCGTATGTGTTTGGATTCTCTACTGGCTGAAAGTAGATAAACAATAGTTGGCACTTACAATAGTTGGCACTATCTGTACAGCAACATTACTTCCTGCTTAAGAAGGTGACAGTGGGAAAACATGGTGGGAGAGATAAGGTAATAGAAAATAAACCAGAGGTGGTGACTTTGGATGACATTTTGCTCAGCAAATGAGACTGCTTGGCTTGCTGTGCTGCAGCTTAATATGATTTCTTGCAATGATTCTGGAATATAAAATGTAGCCACATCTGCTAAGATCCCATTGTGATAACCTTAATTAAAAATATGTTGTAATAATACATCACAGAGATGCATGATCATAAGAGAATTGAATCCTAAGCTACTTGCAACCTCTCCAGCTGAGATCACGAACCATCAAAAGGGTGCTTCCAAAATTAGACTGCAGTCTACCGTGTGTGATAATTGACAGAATCATCCCCCCCTGCTCCTTCATTTTTCTGTCTGTGCACAAAATCAAGAAATGTAATGGGGCTGTACCCAGCGCTCTCTGACCACAAAACAGGGGCTGTTGTGCTAGCAAATGGGTGAATTGCACAACAGAGGAATCTGGTGCAGCAGTTGTGCTAGCAGAAATTTGTTGCGTAACAGATGGCACACTGTTGTGCAACAAAGTCACAATGACCTGCCTGTATGTGCTCTTGCACAACAGTGTTCCACTGATAAAGCATTTTGCCACTGGAACAAGTCTTCTGCTGAGTGACTTCAAATTGGTGCTATGTTGGATAGAACCCATGGGGGAAGGGTTGTAATTTTTATTTCCCCTTCGGTTAATGGATCATCACAAACTGAAATACGACATGAGAGTCTCACAAGCTTCACTTTGGAAATGATTATGTCAGATACGGTGTTCTCTAACTTTCTTCTCAAACTTGATCATTTCCTGAAGGGAAGAGAAGCACAAATTCCTCAAGCTTCACCAAGATCAAGAACTTAGAAAAGAATGACATCTCAGTTGTTATATTCTGCTCATACTCAGAGACAGTCAGATCCAAATACATAGAACCAGGGCTTCACAATAGTTAATCAGCATGTTCCAATATGAATGTGAATGAATGAAACAAGTGAAGTGTCTCTGAAAAACAAAAGGGCTCTTAGTCTAGTGGGCTTGAACTGCTTCAAATTGCAGGTCAGGGATCATGTTCCTCCACATAAATGATAGCATAAACATACTTCCACATGGAGAACTAGAATGTCAAACTAGTCTAGAACCCGTCTCTCTAACATTGGTTTTATTTGGTGCAGGGGCATTTTGTATGGAGAAGCTTTTATCACATGACATTCCCACCCACTGAATTTGAAGTGGTATACACCTGAAACAGGTTGACTACTTTAGTGAGAATCCAGACACACAGCAGCACTGGATAGCACTGCAATATTTGGAGTAGTTTTCTGGGAGAAAAAGGTCAGAAACAAAATTTGTATCTTCTTCTAGCATCTCCCAATATTTCAAAGAGACTCGTTTCACACTTCGAGAGCCATAGCTGAGTTCACCCAGAAACTAATGTCCCTAAGATGCATGGTGTGTGTGTGTGTGTGTGTGTGTGTGTGTGTGAATTTGCGCTGTTAATCCATGCCTTTGACTGAGAGCAAAGGTAGCCAGATGTTGTAGGGATATAGCGCTCATCATCCCTGACCATTGGCCATGCTGGTTGTGGCTGATGGGAGTTACAATCCAACACCACTTCAAGATAGGCCAGGATCTCAGCAGCTCTACCTTCACACTTGGGGCTTGATGGGTGAATGGTAAAGGAGAGGGGGAATGGAGAAAGGAGGAGTAGATTACCCAAAATTAGACTAAGTCTTCTGTGTTTGCCCCCCCCCCAAAAAAAATACTATTGTAGATTCAGCTGTTCCTTAATAGTTCTAGTCTGGTTTCTACTATGAAAAAACACAATTCCTCCGAAAAAATCCCATGTTACAATCTTGTTTCATACTCACATTTATTCCTTTGTTACTGGATTTATTTCTACTGCAGCATGTGATTCTATTGCTATGATTCTTCAGCAAATCAATACTGACAGGAGATGAAGTGAATTCCCAACCCCTATTTCTTATTAGCAGCTTTGCAGACAACTAGCCATGTTTCAGAGGTGTTCCTAGGTAAGCTAGAAGTGTATTAAACAAACAAGTTAAATGTTTTCAACACCAGGCCTCTCACATTCTAAATATATATTTTTTGAATTTATATTTTCTTAAAACATCCCCAACTGTATCCATTTATGTTAAGTGCTTAATGCAGGGGTTCACAACCTGCAGCCAGCTGACTAATTCTATGCAACCCTTGGTCTAAACTGCAAGTAAACTATCAGTTCAGACCTCTGGCAAGAGTGATGTGTCCCTCTGCCAGCAGTCTGCTTAGCGGGGATGAAGAGAAAGAGAGAAAACAGGGTGGCATAGAGGGAAGAGGAGTGGCTCTGTCCACCAATGGCTTCAGCCCTATCCACCACCAACATTCAGCCCTTATCGGGGGGGGGGGGGGATTGTCTAGCCATATCTCAATTATTAAGCTTCAATTGACTACTTAAAACAGTGAGTCATTACTACTCATGAATTTTTTCCGAAATTCCACATATTTTCAGTATGGTTGTCATAACTGATTGCAGCATTGTGCAATCTGCAGGCTAGTAGGAATGATGATGATATCAATCTGCAGGTATAAAGTATACTTTGGGTTCCAAGCTTATATCTTGCCATTCCTTAATAATAATTATTGTTATGATGCATTTTTCTGGTGATCAGTTTTTAAATCCGAAAATTGTCATTACATGGGGTTCAAAAACGTCTGCAAAAAAACCCTCCCTCCCACTCGTTCACATTTTTCACACCCATTGTTGCCCTGATCTGCTGCTACCTTGCTACCATTTTTAATGCGAAAGCACATTGTTCACACTCTTTTTTTTTATATTAGCTCTTTTACTATGTAATAATCTGTATGGTGGTGCAGCATAAAATATGACTTTGAAATATCTGTGAGTTTTTAATTGCCTTCTGTACCCTTTGAATGCCCCACCCAAATTACCCCAAATTTGCAAAATCTGCCCCACACTCCAGTTTGATTCAGAAAAAGTCATAACATGGCACCATCCATGTACATGAAGAAGAAGAAGAGTTTGGAGTTGATATCCCACTTTATCACTACCCGAAGGAGTCTCATCTCCTTTCCCTTCCTCCCCCACAACAAACACTCTGTGAGGTGAGTGGGGCTGAGAGACTTCAAAGAAGTGTGACTAGCTCAAGGTCACCCAGCAACTGCATGTGGAAGAGCGGAGACATGAACCCAGTTCCCCAGATTACGAGTCTACCACTCTTAACATGGCATTTTGCAGAGTCCTATAAGCTTCTATTCCAAATCAGGTTATTACCTAATTGCATTACTTAATGCTGCACCTGGGTATAATTTCAGTGGCTCCACCTTCTGGCTTAGTTCAAATCTGAGATAGGAAAAAGGACTGCTACTATGTTGAAACATCATGACCATTATTTTGTTTATCAGACTTCTTCCTTGCTTTCGTATTTTTCTTTACTACTTTTCATTTCAGGGACAGACAGTGCAATCTTATGTGTGTCTGCTCTGTTAGTAAGTCAGTTAAGTGTGTGAGGGATTGTGGTGTAGCTGATTTTCATGGTTTATCAGCCTAATCGCTCTATCCCTGCCTTGCTATGGTAAAAAATTTCTCCTAGTTATCACATGGCTTGCAACTCCAGGAGTATCTTAGGCTTTAAACCACAGCTACCTACTTTTGGGTTTCTGATCGCCCTCTTTAACTGCTATTTCTTTCAGGTCTCTTAGTGATTCATCGTTCCCTGTGTCTGCTTTTATCTGCTGCATTTGTGTTAGCTAATGGAAATGCCTGGGCAATTAAATCTGCATACTCTTTTGTTTCACTTTCTAAGGCCTTTTCTGACTTTACATGGCAAATTACTGCTCTAGACTATGGTAATGCCACTGCGGTATACATAAATTTATTTAGTGCATGTTGCAACCCATTTCTACAATTGCAGCTTATTCTTAACTTGCAGTTTGTTCATTGCCTTTGTAAACAATGGGTTGTGGTCTATTGCCACAATAGCCATACAACCTTATATATTAAATACAGAACATTTATTTGCAACTGCTATGTTAAGGGCACCAGCCTTTTCTGTGATGGCGCGTGGGTTGAAATGTTTATGGATGCACCTGAAGTATAAAATTTTATTGTGGCTTCTGCATTAGCTTATAAAGGCTTATAAAAGGATGTCATATACAGTAGAGGAGGGTGAAAAGTTGTTTTCTGCTGCTCCAGAGAAGTGGACACGGAGCAATCCCTGACAGGATTCAAGCTACAAGAAAGAAGATTCCACCTAAACATTAGGAAGAACTTCCCGACAGTAAGAGCTGTTCGGCAGTGGAATTTGCTACCAAGGAGTGTGGTGGAGTCTCCTGCTTTGGAGGTCTTTAAGCAGAGGCTTGACAGCCATCTGTCAGGAATGCTTTGATGGTGTTTCCTGCTTGGCAGGGGGTTGGACTGGATGTCCCTTGTGGTCTCTTCCAACTCTATGATTCTATTATTCTCTTTTAAGGCATTCCTGCCTTCTTGAACTATGTTTGAATTCATTTTATCTTTCATCAACTTTCCTGAACAGTACCATTTAGGCTGTTGTTTTCATGGTGATGTGATTTCACAGTGTAACGGAGGATGAGATCAAATACTGTATGACAAAGGGCAGGATACAAGCAAATAGGTTGATAAATTATATTTGCTCAGATAATTGACAGCTTCTAGAAACCACGGGCAGTCATTCATTGATTGGTATTTGGCATTCTCTTGATGGTTCAGTGTTATCCCTTTTCACTCCTCTGGGTGAAATGGTTTCTCCCCCAAACACCATTAAATAACTTCTCGGAATATAACATGTTGCCAAATTAGGGGAAGGGGATCCCGAAAGCTGCAGCAGGGCAATATTTTTAGAACTGAAATGTCACAATGTGGTGAGCAAGATTTCTCTTTAGGCTGGATTTCAAAATACAGGTAAAGTGGGGCAAATGGGTAGATAGGAAACACCAGCCACAATGTCTACAAATGCTGGGGTATCAGCACCATGACTAGATTTTATCACATACACAGCCAACCTGAAGAACAGTTCTGGAGCACTTGAAATCATGCTCACTACTGAGCTCACTGCATGGTCAGCTGGTCATAATAAAGGTATTGTCCTGCTGCAGCAGTTGGATTTTCTCCAAACACGTTCCTCTCGGTTTAATTCCCTAATTGGATTTCAAAACAACCTAAGCTTTTTTGATCGTGTTTCTCTTTACAGTACTGAGTTCTCCCCTTGCCGGGAGGTGTTTCCCTGAGATGACATTGTGTGGGTTCTCTGGGGTGGCCAGTGACCTCAACGGCACTTACTGCATCTGGTTAGCTCTGCTTTAAAATTGTCTCGTAATGCGTACGGCACCTGTCCACACGACCAATCAGCAGGATTACCACCTTGTTTCCCTGCATGATGTGCTCACATTGCTACACCAGGGTTTCACATTGTGGTCTGTGTAGGTACAAAAGCATCCACCATACCACAGGCGGTCAGGTGGCTTAAACTTAATTTGGTATGCTCTAACCTTCCATCAGAGTGTTGATTTGCACCAGGTCATAGCAGCCAACTCCTAGAGCCCACAATAAAATATTTGAGGGCCCCCCACCCCCAGTTAATGGGCATTACCATTCAAATGGTGTGTGTGCGCTGTGTCTCGTGATTGATAATGCAAGTCGGGGCTTACCTGGCCCCCTCAACATTTTATTCAAGTTGGCACCCCTGCACCAGGTACTTCCTCCTGCTGAGGTCATATTAGGTAAAGGAGATCAATATTGCCATGTGAGTGTGCGCGGAGTGAGGTGCAGGCAGCGCTTTGTGCATATATTTATTTATTACATTTATATCCTGCCTTCTCTCTTATCCTTGCAACAATCCTGTGGTGTAGGTTAGCCTGAGAGGTAGTGATTGGTCCAAGGTGAGTTTCATAGCTGAGTAGGGATCTAATTTACTTAGGGCTGCCCTATATTATGTATTTTAGCACATAAAAAATAATAATCACATTTTCTCAGCCCTAGCCTGACACTCTAACCACCAAACCACACTGCCTCTCAAGTGAGGAGGCATCGATTTGTGCCATTATGTTTTTGTTTTCAAATGATAACTGAAAATTTAGGGAAGGAGCTGGCATGGTTATGACCCTGGTTATTCAGCAAGACTAATGAATACTTACTGGAATGAAGAACAATTAAATTGATATTATGTTTCTTCATGAGGCTTCTATTTACTAAAAAAAAATGGGTTTTAAAGCAAATATTAATGTTAATATGTGCCAGCTTAGATTGGTATTTTCTCCACAACATCCTAGAGTTTATATGATCTAAGAAACAGCTTTTGCAACTTTAAGCTTGACAGTATACAGAACTGCATTTTGAGGAATATTTTAAAAATCCACTGTGGAATTTTTCTGTACACAGAATATCCACAAGAGGGAACTCTAAAGATGAGTTCTTTCCTAACCCTTTCAAATGCATCCCAATGTGCTTTTGAACGGGCAGAATAAAATGCAAAACTCATCCTATTTTTTGAACACATGCAGCGATACTATTTTTAAAATCGTCCAGCTCTTCTAACATTCAATAAGAGAATTAAGGTATGTAGGCTTGCAAGAACCCAGGAAACTGACCTATTTGCTCTTGTTCTCCATTGCAGAGCAGTCAGCCTGAGACAGTGCTCAACTCCTAGTTTGAGTTCAGTATTTTTAGCCTGGATAAGAGGCGACTGAGAGGAGATATGATAGACATCTTCAGATATCTAAAGGGCTGTCACGTGGAAGACGGAGCAAGCTAGTTTTTTCTCCTGCTCCGGAGGATGGGACATAAGCCAATGGATTCAAGTTACAAGAAAGGAGCTTTCTACTAAATGTTAGGTAGAACTTTTGTGGACTCTCCTTCGTTTGAGGTTTTTAAGAACAGGTTGGGTGGCTATCAGTCATGGGTGCCTTAGCTGAGATTCCTGCATTGTAGGGAATCAGACTAGTAGTCTCTAGAGGTCCTTCCAACTCTACTGTTCTATGATTCATCATCAGAGCTGTCTTTCCCATTGGGTTTACTGGCGCGTTGCGCCAGGGCGTTATCCTCTCAGGGGTGCCCAGCGAGTGGTGGAGCTGTGTGGCTTTGCTGGTGCCGGCGGCCTCCCCTTTCCCTGCATGCCCGCTAGCTGCGCCCCGTCAACCATATGGGTGGTGGGCATGCACCTTGCCTCCCAAGTCTCTGCAGGAGGAGAGTGATCCCCACAGAGGCTTAAGATGGAAGCTGTGCCCCGCCAACTATATGGCTTGTGGACGTGCAGCTTCCTTCCCAAGCCTCCGAGAGAGGAGAGCGATCCCCACAGAGGCTTGGGAAAAGGTCGACAACTCTGGGAAATGGGCTGGAGGGATATTTGCACCACGGCACCGGATATACTTAAGACGGCCCTGTTCATCATGATGATGAAGATACCAACAAAGTCGGTGGCTTTGTAGTTCCCTGGGCACATACTGCATTGCTATTTTGCTACTGCAAAATAAAAGGAGCAACAGAAAGAAGATAACAGAGAATTTGGTGGAGGACAGTGCATGAAAGAAAGCAGGACGAACTCACATTAGGAAGCTCTAAATTAATTCTAGCATAGCAAAGCTGTGCCCTGCAAGCACATTTGACAGATGCCATGTTGCACTTAGCACAGAGGAACCGTGTTCTTTGTAGGAAGGAACCAGACCATTCTTCAAACAGTGGTGTGGGGCCCACAAGCTTCCCTTCCCACTCAATCCCTCCCCTATCACAGCTGGTCAAGCTCTTTAAACAAAAGCTGGTGCCAGGCTTTGTTGTTTAGTCGTGTCCGACTCTTCGTGACCCCATGGACCAGAGCACGCCAGGCACTCCTGTCTTGCACTGCCTCCCGCAGTTTGGTCAAACTCATGTTCGTAGCTTCGAGAACACTGTCCAACCATCTCGTCCTCTGTCGTCCCCTTCTCCTTGTGCCCTCAATCTTCCCCAACATCAGGATCTTTTCCAAGGATTCTTCTCTTCTCATGAGGTGGCCAAAGTATTGGAGCCTCAGCTTCACAATCTGTCCTTCCAGTGAGCACTCAGGCCAGGCATTAAGAGCTAAATATGTTATGGAGCAAACATTGCTTGGACGCTGTTGGGACATGATGCACAACATATCAAGGGAGAATTATTATATTGATATGAGATCTTTCAGCAGGGCTCTCAGGAGCTAGGTAACATGGCCACCCCATATTTAGTTTAATGATGGATCCATTTGGGATATGTGGCACTTAAGACATCAGAAGAGTCTTGCTGGATAAGATGATAAAATGTCTAGCATCTGGTCTAACATTCTTTTTTCCAGCAGTGGCCTCTGGGGAGCCCACAGACAAGACATTAAGGCTGTGTCCCTCCTCCAGCAACTGGTGTTCAGAGGTACACTGCCTCAGATCATGAAATATCCATTTAACTATCATTATTGGTTCCCCTTTTAAGCCATCTGGGTCAGCGGCACCATACCTTGCAGCAGAAAATTAAATAAATAAATTGTGCCTTCTTTGTCTGCCTTGAGAATAGCTCAGCCTGAGGCCCAAAGCCCTAAATACTTGCCATAGCACCTCTGCTACATTCCCATAACTCCATGGGCTCTGACCTGCATGTGCAGTGGTTTGGCTTGGCTATTGCTCCCAAGGCACTTAATTGCGGAACAGCAATTATTCAATTACATCCAGGGTATATTGCAAGTAGAAACATGGATGTTTCTACTGGTTTTATAGTTTCCAGAGTCTAATTTATTTGAATACTTCTGCAGCTAGTTAACATTACTACTTTAAGACATCAGCCAGGTACTATATTTGAAGCCCTAGTCTAGATAGGTAATTTGAACATAACCATATTAGAATATAAAATGATTTTTCATAATATTAATGCAGAGACTCACATGAGAATAATAATTTTATTCAATTGCTGAAGTGGAGGGGGGAAAGAGTTGAGCAAAACGCATTGGCAAACCTCCATGGGAATCTAAAAGAATGATTGAGAAACATTTTTCCATTGTTCACTGGGCCCTCAGCTGAGCCTGATCTCAATACTTCATGGTTTAAGATTTTATGTTTGTAGAAAATAAAGATGGGGAAAACTATTTTACCAATTATCAACTATATATGCCTCTTGTGTGCTTTCATGGCAGATTTAATAGGATCTTTCATCTGTAATATCTGAAGTGCTCAGATGCTACTTAATTGGCAATGAATAATTACTTTGTTAGAGCTCAACCTGGCCAAAGCCAAGCTCTTCCCAAGCTACAGTCTTTCTTGGGAATAAGCCTCAATGAACACAGTGGGGCATGCTTCAGAGTGAGCACCAGGGTTTAAATTAGAAGGATTTAGACGAAATGCTTGGAAGAACCATGCAACTGACTGCCTTGGAAGGTGGCGGACTCTCCTTCATTTGAGATCTTGAAACAGAGGCTGGATGTCCACCTGTCAAGCATGTGGGAGTTGTGGGTTTCCTGCATTGACAGGCATTGGTTTAGATAAGCTTTGAGGACCCTTTACAAGCCTAGAGTTCCATGATTCAAATGCTTAAAACGTTAATGTGGATTATGGCTGTCTTGAAGCAGTATTGAACTGAAAACAAGAGAATCAATAGAAATATACATATACTGTAGAGGTGATGAAGTTTGCACCCCACCCTTCATCAAATGAGCTCCATAGTTTGTGTGTGTGTGGATTTCACAATGTGTGTGCTACTTCATTCTAGTTACATATGTTTATTTAAAGAGCATGAAACCATCATTAAAATAGTCAAGGCTTTCCTTCCGCCACTGCTGCCAGTCTAAAGAAGGCCTTGTGAAACCAACGCAATTTGTGAGGTTCCCTAGTCTTCCTGCTCTCTTGTTTCGCTCTTGAATTCTTTTGCCTCCTTTTAAATGGCAGCTGGAGTGAATGAGCTTCCTTTGCCTTTCAGTGGGAACCAAATCATGCACAACTGCATGGCAGATTAGATAGTGTACAGCCACTGGTGAACAGGGCTACCAGGTTACTACCATGCCAATTGAAAACAAAAATTGTCATCCCTGAAGCCACATTCATGGATTACAAAAGCAATGCCCTTTTGTCTACTTGCTGCTAAAATGTGCTTGGAGCTGAAGGAGCAGAAGCAGAGGGGACCTAGTTTAATGGCTGGTTATTAATTCACAGTTTATCTCATTGCATTCCTCTTTTATTGATTCTCAGTCCTAGTGGTCATTAACTGGTGCAGAGGAGAGAGAATGCTCTAGAAATCCAGTAAGTTTGTTCAGCTTTCAGTGTATCAGGGTGTGGTGGTGCTTATTTAGAATGTTAGCCTTATTGGGATTTGCACATGTGTTTGTTTGGTTTTTTTATATAAAAAAATATAGGCCTATCTTGAAATGTTTCTGAGTTGTGTCCTGCACAATCCTATGCATTTCCTGCTGTGTTTAATGGGCCAGATGCGTATGAATAGGACTGCAGCTTTATAACGTAATCCTATGGACATCTACTTAGAAGTACACTCCCATTGAATTCAATGGAATTTGCTGTCAGGTTAGTGGGTATAATATTGCAGCCATAGAGTTTGAAAATGATGTGATAAGTTTTGAGTTTTTATGATAGAAGGGCAGAAATATCTAATAAGTGCAGTGCTTCCCCAAATGTGGATTGTGGACCACAACGATCCACAAGCTTCATCCAGGTGGTCCATGACTTGTCTGTAAAAATACAATTTAGAAGCCAACTCATATAACATCTAGCACAGTGTGTTACACTGGCTACAACACGCAGAAAATTCATTGGGTTATCAGTCAAGACCCTCAGCAATTTTCAAGTGGGCCATGGAGGGGGTGGAGTTTGGGAATCATTGCAACAACATACCTAATACCAAATTAAACATTAGTTAATTTTTGGGAAAGTGTTACCTGTCTTAGATGATGACAGGGAGAAAAAGAGCTGTTATTGAAAAATGGGAGAGATGAATGGTTCCTTTTGCTAAAACAGCTCCTCTCTACCTGTTCACAATTTCAAAGGCATCACAGCCTTATTAGCTCAGCAATATTACCGGTATGGGTACCACTATTTGTTGTACTCTAATGAGATATGCTACTGTAAAGTCATGTGATTGGCTCAGGATGCAATTCCATTCCTTGGAAGTACCCTTGAATTCAATGGACTTTACTTCTGAGTAGACCCACATAGAAGGGAACAGAACAAACTGAGTCAAGGTTGCCGGCAGGATGTGCAATCTCATGGGCAGTTGACCCATAGAAATGAATGGGATTTCAATGGGGATTGTGCAGGAGAACCCCTCACTGGATTGCACTCCCTGTCTGCCTGGGGGGGGGATTAGATAATATTATTTTATTTTGCACAAGAATTCGAATGGAACACTGTAAACTTCCCAAGTAGCTGACAGCTTAGGCGAAAGAACAAACAACTCAGTGACAGATGCCAAAATGGACACCACTTGTGTCATAGGTTAAGTAACGATTATTTATAATGGTGGCTTTATGCAGGAGCTATAAACATATGACGAACAGGAGAGCATGTCCGTCAGTGCACAGCCGGACTCGGCGGTGTTTACCGCTGGAGTGAGGGAGCGAGAGGGACCCTCTCAGAGGGTGGATCTCCCTAGATCTCTGCGGATGGCGCGGAGAGACGCGTGTGCAAATGGTCTCCAGCGGACTCGCTTTTGCGCCTTGGGAATTCCGCGCGAGGGGAGACTCGGGCTGAATCTAGTCGCTGTGACGTTGACAATGGGCTTTACTTTCTCCTGGAATTCTCCCCTCCCCTGCCTGACATGTAGGTTTCATTGCCAGGCTGCTTCTGTTGCATTTTGGGATTAAGTCTCTCTCTCTCTCTCTCTCTCTCTCTCTCTCTCTCTCTCTCTCTCCTCTCTCTCTCTCTCTCTCTCTCTCTCTCTCTCTCTCTCTCTCTCTCTCTCTCTCTCTCTCTCTCTCTCTCTCTCTCTCTCTCTCTCTCTCTCTCTCTCTCTCTCTCTCTCCCCCCCCCCCCCCCGCTATCTGTGCCAATTTTAAAACCATGAGCCATATTCACGGAGATGGTTTTTCCTCCCTGGTGGTTGTTTCGCTTTAAAAGCGAGAGCGACAAAAGCCCGCACAAAACAAAACAACCCCCCTCCCTCGCATCGCGAAGCACCTGTTTCTGCAACTCAACCGTGGCACAAGATCCGGCTCGCTGCTTTCGTTCATTTTCCCAGAACCCACGGCCTCCTTCCCTGCCCTCAGCCAAAGATTGCTTTCAGATCTGGGCCGCGATAAAGAACAACAACACCAACCATCCCAGCCGAACGCTGGGTTTCAAGAGCAGCCTTTAATCGGCGGGGATCGTGTCCCTCTCGGGTTGCTCCCTATGTCTCGTTGCTCCTCCGATGGAGAACGAAGGAAGACAGAGAAAGAATGAATGGCAAACACAAGAGGCGAGCCGGGCGGGGGTGTAGGGAGCCCGATCTCTGCTCTTCTCTTCCGCCTTTCTTGCCATTTGGGGTCCTTCCTCCCCGGCCCGAGCATTGGGTATGCAAGTCACTGAGTTCTGCTGAGAAAAAGAGAGCGGCTGGGAAAACATCGGTGTATTGGGACTCCAACCGTATTAGCGAGCGGGAGGAGTAAAGGCTAGGGGAGGGGGAGCGCGCGAGAGAAGAGAGTGACAGCCAGTGCGTCACGCCATTCAGCAAGTGCCAGGATCGCGCAGGGTTTTTTTGCGCGTCCCTCTTGCGCCGCCGCCTCCACTGCCCTTCGAATTGCTCCGCGTCCAAGCAACGCGCGGAGCCCTTCGCCTTCTCCCTCCGTGTGGTGCGAGGAGGACTTGTTGAAGCGACAGGTCACACGGGCAGCCTGCGTTTTGGCTCCTCCCGCCGCTGCTGCGCCGCTACCTGTAAAGCGCGTCGCTCGCTCCCTTGCTCGCCTCCATCTGTTCGAGGCAGCCTCCGAGAAGCGCGCAGGGCCGTTTGGGAGGAGGCAAGGGGGAGCCTGGAGAGAGACCCGAGACGAGGCAGCAGCTTGGCCCGGGGGGAGCCGTCCGCGCTCGGCCTCCAGCCGTGAGGAGAGCCCCTTCTTCTTCTTGGGGAGCCGAAGCCGCCCCAGCGGCCGAATCACAAGACGCCGCTTTCCTTCCGCGCGCCCGGCGAGTCTCCTACGCCAGCTGCCCGGGAAGCTGAGGCGCGCAGCAACGGCGGGCTGGGCGCGTTGCTAACGGGCGGCGAGGAGGAGGAGGCGGCCGTGTGGCAGCAACAGCAGCAGCAGCCGAGGATGGCAGCCGAGGCGGCGGCCGCCGCAGCAACGACGCAAGCCCGGCTGGGCGAGTGGAGGAGGCTGAATTAGGAGAGAGGAAGGGGCTGGACTTGCCGGAGGGAGACGCCGAACGAGCAGGGCTGCGTGGGCTCACTCTCCGGTCGGCGGAGAGAGAGAGACAGGGCGCGACTGACGAGGGGTCGCTCTCCGCCTTGGCGCTCAAATCGTGAGGCGACCAAAGGACGAATCCCGGATCTCAGCCGGGACCTGCGCGCGTCTGCCCGCCCGCCCGCCTTCTCCCATTCGTGGCGGGCGTCGTGAGGTGCCGGCGCGAGGGGTGGCTGCTGGCTTGATTTCGGGGAGGGGGTGGGGGGAAGGGGGAGCCGCTGATTTGGCCAACGGGAGGAGGCGGCGGCGGCGCCTTTTTTTCCCGCTCGGTTCCCTCGCGCCGGAATCTTGGAAGGAAAGGCGCACGGCAGCGAAGGCGCCAGAGCGAGAGGTGCCGAGGGGCGGCCGCCTGCCTGGACGTGCGCTGAGGCTCGGCTTGCGCGCCTCCCAGCCGAAGAGCAGCGCTATGGCTGGGGATGGGCTTGGCCGAGGGCGCTGGCGGCGGCAGCAGCAGCAGCGGGAGCTCCCCGGGGCCCCGGCGGCGCGCCCTGCCCGCTGTTAGCCATGGCAAATGGCAGCGGCGGCGGCGGAGGAGGCGGCGGCGGCGGCTCCAGCGGCTCCAGTAGCTACTACTCGGGAGGAGGAGGCGGCGGCGGCGGCAGCGGCGGCATTAAGATGAACAGCCCCATCAGCGCCAGCAGCAACCTGAACGCGGACTCCTCCTCGGCGCCCGCCAAGGCGATCAACGCGGTCATCATCCCCATGACCATGGAGGTCCCCTGCGACAGCGGGCAGCGCATGTGGTGGGCCTTCCTGGCCTCGTCCATGGTCACCTTTTTCGGGGGACTCTTTATTATCCTGCTCTGGAGGACCCTCAAGTACCTGTGGACCGTCTGCTGCCACTGTGGGGGCAAGGAGAAGGTAACGGTTTCTCTTCTTTCCCGGGTTCTCCCGCTTGAGGGCCGCTTCAGACGTTGCCTAGTGCGAGGCGGGACGCTGAAGTCGTGCAAAGCGCGCACATTCGCGTGTCTTGCAGTTGTCCTCTCCAGGGAGCTGCGAATGGCCGTGGAGTGGGGGGAAGGTGAGGGTTTACACCTGCAGAAGGTGTGAAGAGGCCCTTCTATCTCCTTTATTATTTGCAATCGCCTGTTGACAGGAAAATGGGGTCCCAGTGAGTTCAGAGGCTTCATTCTTGAGGGCATCTGCTTAGGAGAGCAAGTGCTTTTGAATGTCACACGCAGCTCAGACCTAAACCTGTTTCTTCAGAAGCTCTTCTTTCAAAGGACTCAGGGACTGCAGCCTTAGTCCCAAGTAAACTGCAAGGAATGGGGAGATTCATCTTCTTTCCTTCACTTCTTTTGGTCCTTTCTAATTTACTGTTTCCCTTCTCTATGTTTTCCCCATGCCCCCTTGTTTACTATTTTTCTTCATTTCCCCCTTCCATTTTTCCTTTCTTCCTCTTCTGATACTGTTTTCCATATACTGAGTTTTAGCGTTAATAGAAGTCAGAGTAACGTCAAAGGTTTATTGCTACTCTAACACAGATGACAGTAATTCAACTTCCTGCCTTCTAACCATCATCAGTTCAGCAAGAGTTGTTTGTTGTGTGTTTGCTGCCCCAGGTTGCCTCCTGCTTCTTTGGTACTAGGAGAGCAGTGGGCCTTTGTTGTTGTTGCTGCTGCATGAAAAGTTAAAGAAATCCTCAAAAGGCAATAGCCTCAGATTCTGGATAAAATTGTGTTGGACCAGCAGTTCAGTAGTGGTCCTGGGTGAGCTGAGGTTCAAAGGTTGAGACTTCTTTTGTCTGAAGTGGACAGGGAGTCTTCAGACCAGTGGTGGTGGTTCCCCTTTTCCTTGTTGAATGATGCTTCAGCTACTCCTCCCCACCTCACACAACAGGCTGAAAAGGAAACACACCTTGGCAATAATAAACTTGCTAGCCAATTTGCTCTATTATTGCTGCCAGGTCTCTCTTGCACTTGGATGGGTTTGGCTTTCTAATGGCAAGTACTGTCGATTTTGCTAGGTCCAAATCACATTTTGTTTGGTTTAGCCATAGGTGGTAACAAATCAATGGATAAACTAGTCAACAACGTGGATTTGGTGCCCCCCAAAGTTACAAATGGTAACTCAGAATATGTATAATCCAATTCAAGTTTTACTGCCCATTCATGTTAGATCTAATGACAGTGAATGCATTTTGGTGAGGAAAGGGGGAATTCGAGATTTGCCATTTGTAATACTTGCCAGAAGTGATGGCAAACTGTGAAAATACATATAAACAGAACACAAAGAAGACATTTAAATGGGGAAATATTCCTGAAACAATCTCACACTGCCCACCCTTTCTCATTCACCCCTGTTTCTTCCCATTTAAACAAAATCTTCCTCCCTGTAAGGTCAGAATTCAAACTGAGCCACTCTGTATGGCTCTTTCTTCCCTTCTTTGTAAGCAGAATCCATGTGCAATTGTCATCTGTCATGGAGGGTAGATTCCATAAGCACTGCAGAGGCAGAAACATTCTAGCTTGCCAAAAGTATTGTTGCGGAAGAGACCTGGCCACATTGCCCCCCTTAAGGTGACTGCTGAAAATTGTCAAGTAAAATAACTGAGCAATAGGTGGCGGGGGGACAGGGGACGGGGACAGGTCTGAATCCACACACAGGTATTGATGGAGCTAGGATTTTGAGTATCTCACCCTCTTTGAAATCCATGGGATCCTTGCCCAATGCCTTCAGTTAACTCAAGACAGTTGGGATTTTGGCTGTCCGAAAACACATTTTGGGCAGAATCCTGTGAGGGGTTACTCCCATGCAAGCTCCGTTGAAAGAAGCAGGGAGCTACAGAGGAGCACACAGCTGTTGTTTCTTTTGCTGGTGCTTGTGCAGGAAGGCTTCCCACAGGATTGTGCTGAATGATTTCAGTGGACCGAATATTTTGTGGTCTCTCCAGTTACTTTGGGTGCAAGCCTCCCATTGATTTCAATGGAATTTACTTCTGCAATTGTGTGTTAGGCTCCCAGACTTGGGCCACAGCCTACCTAGGACTGTTCTTGGAAATATTGTCCCTGATCCAGAGAAAGCTTCTCACTCCTGAGACCCACTGAAATGGCAGGTCACAACTAACTTGTGCTGTTGATTTCAGTGGGATGGAAGCATAGCTAGGACTGCAGTCCTAAACCACAATTATTAGGGAGTAAGCCCATGGAACACAGTGAGAATTAGATTTCTGTAGACTTGCAAAGGATTGCTATGTAAATTTCTCTGGACTGGGTCAGTCGGTGGCTATCCTTTGCATAGTTGGGTTACTCCTATCCCATTGACTGGTAGGATTTAAGCAGCCTCATTGTGTTCAGGATTGTAGCCTTAGTCCCTTGAAGTTCAGACACTGCCTCTAGAGCCCTCTGCCTTCCACTTGAGCAAAAGAAGTCCCATACCACTTAATGCAAAACAAGCCATACTGAGCCATGAGCTACACTGAGCAAGTCAGCCAGCCGCTGCATTTTGCTGCCCGACTCCATCTCCTGCTCACTGGGTGTAGGTCTCTGCTGCTGTGAGACTAAAAGTAAAAAAATACGATTGGAAAGCCAACACCTGTGGAATATCCACACCTCTCACCAATGTTTCATGTGTTATATCAGTGATGCAGAACCTTTGGCCCTTTCGATGTTGCTTAACTTCAGCTCCCATCAGCCCCTGCAAGCTTGGCCAATGGCCCGGGGTGGCTGGAGTTGTAGTTCAGCAACATGTGGAGGGCCAAAGGTTCTCCATCAAATCTGGCAAATGATGGAACTTGGTATAAGCAAAGTTTCTTGGTTCATGCTGCTTCTGTTCCCCGTACACCTGAGGGTGATGGGGGCGACCACTGCTGAAAGGTGAAAAGATAGTAAAGTTGTTCCAAGGCAGCTTATTTTTCATATATATTTGTTTGAACCTTTTGACTTGGATAATCGTTATCCTTCTGCATTGGTGACTCCCTCTTGGTTGTCCCTCTCTGGGCCCATTCACATATGCATGTCATTGCCAGATGTGCAGCTCGGCATGTGAATGGACTCAGTTGCATTTGAGATGTGAAACGTCTCCTTTATCATCAAGTGATGAGCAGATATGTGTGAATCAGGGCAGTGAATGTGAGCAGCGCCAACCCTGCCATCTCTCTTCTTCCTCAACCTTGACAGGCCCACTAAGACCTGGAGCATGTCAGCTTAAACAAAAAATCCATCAAGAAAAAGCTCAAAAAGGATGTCTCAGGGAAACAAAGTGTTGCCTCTTCACTGCCAACTTCCTGTAAAGGGATGACTCGACTCTTGCTAAGGACTTTAACATCATGCCAACTTTTTCTTTCTCATTCCCGTCCCAGTACCCCTTTGCATACATAGCCTGATGAAGAATTCTGGAGAACTCAAAACCTTGATTGTTATTTTGTGAGGCTTGGGCAGGTCCTAATAAAAATATTTCCCCACTGTGGATTTGAGATTCTTGTTGAGGTGAACAGTGAAGCCAACAGCCATTTCCTGCTCAGTGGGATTACTCCAAAAGATGTGTAATGTGGCTTACAGCTGCCTTGTTAGGATTTCCCCATTCAGTTTTATGTATAGCTACCCAGAAGGTAGAATATGCTTAAAATGCCATCACATTTTGAAGGCTAGGAAACAGAGTATAATGAGGATCTTTGCAAGAATGCTTTTTAGCTAAAACAGTGTTAATGCTCTATATTTGCTAACGTGGCATCTGACAGGCTATTTGGACCCTCCAAAATAGACCAGCAGCTGGAGTTTCTCCCTTCCCCTTTTCACATTTTTCGGATTACGAATGGAAGAATAGATCTGCTTCAGCTATTCCTGGCACCCAGCTACACAAAAAGCACCCAAACCTTTTAAATATATATGGTTGCTAGGTTGCTGTCATGATTTGACATTCAGCTATCGGCTTCCCCTGCTTCCCCCAAGATATGGCATAACCTGGCTGTGCAAACGTGGATTGACTTTTATTTTTAATTTGAAAGTGGTTATGAAGTAGGGAAGTATGTGTGTCTGTGTGATGACAGAAATAACACTGCTATGCTGAGAATTATGAATGCAACCTTGAGAAAGTTAGGTGCATCTAAACCCGATCAAAATAGGTGGGAGCTCAAGTATGCTTTATGAATTGCATCTTGTGCAATTACTTACTAATTTCTGAGTTGTTGTTTTTTTGGGGGAGGGTGTAGTTAGGTTGTAGAATGCTCAGAGTTTCCTAAAAGCTCCTGTGATCTTCCAGCAGATGAATTGCCATCATTTCAAACTGGTTTTTCTCTGGAAAGGATGCTATCGTAAGGTATGGGGTAATGTGAAGCTTTAAAATTCAGTTTGACTTGCTAAGTAAATAACAGCAATAGCCTTTTCCCGCTGAAGAGATTCTTTTTGTGGAGGGGAAATGGAAATGTGAGTTTTTGGAAAGAAAGATTTGTTGGGGCTGTAACACTCATCTCTATTTATATGATGACAAATGTATATTTTTGAAGAGAACTGGCTCCTCAGAAAGGAAAGCCAAATAGCTAGATAGGTCTGAAGGAGTATTTTTTCCCTCTCTCCCTCTCTCTCTCTGTATGTTTATATATATTCATAAATATATTCAAGTGCTTTCCTTTGTTTGTTGCAAGAAACATATTTAAGGAAGTCCAGAAGGCAGCAAATACCCAAAAATTGTTCGGAGATGATTACCAGCACTACCTATTTTTCCTTTGACCACCTGATCCCAAAGTTACAGAACTGAACAAAGTACCTATAGTTCTTCTGTGGGCTGCCAAGTCATCCTTGTGGACTTGGTTGTAGGAACAAGTTTCCATCCCTTGAATGTCCGGCAGTATTAGCAATTTCTACAGCCAGAGTGGGCTTCTAGTTATATGGCCCACTTCCCCGGGCAGTTAACCCTGCAGTATCTCTCTAATAATAATAATAATTATTATTTTTATTTTTATTTATACCCCACCCTCCCCAGCCAAAGCTGGGCTCAGAGCGGCTAACACCAAATATAAAACAACTGGTTAAAATACAACTCAACAACAAGACTAAATATATCAAAATTAAATTAAAAATTAAAAAAAAATGCAGCCTCAAACAAAAGGGAAAAAGAAAGGGAAAATGGGGGAGGGAATCAGGTTGGCTCCAGGCCAAATGCTAGGTGGAACAACTCTGTCTTACAGGCCCTGTGGAAAGAAATCAGGTCCCGCAGGGCCCTGGTCTCAGGAGACAGAGCGTTCCACTAGGTCGGGGCCAGTGTTGAGAATGCCCTGGTTCTAGTAGAGGCTAATCTGATTTCCTTTGGGGCCCAGGACCTCTAAGGTATTACTGTTTATGGACCTTAAGGTCCTCCGCGGGGCATACCGGGAGAGATGGTCCCGGAAGTACAAGGGTCCTAGGCCGTAAAGGGCTTTAAAGGTCAAAACCAGCACCTTAAATACTCCACCGGGAGCCAGTGCAGCTGGAAAAGCACTGGGTGAATATGCTCCCATGGCAGGGACCCTGTGAGGAGCCTCGCTGCAGCATTCTGCACCCGCTGGAGTTTCTGGGACAGCTTCAATGGCAGCCCCGTGTAGAGCGAATTACAGTAGTCAAGCCTGGAGGTGACCGTCGCATGGATCACTGTCACTGATAAATCTGGAGAGCCACACATCTCCACTTTTGCTCATTCACCATCAGTAGTACAGGGTGGCTGAATTGTGCTTTACTGTGCAGTGCTTAAAGTCCAAGAGAAACTGCAGAGATGGTACTCCTCCTGGCATGCTGCCCTCCCTAAGCCCCTGAGCAAGCTAATAGCTGACACTTCATAAACTGTCTTTGAAAAGAAGCCTTCTCATTCAAAACTGAAAGCACATACCGGTATTGCACAGTTGAACATTATTTTTGAACATGCCATATATTGTTGATGTTTCCTGGCCGGGTTACATATTGGGTAGGTTTTCTTACTGCCTTTTTCTAGCTAACATTACTGTCATTGAAAGGCCTGTGTGTCCTTCTGGTCTGTTGTTTTAAATATACAATTCATATCATCAAAATGTGTCCCTTGGTTGAGTAATTGTCCACATTTACAAAATACATGGCCATTGGGCTGTCTTCATTTCAGCGAAACTTGATTTGTTTTCTTTTTCTTCTAACTCTCCTTCGTCACTGTTCAGCCATATGAGCTTCAGACCAGTACTGGTTGGGAAATGCCTAGTATGCTTTCATGCATTCAGTTTCCACTCTTGTGAGAGCTCTTTTCTCTAATTTTCTGAATGCTCCATCTTCTCAATATGTTAGAAAGCCCCAACCAGGGCCCTAACATTAGGCAAAGTGAGGCATGCACCTCTGGCAGTGTTTTGGTGTGTCATTAAAAATCAGGAAATTGTGTTATTTCATTTATTGTTGTTGCATTTTTTTTTTTGCCATTAAGGGGTCTACACAAATCCCCGCTTATTGGATTTTTCTGCCTTGTTACTGCCCAAATAACTTGTTTAGCTGTGGATACTTTGCACCTTGAGGTGCTATGCTGTAATGCTGTTCTGCCTCAGGTAGACAAATGTCTTGGGCTGGCACTGGCTGCAGCCATTTCTGATGCCATGGTACAATGGAAAGGCAAGAAAGGGAGAATGGGTAAGGTTTATTTCCAACAGGGAATGGAACAAAGCAAAAGCTTTCACTATATTTAGGAACAGTCAGCCCTCCAATGTGCGAAAGGAAATACAAAGTAGCTGAAACAAAAAATTATAAATAAATAAATAAGATTGCTCTTTCCTGGGTGACACCCCTTGCTTTCAATCCCACACATCTTAGTTATGTGAGGGTTGGTTTCCGCCGTGTGGAGAAATGATTTTATGCCTGGGAGCAAACAAATTCAGATCTGTGAATGTCTGTCTGGCAGAGGGCAAAGGAGAGCAAGTGGGAGATTTCCAAAGACACCTGGATTTTCTAAACAGAGTTGTTCTTTTAAGGGTATATGTTGGGGCAGGGAGCATATTCTACAATACAAACCTCTTTATTATGGCTCCCTCCACAGAATTTCCCCAACGAATCCTCGAGAGGTGCTTATATTCCGTGGTGGTGTTGTAGTAGTTGTAGTTGTCGTTATTTATTTATTTATATTTTTGTGTCACCCTTCATCCATCTCGGGGGGGGGGATTTCCACAGCATTAAAAATACATGATAAAAATAGCTCTCATAACCCCCAGGCAGTATGTGCCTAATGGTCACGGATGATAGAAACTGCAGTCTGAAACATCTGGAGGGCAGCAGGTGGAGGAAGTCTGACTGGGATGTAAGGCACTGCTTCCATACAAGAGGGAGAAGCAGATCAGCCAAAGAAGACCCACGTTATCCATTTCAGTTTGCAAGTGTTGGAAAGTGTCAAATGCTTGAATCTCTCCCACATAAAATCCTCCTCCTTGCAAATCATACAAATGAACATACTAGGGAGAAAGAGAGAGAGAGAGAGGTTCTAGCTGTTTTCCTGGCAAAGCATGCTGGTATTGTATACAGTGTGGGTTGTTTTTTATTTTTAGGAAGCATCATTTTGAACATAAGGGCCTAGTTCCCATGGCTTCATTCTCACTGCATGCTGCATCAGGAGATTAGTAGTTGATTAATCTTCCTCTGTTTGCTTTTACTAAATGCAGCTATAGTGAGGGAAAGGAACTGCTAATTGGACTTCACATGCAACCTGGAGGCATTTTAACCGTTCCTTCCCTGCACTGTTGTCCCAATCCCTTCCCTCCTCACCCCTGTTTCTTACATTTTGCTGGTGGGTGGAATGCAGTTGCCTGCATTATCATTTCATCTCAAATAGCAGCTTGGGGGTATGTGGTTTAGACTGGCACCGTAGGATGGGGGAACAGAGTTGAAAATCCCTAAGCCATTTCCCTGTTCAAATTAGCAGCCTCTCCTTCCTTGTGGCTGTGTTAAGTTTAAGGCTAGACAGAAGATAAACCATTGGTCTGGAATAACATGTAGTTTGGTTCTCACTGAGAGGTGATGAATAGGGACCTCTACAGCGGGAAGGTAAACGGGCGTTTCCGTGTGCTGCTCTGGTTCGCCAAAGTGGCTTTGTCATGCTGGCCACATGACCTGGAAGCTATACACCGGCTCCCTTGGCCAATAATGTGAGATGAGCGCACAACCCCAGAGTCGGTCACGACTGGACCTAATGGTCAGGAGTTCCTTTACCTTTACCTTACCACTTCAAACTGCAGGTGGGAGCTCACATAACTGAGTGTTCCTTCCTACAAAAGCCAAAAACAAACCCAAATTTTTATTGAACATTTTAAAAACAACAACTAGTAAGTCAGGGAGGGGGGAAGAGTCTACATAGCCATTCTTTTCCAGGGCCCCCCTACCCCTTGTATAGAGAAGTATTCAATTGTGTGAATCCCTACTTGTAGCTGGGATAGCTCAGTCAGCAGAGCAGAGTAATATATATATATATAAGGTAAAGGTAAAGGGACCCCTGACCATTAGGTCCAGTCATGACTGACTCTGGGGTTGCGCGCTCATCTCGCATTATTGACCGAGGGAGCCGGCGTATAGCTTCCAGGTCATGTGGCCAGCATGACAAAGCCACTTCTGGCAAACCCGAGCAGCACATGGAAACGCCGTTTACCTTCCCGCATAGCTGCCAAGTTATCCCTTTTTTAAAGGGATTTTCCCTTATGCTGAATAGGCTTCCTCGCGAGAAAAGGGAAAACTTGGCAGCTATGCCTTCCCGCTGTAGTGGTTCCTATTTATCTACTTGCATTTTGACGTGCTTTCGAACTGCTAGGTTGGCAGGAGCTGGGACCAAGCAACGGGAGCTTACCCCGTCACAGGGATTCGAACCGCCGACCTTGTGATCAGCAAGCCCTAGTGATTTCTCTATTAAAGATATGAATTGAATTATTAATGTCAGTTTTTAAAAGTATAACTGCAATTTTATGAAGTACTGTTTGCTTGTATAATCTAACGAGAAATATGTATTGTGATTGATGTTCTTCCCTTACCTTGGGTCCTGGTTTCCCATTACTGTGTAGTAATCAAATGCTCAGGTTCACAACTAGTTGTCAGCCCTAAATCTGATCCCACTAATATAGCACAGCAGAAGAAAGGCCTCAAGGTGGGAGGGAAAGGGGGAAAGCCCCCTCCTCACATTCCAGGCATGTTCTTGAAGGTCCCATAAAACACTGCCCATTTGTACTATTCATGCTCATTTTGCACTGTGGACATTTCGGCGTTGGAAGGGAATGTCCGTGGTTACTGGTTGATTCCATAATCGTCTGAATTTCTTGTGATCTTTCCAGCTGGTCTGTTTGCACTGCACCTTCAGAACCCAGGTCAGGGTGACCTGAGGTGCACATGACTCTGCTTGTGGCTCAGGCCTGCCATGTCATGGAGTCTTTTCAGTCTTCTGGATAATGTTGGCAGCATCTGGAGTTGATCCAAAGTTGCCTTGCTTCAACCAGGCTGTGGGCACAATAAGGTGCTAAAGCCATACCTGGTGCAGTTAAACCCTTACCTTAAGTCACTTGATAGCAGTTAACCATTGAAAAGGCATGGGCACAGTTTGCCCTTACATAGTAAAGCCCAATACCTTGGCTTGAGGATTGTTTATTTACTTATACCGCAGACCCTCCAAGTGTCCCTGTTTTCCAGGGACAGCCCCTGATTTCCAGAAGCTGTCTCGGTTTATGTTTTGACCTTGGAATGCCCTGTTTTAATGTTTTATTACGGTTTTATATATGTTGCAAGCCTCCCAGAGTGACTAGGACAAGCCAGTCAGATGGGCAGGGTATGATAATAATTATAATTATTTGAATAGGACATCCTTATTTTCATTGGAGAAATGTTGGACAGTATGATATCGGGGTTGGGGGACATGTGGACCTCCAAATGTGGCTAAACTACAACTCCCATCATCGTGAGCATTTTTCCGGGGATACAACTGATTGGAACTAGAATCCAGCTACATTTTGTTTGTTTTGAAGGGAGGAAAAACTTTGGCTGTGTGGTAATTTGTGGTGGTCCCCTTGTTGGATGCATGTTATAAGAGTGCTTATATGTGGGCCTCTTGATGTTATTGGACTACAACTCCCACCATCACCGGCAATTTGCCATGGTGGTTGAGCCTGATGAGTGTTTGAGTTCAACAATATCTGGAGGCTGGTCCATTAGGGAGAATGGGGCACTACCCCCCCCCCCAACTTCAGTCAGGCTGCACCTGCCTGTCATCTTAAAACCAGTTGGGGTTTGGGGTGGCACTGGTTGCCTTCCCCCTCAGTCTCTGTGTTGCCCCTTGCAGAACTGAGCAGGGAAGAGGATGACTATTTCTGTCATTGGCTCTGGTGCCCCCTGTGGTTGGGCACCCTGCTTTCTAGTCTTAATGGACAACATCCACCACTGTTTGGAGGGCCCCAGATTCCCCATCCCTGGCTTATCTTCATTTTCTGTCAGCACAGGCTAAATGGTACCACAGCTGAATCAAACAGCAAAGCAGGTGAGGATTGTGCATTCAAGAGTGCCCCTCTTGAATTTGGTGTGATGTGGCAACATGATAATGGGCCTTTTCTATGGTGGTGCCCTGAATGCGGAATGCTCTTCCCAGGGAGGCTCACCAGGCGCCATCATTACATATCTTTGGGCACAAGGCAAGAACATTTCTCTTTACCCAGGCCTTTGGCCATTAAATAACATAGCGCCGGTTAAAGGTAAGGGGGGCAGTTATTACGATTATTTTATTATTACGCTGCCTATTACTATGCTTTGTATAATGTTTTTTATGCTCTGTAAAATGTTTTAATGTTGTACATCACCCTGGGATCTTTTGATAAAGGGTAAGCCTAGGGCTTGCTGATCAGAAGGTCGGCAGTTCGAATCCCTGTGACAGGGTGAGCTCCCGTTGCTTGGTCCCAGCTCCTGCCAACCTAGCAGTTCGAAAGCACGTCAAAATGCAAGTAGATAAATAGGAACCACTACAGTGGAAAGGTAAACGGCGTTTCCATGTGCTGCTCTGGTTTGCCAGAAGAGGCTTTGTCATGCTGGCCACATGACCTGGAAGCTGTACGCCGGCTCCCTCGGCCAATAATGCGAGATGAGCGCGCAACCCCAGAGTCGGTCACGACGGGACCTAATGGTCAGGGGTCCCTTTACCTTTAATCTATAATAATAATAAAAAGGAAATAGTCAGTCTATTAAATCATTTATTATATTTATGTATTTAACACAACACATGACTTTTTTTTTAAAAAAGAAATGTATCAAGGACTGGGTTCTTTATTGACCTATCAAATTTTATGCTATGCCAGCCTTGTGAATTGTAGAAGACCACCTTATTGCTATCCAAAGTAGAATGGAGAGTCTCTTCACTATGAATGTTGGAAGGTGGCCAGGAAGCTTGCAGCTAGACATTTTGGGGCACTTTGTGGAGATCCCTTGTCAGTCAATGTGAAACGGCAAAAAACTAAATCAGATACGTTTACAGTCTTTCAGAGTGTGATCTGATCTCAAAAGTAAGTCTCATGGAAGACTGGGTATAGGATTGCAGCTTAAATGTATCAATAGAACCTGAATTAGATTTCAAGTACCAGGTGTCAAAACGCATGCTCAGGTATCCTAGGGTGACTGATCACTGGCTGGGCACCCATTTTCTCCTCCCCCTTCCATTACCTGAAGCAAATTCATTGTTTCCAACGGACTCCCAGTGCACTAATGTTGATCTAGCTCCAGATTTTACCATTCCCTGGTCATATTTTGTTGCTGCTGAAGTTAAGGAAGAAAGGACTCCTAACACAGAAGGACGGAAAGGGACCCTGAGGGTCATCTAGTCGAACTCCCTGCAATACAGGTATCTTTTGCTCCATGTGGGGCTCGAACCCACAACCCTGAGATTAAGAGGCTCATGCTCTACTGACTGAGCTGGCTGTTCCTTGCAACTTCCCCTCTTCCGCCCCTTGAGGAGCATTTGAGTGTCTGTATATTTTCTCTTATATCACACTTGCATGTGGAGAGAGAGGGGGAGAGAGATGAAAATTTAGGAAGGCAGCCTAGTATATTTCTATTTTCTCACTGGCTTTGACTCTGGAGGCCAGCAGTACCCTTAAATGCATGAAGCTTAATATAGAACCTCTCCAAGTGCCAGTGGGCATCATGCACATTTGCCAAAACCCAACTAAGAACCACATGGCAGCTGTTTCTGTGAAAACAGATGTTTTGGGGAGTCGTCTTGACCCGCCTTTGATTCAAATTACAGATGGTCTTAGGCTGGAATAACCAAAACCTGAAATGAGTAACCTTCTACTGTATGTTGGTTCTCAAATGAACTATCCTATTTATTTCAGTTAAAGCTTTCAAGAAAGCCCAACATTTAAAACATTTATTTAAAAAATAGGTTTCTTTGGGGGGTCCATGGCTCAGTGGTAGAACACATTTTTTGCAAGCAGAAGGTCACAGGTTCAACTCTTGGCATCTTCAGTGAAAGGACTGTAAGTTGTAGGAGTAGTACAAATGCATTGCTTTCCAAAAAACAAAGCTCAAGCAAACGTCAAGCATAACAAAGAGAACACTAGAAATCTCAGTCCTCTGCCACCTCAGGAACTGGTCCCTAGAGCCCCTACGCAAGACATGGGCTGGAACTGTGTTCCAGCCCTTTGTGAACTGGAATAAATGTAAAACATGGACTTGACTCAAACACTGCAATGACCTCTGCCTTAGACTTTGAGTAATTGTTGCTGCATCTTAGAGTACACAAGAGTAGACCCAGAGCCGCGCAAAGTGTTTGGCTGGCTTTCCCTCCACCTGCCCCACAGCCAGCCAGGGAGAAGGGAGACCTAAAAGAAAAGGAGCGGCACCGGGCAGTGGGGCAGGCTGGCCAGCGGCCCTGCTTCTAGGGGGGCAACTGCCCCCCTGCCTACGCCCATGAATACTTTAAAAATTGTATTTATAAAGAAGGTTAGTATGTACTGTGTGGTCACAAAATACATATTTGCTCTAAGAGAGCTCCAGCTATTCACCAAGAAAAGTTGAAATCTGAGCTTTGTGCAGATTATTGCAAATCTACAAATCTAGCATGTCTTACTCTGCTGATGTTAGTCACAGGAAGGAGCTATGACTTATGCAGAACATTATAACCTTGTCCCCCCCCTCCCAACTCCCAGTCTCTCTCTGGCTTTTGAGGTTTCACGGAGCATTGTTCTTATATGCAGTTGTCTTTGAAGTTATATGGAGTAGAATTGTTTTTCTTAGTAAGCCTTTCCAGCTAAAATGACAAGCAGCACTAGAGAACAGATCTCAGTCTCGGACAGTGGTTTCTTTTCCCAGTCTAGTAGGAAAAGTAGGGAAAGAGATCGATATATTCGTCTTCCTGTGGCTGGAAATGCTGCAGGTGGTGGCTGTCTGCAGGAGGTGAATGAGAAAAGGCAGATGTTTTGATCTGATCCCAGGTGCTACATTGGTTGCATGAAAAGGTTGAGAAAAGTGAGAAAGTGACAGGATAGAAGGGGATAAAGAGGGAAGAAAAGACTGGTGGAGCAGGGATATGTATCTGTGGGCAGCTGGGTATGAGACTGGGCAGGTTGAAGGCAAAAACCTATGACTAGTTCACACGTACGTGTACAACACTGGAGTACTCTTTATGCAGGCCATCATCACCCAATATTGCAGTCATCAAGTGATGAACATTTGCGAGAGAACCACCCTACCAAATGAAGAAGAAAGACTGAGAGGGAAAGAGGCTGCGTAATTGCTGTGGGTGATTCAGCCAGAGTGGCAGGTGGGCGGGCTTAGAATGTGCCCAGTGGAGGCTTTTCCTGAGACGTGACGGCTTTTGGGCTTGCAAAATATTTCACCCACTTTCCAAGGCTGGCTTTTCAAGGCTCCACTCAAGCCAAGTGCCAAATGCTCTCTGCTATGCAATCAAATAATGGATACAGATACGTAAATGTAATTGTAATGTTCTCTGATCTTTCAATGAGTCAGGTACCAGCCAGCCTGCAAGAGATGAAACAACCATGTTTACGCCTCTCACTCCTATCTGTGACAGTTTACAACCAGCTGCCTCCCTGTTCATTTATCTTTTCTCCTGCCTCGGAGGGAATGTTGCATCTCCAATTGCTTAGCCATTTAATAGCACGCAGACAAAAAAAAGAATACCTGAATTATACCCGTGAACCATGTTGAACAAAACAAATCCGTTTTATTCTCCATACTACTAGTCAAATTATGATGCAGAAAGATGATGCAAACTATCCTATTTGCTGAAGGATCACAGAACATGAACTAGGTAGTTGCAGAAACACTAAATACGTTTCTTAGGGGCAGGGGGAAGCCATGTGAATCTGGGAGGGAAAAGTAAGGAAAGAAAAAAACATTGTTGCTCAGTCCAGGTAAATATATATAGCAGTAAATATATAACAGTAAATTAATGGAATGAAACTTCCTTACTTTTTGTGTGTGTGTGTGTGCTTACGGCTGTGAAGTTAGGCCTGAAAATGTATAGGCAAGATCTACTAAAACCTCAGAAGCCCCAGGGGTTGTGGAACAAGGTTTTCAGTGGTTGAAGGATTTCAATGTCCTTTGTAGTGCCTGCCGTACCTGCTCCCCATGATTAGCAGAACCAAAATTAATGGTGGAAAATGAGATGTACATGTACTTAAGTTGCATAACTTATGTATGTTACACAAACTGGCCTTTGGAAGCATAAGATTATTCTTATTACATTTATATCCCACCTTTTCTCCAAGGAGCTCAAGGTGGCATACACAACTTATCCTCTCCCTATCTTATCCTCACAACAACCCTGCAAGGTAGGTTTGGCTGAGAGATCCAGTGATCTCCATGGCCAAGGGATTCGAACCCCAGTCCCCCAAATCCTAGTGCAGCATCCGTACTGGATCAGAAGTGCAGAATTCGAAACTTTTTTCATAGAGCCCTGCCACTACTACTTTAGCTCTGAGCAGCGCAAACAGGAATTTGGCACTAGAAGTGCCAAACTCTCCTGGTCATGTTGATCCTGCTAGCTTGTTTGGAGTAGTAACCATCAGCAAGAGGATTGGTTATGTCTTATTCCTTGGATATGTCTTATTCCTTGATTGGACGTCTACTGATGGTTCACCTAAGGAGCATTCAGCCTCTGCATATTGAACATAGCCTTGGTCTGAGGAATTCTCACCCTAAAAGCTCAGCTGGTACTAATACTTCTATTACTGCTGCTACTATTTACAGAATTTATTTGCCACTGCCCACAAATAATTCTCAAAGCAACTTCAAAAAGATCCCAGGAACTGAAGTTTGATGAGGATGCTGAAAATTGCCTGTTGAAGATTCCCAGATCTGCTGTTTCAGAGCTCCCCGTGGTAAGGGGATAAAATCAATTTAAGTCTGTAGTGTAGATATGCTCAGAGTTTCTCTGGGCAAGGTCCATGACATCCTAGCCGCAGAAGAAAAGCAACTGAAACAATTCCCTTGACTCCCCATAGTTACTCCCATTAGTTTGGTCTGCTACATAAATCCTTAAACCCTCCTGATGCATCTCTCCACACAGCTTTACTTCATCTTCCCAGAGATTCAGACAGGAAGGAAAAGGGGCCTTCAAAGTTTAGCAATGACAAAATCACAATGCAGCCAGAGGTTTCACCATCTGCAGTGCTGTAGGGCGGTGGGATTCTGTCCAGAATCACAGAGCTTGCCATCAACCGCCAGCCAATTATCTCCAGGTTTCCATTCGCAGAGGGTACCGATCGTGCTCCCAGCCAGTGGCAAAGGGCTGCTTTCCAAGAAATGATGCCAACCTAGGCCAACATTCTTTTTTGCCATACAAGCTTTTTCTTAATGCAACACGGACTCCCACAAATGACTTTAGGGCTGAACATTTAATTCATATCTAGCTGTGAATGCACATTCCGACCCCCCACCCCCAAATCACGGGAACTAGAGTTTACCCCTCAGAGATCTACAGTTCCCAGCACCATTAACAAACTGCAATTCTGAGGATTATGGGGGAGAAATGATGCAGTTTCGGTGCGCTTTAAATATATGGTGTGATACACTGTATCAATTCCATTTTTAAAAAATGCATAGCAGTTAAACTATGTTTCTGCTAATTCCCTAAAACCCTGCAAATCCATCACCCACCCCAATGTGATATTTTTCTTCCTTAGGTTTAAAGTTTTCATTTGTCATTCCCCTCTGCATTATGCATGCCGCCTGCACACTAAGGGGTTAAGTTTCTTAAAAAGTTTCAGCTTTGAAGTGCACAGGCCACTAAAGAACCAAATAACCTGGCTTTTAGATTTCAGAAGGATTTCAGTTTTCAACGGCAGGTCTTGTTGGCAGGGCTATTCTTAGCCCTTTTAAGCAACGCATGTTCTCCCCAGCTACCATTTGTGAATGCAGTATTCTGTTCTTAAAAGGAAAATCTCTCAGAGCATCAGCTAGGCTCTCTGGCTATAACCAAGAAAGGACAACAGCAGGAGGCCTGTCCATTGGAGACTGGACCTGAGTCAACAGCTATTAATCACAAAGAATAATTCGTAAAATGTATCTTTTGCCTGGGCCTTGCTGCCTTGTGATGCTAGGGAAGGGAGAACAGGTGATGTGTTGGGAGCCAAAATAAACACTAAATCCGCTAGTTTTCCTTAAATGTCCTTGTGCGACAGATGGCAGGCTGATTTTGTTTAACGTGTCAAAGCAGCATCTATAAAAGCAAACGAGGTTTCTTTAACAGTCTGACGGAAGGAACTTGGCGTTGCTTCCGTTTAAGGGAGAGGTGAGGATTCTTTCCCAGTTCTGAGAGCCTCTTTCCTTCCTCCACAACCTTCCAGGGGCCATATGCTGATGGTGGGCAGTCCCAGAGACAAAAAGTCAGCAGAGGAAGGATCATCTCCACCCCCATTGTCCACCCTGGACACTGACGTCCAGCTCTGAGGGCCTTCTGGTGGTTCCCTCCCTGCGAGAAGTGAAGTTACAGGGAACCAGGCAGAGGGCCTTCTTGGTAGTGACGCCCTCCCATCAGATGTTAAGGAAATAGACAACTACCTGACTTTTAGGAGACATCGGAAGGCAGCCCTTTTTAGGAAAGTTTTTAATGTTTGATGTTTTATCGTGTTTTGAATATTCCCTTGGGAGCTGCTCAGAGTGGTTGGGGAAACTCAGGCAGATGGGCTGGGTATGTATGTATGTAAGTATGAACAAACAAACAAACAAACAAACAACCAAACAGACTATTACCATCACACAGTAGGCTACACTCGAGCCAGGCAAAAGTCAGAGGTTTCTGCAAGTGCATGCACACAAACATCCACAAACACATTGTCTATCCAGGCAAGCAAGAAGCATTACCACAGTTCAATAAAACAGGGCAAGAACGCTTCAAGAGAGTGTGGAGCTGGGCCAATAAGCTGTGTGGGGTGAGGTGGTTTAGGATGAGAGCTAGCAACCACCCAAAAGTCACCCTGTTTGTTTCATGTCTAAGTGTACAATTTGAACCCAGGGCTTCCCACTCTTAGTCCGACACCAAAACCTCCACACTACACTGGACCTCCTGGTTTATGCGGTGGGTTTTTCATGCAGTTGTCACTTCAGCATTCAATTTCTATTCTATTGAACCTTTTCTTATAACTCAAACCAGCTCACCATTCCTCCCTCTCAGGAATTTTCTACGGTTTATTTGTTGAAGTAGCTGTTACAGTATATGCATATGCATAAATTGTAACATAATTGTTACACTTACTGAATTAGGAGCCCTAGGGACGTTTGCTTCTTCTGCTCTGCATTGAAATGCAAGCAAGATAAGAGCAAGACGAGAGCAATGTAGAGCAGAGAATTAGCTAGTGTGCAACGCTAGAAAGAGGATGTTGAATCTAATGTAATCAGACCTGGATTAGGAATTGAATATCTCAAGTAGTGATGCTTTTCTAGGTCATCCTTTATGTACCTACCCCAACCTTCTCTCCATTCTTCCAGTCTCCAAGTGGACTTTGGATTTAGCCCTTGGGATCCTTTCTCCTCTCTGCACCTTTCCCTTCTGACCTGATGCACGCAGAGGCAGCTCACTCCTTAATGCTGAAAATTTCTGCTCTTCAGATGCATGGAGTGAGGGAGGGACAAAAGGTTTTATCTTCCAAAGCAGTGAATGCCCAACTTAAATGGAAAAGGAATTTCCATGTATGAAAAGCAATTTACATGTACAAATTGGTATGGCTAATTTGACCCAACAACTCCCTCCTCCCCTCTCACACACAAACACAAACAAAACTCACTGCACCTGCCTCACAATATCATGTGTTTGGTGAGTGACTCAGAGATTCCCCACTCCTGCTGTAAGATATAAAGACCTCCAAGCAGTGCAGTCTACTGCCCACCACCAACTTCCCATGTTTCTTTCCTGCTAAATTCTCACAATTTCTTGTCTACTGAATAAATTCAGTCTTCGTCATACTATTTTTGAGATTTTTTTTGCTTCCTTAATTTTTTAAAAAAATTATATTCAAACTTTGGGGTGCCCCCAAGCCATGCAGTTATCTCCCTCCTGTTTTGTTGTGGCCCCATTTGGGATTTTCTGTTGGGCCTAATTTCTGTTGGTATCCTTCACCGAATTTGCCATCAGAAAGTGATACACTTTCAGGGTACACAGAAAATCTCACAGCAGCACATTGTCTAGAAGAGCAGCCTTTCTCAACCTTGGGTCCCCAGATGTTGTTGGACTACAACTCCCATCATCCCTAGCTAGCAGAAAAAGTGATCAGGGATGATGGGAATTGTAGTCCAAAAAAAGGCTAGAGATCCAGGTTTGGGAAACCCTGCTCTAGAGTAGACCAACCTTTCTCAACCTTGGGTCTCCAAATGTTGTTGGGCTACAATTCCTGTCACCCCTGAGCACTGGTTCTGCTAGCTAGGCATGGTGGGAGTTGTAGTCCAGCAGCAGCTGGAGACCCAAGTTTGGGAAACACTGGACTAGAGGATAATTACAATATACATTACATAGTTTGAGGGGATGAAGGCAGAAGTGAGGTGTGTGGGAGAGTACTGAGGTACGGATGGCTGTAAAAGCTGTAAGTGAGCACAGGATTACAGCCCTATACTCTCAGTTTCTTGGCATATTTGGTTTAAAATGTCCTTAGGTAGTAGGGCTGGGCAAGGTGATCAATGGCCTGATTGTTGATATGAATCAACTTCATATATTCAATAGCATTTTTCCGTGAAGATTTGGGAAAGAGGTGGAAAGTGAGCAATTTTTCGTGAAGATTTGGGAAAGAGGTGGAAAGTGAGCAAGAGGTTACAAAATAAGCTACAGGGGATTTGTAGGCTGAAGAGGCAGTGCAGGAGAATGGGCAGAACTTTTTTTAATTTAAAAAAGAAGGGGACCTTTCTTCAGCGCAGGAAGGTAGAGCTGGAGGAGCAATTGTCACAGGCAAGAATATATCAGCCTGATGATGATGGTGATGATGATATAACACTATCTGGTCATCGTTAGGTGGTCAAGCGTGCTCTGCCCTCCCTCGCTCTCTTTTTTAAAAAAGTGTAATTATGTAGACATAAAACATAACAGCCAACTTAATAGCAAACCATAAACTACCGGTAAATCCAAAAGCTCACAGCAGCAGACAGTGTGTTAATGGTTATTTCAAGAATCGATAATGTTTCTCCAGCTTCTATTAGAAATATTGATATTCCTATATCATTCTCTGGTTTCTCTAATACAAGTTAATTTCCCCCCTACGTCTTCAGTATACAAAATTATAGACATCCATTCTTTCTGTCTGTCTGGCCCTTGTGGGATGTGAACTCCTTCCTCTTCTTCTCTTGTGCAGGCATTTCCCATTTCAGTCCATTGGTTAGCATTATACCTGTGCTAGCTTTTTAGCCAACTAACCCAAACCACAGTTTGGAAACCTGTTTCTATCCATAAGTAGCAAAGTGCTGTGCCAGGGTTTCATGGAAGTGTGCTGTTGGATGATTTAGTGGAAGAACAACAGGCAAATCCCATTGTAGAATAAATGCGTCTCACTGTTATTGATCCTGTTTGACTTGCTAAAATTGGGCTTGGCCCCTTTGTGTAGTAATAATGCACACTTGCCATCTGCAGAGATCCATCAAGTTACCCTCCTTTTAATATATAATTATTATTAGAAATGGGCTTAGGAAGTGAACAAGATACAATATGATCGATTTTAAATTTTAAAAGGCTATTTAAAGCCATTTAAAACGTTACTGATTGTGGGACTTTCCAGGGTGGCATTTTAATGCTGTTCATGAAACCAGATTTCCTCACTCCCCCAAGAGTTGCAAAGCCTTGGCTCTTTTATGGGGCATACGTATCTCAGACACCAGTGTAAATGACAAGCTGCCAGCCCAACCATTGGGCAAAATGAGGCATCTGCCTTGGGCAGCAGATTTTAGGCACCATTGAAATGTGTCAAAAATGGTCGGTTGTTTAATTTATCGCCACTGTGTGTGGCACTGCTCAAAGGGTTGGCATCTCCTTTCCCACTCCACCTGGCTGTAAGATGCCTGTGTTTGTCAGCTTTTCCTGGCAGGTAGAAATTCAGTAGGTAGGTAGCATTTCCCATTGCTGTACCTCCAGGGGCGACAGCTTGAATTTCTGCCTGGCAGGCAGCTGTTTGGCACATGAACCTGGCCAGGAAAAATGAAAAAGTGGCAACCAATGGGAGGGAGACTCATTTGAATTTTTTGCCTCAGGCATATAGATGTTTTTGGGCTGGTTCTGATAAGCAGCATTGGATTAACCATGTGCATTAGGAACTGGGAAGGCTGCAAGAGCTCGATGAGTTCAGAAACATCATTTGGCTCAACAGGATAATGTGATATAGCCCATCTAAGTTGCCTTATTAAAAAAACCAACATGCAAGCATATTGCCTCTGCATATCACTTAACTAACTGCTTTAACTCTCCCCATCTTAATGGCCAAACCATTTTTTTTTTAAAAAAAGGATTGATTCTATTTCCAATGAAATACTGAGGTTGTCAGAGCCTTAAAAGCCCTATAATTTGTGTAGCCAAGAGGCAATTAAGTTACACATCCATTTCCTCTCCCTATTTTTCACTTTTGGTTTGCTTAAAAGTGCCATTCTCTTGATTTCATAAGGACCAGTGGCTTGAACGGCTTACAACACCTAAGTAGTATTCAGTTGCTAGGCCACTGTCTTAACAGTGCAGTCTGCTGGCTGTACATGGAAGGTAATATTGCTTGCGAGGCTCTCTGGGATTCCACTGGTGGAGTGGAATCCTGGGGATCAACTCTCCAGTTGTGTGTGCACCTGCACGTACAAGTCCTGTTTAGGCATTCAGCTAGAAATGAGCATCAGGGTTGTGTCTGCTGCTTCCACTGCTGCGCTCTATGCATTCAAGGGTCCCATGTACACAGAACCTATTGCACAATCCATACTTTGAAAAAGAGAGAGAAGTGTACGGATTGTGCACACAGAAGCCTGCACATGCCTCGTTGAGTGCATTGAAACTGGAAACAAGACCAGCAGGCAAAACACTTCTTCATTTCTAGCCAAATGAAGACCTGAATGAGTCATTGAACTTTTACTTCTCCTATGCATCCTCCTGCCAGTACAGACATAAATTAATGGGGCAGAAATGAATGGGACCATTTTAGTAGTCAGGAGAGCTCCTCTGTGCATGCACCAGAACCCTCATTCTTACTGTAAATGTAACCAGATCATGGCATCGTGAGGCAACTATCAAGCCCTGCATATCATATCCTCTTTTGCAAGAAGATCGAAAAGAGGAGCTTATCTACCTTCTAGAGCAGAATGCCGCTTATGGGAACATTTGGCCAAAAAAGGCTCAAGGTGGATTTTTACCTCGTCCTAAAATATTCTTAGGGTAGTGCAGCCTGTACATTTTCCAATGAGTCACTCATGCAGGCCGCAGGCTGCAGCTACAGTTCATAAGTTGTTTGGTGCTGAACCAAGCAGATGATAATCAGCAGAAGGACCCAGCATCCTCCTTGCTGCTATTCTTCCCCTCCACTCTATTTTATTCCTTTCTCTAACTAAATGATCAAAGAAGGCTGGGCCACATCATTGGTCCAACTAGTCCAGTGCTACTCTATTCTGACTCACAGTAGCTCTCCAGGACCATGGGCAGAACTCTCTCTCTGCCTTGCATTAATAAAATCAATTTATTTATTTTAACTGAGAATGCAACGGATTGACCCCAGAAGTATGCAGATGCAAAGCATATGCTCTGCCACAGAGCTATGTTCCTTCCCTTTGTCATACATTCCCCAAAGAATCCTGGGAACTGTGGTGTGTTAAAGGTGCCGAGAGTTGTTAGGAGACCCCTATTCCCCTTGCGGATCTACAATTCTTGGAGCGCTTTAACAGTCAGCCCCTCTTTTTCCCAGAGAATTGTAGGTCTGTGAGGGAAGTACAGGTTTCCTAACAACTCTTGGAACCTGTAACAAACTACAGTTCCCATGATTATTATTTTTGGGGGGGGGGAGCCATTACTGCTTAAACTGGTGTGACACTGCTTTAAATGTATAGTGCAGATGGGGTCTAAGGATGCAGGAAGAATACAGGATCAGACAAAAAGTCATAGATCATAGAATCAGAGAGTTGGAAGGGACCACAAGGATCATCTGTTCCAACCCCCAGGAATGCAGGAATCTTTCACCCAGTGTGGGGCTTGAACCCACGGCCCGGAGATTAAGAAGTCTCATGTTCTACCAGCTGAGCTATCCCTGTATTCTAGCATTCATCTAGACCCACCAGATGTCTTGCAAGCAGTAAGGGCTTATTTCACTTTAGGCCTTGAGTGCCAACAGTGCTGTCTTCTAAGGCCTCCTCTAATTCCATTTCTGGCTGAAGCATGATTCTCGACAGCATGATGCAGATCCATTCAGGGTGCAGGAACTCCCTTCTCCTCAACTCCTCTCTCAGCCCCTACTTTTCAGAGATGGGACCAGGAGATGGCGCACTGATCCCCCTTCTGCCACCAGTGCATTACAGGCAGTTTATGGGTTCTTTTCCCCCATCAGTAACACTTATTTGATGCATTTCGTTTCAATTATGAGTCTCTTCCCGTGAAACATTTCAATGTGATTTAGCCGTGAAAACAACAGCAATATTAAATGTATTCAAAGTAAAGGGCTGGCATTAGGGAACATGTGGTAGCCAGAGTGTCATAGGGCTCTCTGAGTTCTGCTGAGCAGAGGATATGCGATTTCCTCCTTGCTTAGGTCCTCATGGGGTTCTAAGCTGCATGACTCCAATTAAAAAACAGTAGAAGTCAAGCAGATAAAAACCCCAGTACATTTTCAGCATTCAAGAGGCATAAGGCGGTGGTGGCTGCTTCCGCCAGGATTGCGAGTACAGTGAAGGGAATGATTTGCTTGCTAAGGCTGCAATCCTAAGTATTCTGACTTTAAAGTAGGTCCCGCTGAACGTGATGCAGTTTACTCCAGAGTAAATGTTGCTGGGGATGGACTGTGAACTTTAGCACCTGTCTGTTGGCCCAGGTTGGTTCCTGGTTCCTCTATCACAGTAGTTTTCAAACTTCCCACTTTTAGGAAATCCTTCCACATTAACTTTACTGTCAAGGATCCCCTGCATATAAGCCACAGAACCCTGCGTTTTTGCAGAGAATTCTGGGGCAAATTCATATTGCATTACTGCCATTGAGTGAACTGAGAAGATCAGTAGTAGTTGGGATGGGGGTGGGGAAGCAAGCAGTCTTTGAGGGAAATTTGGTCAGCAGTACTGATCTGCTCTTTGGGGAAGCCTTGATGAGGTACTCCCACAATTCTCCAGAACATAGTTTGAAAACTACTGCAATATATTAAGAACACTATCCTCTAGTCTACTGAGACCGCTCCCAGTCATTTCACTAGAAAGGCTTAGCAATGGAAATTTAATAATTACTGGAGACTAAAGGAGACGGAAATGGATCTGGTTTGCTGAGGTTCTTGAACCAGGCAGTTGTGACACAGTTGGCTGAAGCCCATGAAAGCTTGTAAAACTATATTTAAGGCCACAAAGATCATTGCTGTTTTTGCAGAGAGATGCAAGGGTTTCAGCATGCTGGGTTTTCTGCAACATCTGTTCATGTGGTTATACCCTTTTCAGCATAACTTTGAAATGAGCCCAGCCACCTTAAATGTTAATGCGCGCGCGCACACACACACACACACACCAAGATGATTTCACAAAGGTGATACATGTATTGGTGTGCTTCCCCCGGAGAGAAAAACAACCTCACTTTTTCAATGGCCCAGTTTGCATGCAAGACTATGCCAAATCACAGCCAAGGCTTGTTCTTGGCTTGCCAATCATGGTTTGTCCAGGGGAGACAAACCACAACCTGGGTTGGGACATGACACTAAGCTAAACCATGGCTTGGGTGTGGGTAACACAGCAGCAGCAGAAGGACAGGGGGAAGAAGAGGAGCAATCATGATTTATGCATTTATACATATATTTATTTATACATATACGTATTCACACCTAGCCATGGTTTAGCTTAGCATTCCACAGAATGTCTCTGACTTACTTTGACAAACTGTGACATTGTGAATCTTCAAGCCATCCCTGTTTGGGGGTCACTTGTGGGCCTTATTCCTGACTTAGAATTCTGATTAAGCCTCTTGTTTTCCATTCATTCTTAAAACCATCACTCTCCTTCAGGCATAGACTATTAAAAAAATTCATGATGCATTCTGGCACAAAGCCATTATTCCAGGGCCAAATTCTCCACCTTTATCATCCCCTGCATTGTAAGTCTTGTGTTACAGTGAGCTCCCAGCATTGAAGATAATCTTTAAGGATATAACAGTGAATTCTGTCTATGGACTTTCCGATTCAATCTCCCACCCTCCCTGGACTATGAACACAGATGAAAGATGCTCAGTGTTATAGATGGGATATGCAAAATACTTTCCTTCCTTCAGCTACCAGTAAATCTATGAAGAGGCAAAATATCAAACATAGGCACTTAAATGTGCCTTGAAATGGCTGTTTCACAGCCCTACAAATATCGGAATATTTTATTTTTAGCCTATAAGAAGCCTGAAGGCCAGTTAGGGGATTATAGGATGTTTGAAACCAAATTTTCACCCCAGCATTTTGAAACTAACCTTTTTATTATTTCCCCAATGAAGCGTACCTATTACGGAAAGCAATAATATATTTCTAAAAGGAAATAGCCTGAAGCAAAATATGCCAAAATTGGGGGGGGGTAGTCTGTTGGAAATGTTTATTTTCCAAGATATGCACTTTGTCAATGGTGAGTGGGACAGAGGTTCTTATTTGAATGTATATACCAGGCATAGGCAAACTTGGCCCTCCAGATGTTTTGGAACTACAACTCCCATCATCCCTAGCTAACAGGACCAGTGGTCAGGGATGAAGGGAGTTGTAGTCCCAAAACATCTGGAGGGCCGAGTTTGCCTATGCCTGGTATATACAGTATAGTTATTAGGGCTTTGAACACTAAAGGAAGACCATGCTGAACTTACAACAGTTACTATTGTAGCACACTCACAGTGGTGTGGTCTATGGCCTGGATTAGCACACTATAGACTATTGTAACTTTATTTAGCTCAACCACACAGGGTCCCACTGTCAGGAGGCATCCTACTCACAAGTAGAACCTTGGCAGAGAGACATGCCCGACTGGCATGTTCCCTCCTGCCTGGTCGATCGTTCAGGAGTTTCTTAAGCATTCTCCAGCCTTAACATCACAGCGACTGATGCCAGAAGACATCAGCACACTTCACGGATCCGCAGCAGAGGTTTGCGCAGTTGCGTAACAGAACTCAGTAGCACAGCATCTTGGCTAATCTACTTTATTTACATATAAACACATACGGAGCATTGCAACATGGGTTCATCTCTCTCTAGCATCAGACAGCAAAAAGAAAGAACAAAGAACAACAGTTCCACTTCAGAAACACAGTAAGACAAACATCCTGTCTATGTCACTTCTCATTCCTGTGGAATGAAAACACATATATGATAGACAACGAACCCATGACTGCACACGGGGAATGAATCTCCAACACCCACACCTTCCTCTGTATGTAATGCAGTAACTAAACTCAGTCTGTCTAGCTAGTGCTTAGTTGAATTTTATCATGGAACTACAGTTCAGTAAATAATGTGCCAAAGGTCTTATACCAAATGAATACAATTAATTACAGCTGGGTCCAGGGATGAATTGTGTACCTATTACAGGCATCCCCAAACTTTGGCCCTCCAGATGTTTTGGACTACAATTCTCATCATCCCTGACCACTGGTCCTGTTAGCTAGGGATCATGGGAGTTGTAGGCCAAACCATCTGGAGAGCCGCAGTTTGGGGATGCCTGACCTATGAGAACTTTAGCTCTTCATCAACACACACTGATTTAAGTTCCAAATGTGTTGAAGTGCGTTTTCTTTTTTAGTTGTTATGTTTACTTGGTCTTCTAAAATGTTTACACAAATTTAATGAGGGGTATCAGCTTTTTCCTCCGAGAACTGTCCTGTCCCCCGCACTCCACTGGTCTTATGATGGAGATCTGCATGGATGTTTCCTGAAACATGTCTGTGAAATATGTGGTGTCAGTAAGAGATTTTCCATTATTGCCAAACCTTTTGCAGTTTAACACTGAAATACAGGCCATGCAATATTTTGTACCCTTATGTACCACCTTTCCTTTTACAAGAAAACCCAAGGAAGTTTACAACAAATTCAGAATTACCATGGTAACAACCATGAAATACATTCTCCAGAATGTCTCGTTTGGATTCTGTTGAAGGACAACTTTTGACAACCTCTAGAAAATGAGCTTGGAAAAGGGGTATAAAAGCCATCAGTCCAGCTCCTCCAAATTAGTTAAATTTATTTTGACTAAAGGATGGTGAGGTCACTTGGCCCTCTCTGTGTGCCAGTGACTAATGTTGCTCATTGCAGGAAAATTCCACTCCAGCAGTTCTGGCCACCTGGAATGAGAGCAGCACTGTAAGGAAAAACAACTTGGTTGGACGCTGCACCTTGACTTCAGTTCATTCCCACTACGATGACAGTATTCTGCCCAGGAAAGTAGCGCTACACTCAGTTTTATGCGCTTCCTAGCCTCAGATTAATGATAGTTCTGCAGCACTCTTTGGAACCTCAGATATCTTACTAACAAATGCAGTGGTACCTCAGGTTACAGGCGCTTCAGGTTACAGAGTCCGCTAACCCAGAAATAGTACCTCGGCTTAAGAAATTTGCTTCAGGATGAGAACAGAAATCGTGCTGTTGTGGCGCAGCGGCAGCAGGAGGCCCCATTAGCTAAAGTGGTGGCTCAGGTTAAGAACAGTTTCAGGTTAAGAACGGACCTCCAGAACGAAATAAGTTATTAACTTGAGGTTCCACTGTAGAGCTTGGGTTTTGTAAGCCTGCACACACATTTTTGGCTACTCCTAAAAGCCCCCATCCCCAATCCAAGTATGAACTTGGTTCAAGTGTGTGAAGAGAAATGGAATTCCCACAGCCCCACATTCCATTCCAGGTGTAGTTTGGCTTGCTGTATACTGGATTGCTCACCTCTGCTTTGATGTAAACATAGCTCAGTTGTTGGAATATGAGGCTCTTAATCTCAGGGTTGTGGCTTTAAGCCCCACATTGGCCGAAAGATTATTGCATTGCAGGGGGTTGGACAAGGTGACCCTTGTGGTCCCTTCCATCTCTACAATTCTATGATTCTATGTCCTCAGTCTTAACTGTGAGCTGTTAAAAAAATATCCAATTTATAGTTCTTTGTTGAATTTGGGTTGTCTTGAGCTAGGTGTGTCCATCAAATTTCACCTTTCTGGGTGGTGTTGAAATACCTTAACCATTTTGAGGGAGAGATGTATAAATGTTGAGGTGCCTTGGGCCAGACATGCATTTATCTCATGATGACCTGCCTGCTTGAATGAGGCCACCCCAAACATATTTGCATGTCAGGAGTGGGGAACAAGATTTGGCAAGCATTCCCCACCAGGTGCTTTGATTGGTGGGCAAGCCCTCCCGCCTGTCAATCAATCACCTGACATCACAATGATGGCAGATGAGTCAGCTTAAATGGAAAGAGTGGAGAGCACACTTAGAGGGAGACCTAATAAAGCCAAGTTGTTTTCCACTCATCATCGTTGCTGCATTAAGTGCTCTGTGTAGGTGTTTTGTTGAACATCATTTTCTGTTGTGTTTTAACTGCATGGTAGCCTTCATTTGACCATTTGAACTTAGAACTTAATTATTACTTGACAGTCACTTACAGATAAAGGCAGAGCAGGAGGTCAAGTGTTTTTTAAAGAAGAAGCAGATTGCCTAAATTATGAAATAGAGACTTGGCCTGAGGACAAGCATGGCCGATACAAAGGTTGGGAACCCTTTAGATGCGAAATGCTTTCATTATTATTATTATTATTATTATTATTATTATTATTATTATTATTTTATTACACCTGTATTCCAGCTTTCCTTCAGAAGCTCAGGGCAGTTTATCACATCAACTATCTGTGATTTAGAAGATGCTGAGTTTATGTTGACTAGTCCAAGATCACTCACTGAGTTTCATGACTAAACAGGGATTACTCTGTCTACTGCACTGTGCTGATCTCTCAAGTATAGATTTTATGTAATGCTGCCACCATTTCACTAGGCAAGGGTGTGTCTTGTAGCGAATAGTGTGATAGGCAGAAATCCAGTAGGTACTGCTTTCTCCATCACTGGAGGGGAAGAAGAGTTGTACCTGCTGAATTTCGACATGTGACACCCCTGTTAAAGATAAATAGCCTGTGTCAAGAACAGGGGAAAGTAACCTACCAGAAATCCATGAGAAATAGTATCTGCTGCAATTGGCATGTAGACTTTTAAGTCAGATTCACAAATGAAGAATTGTGGATTCCCTTCTGTAGCTTGTTGTGATGATAAAGCTAACACTTTTAACTTTTCTTAACCTAATTTTAAACACACTACTAGATTTTAATGGGTTACTGAATATTGCTTTATTTGATATAAGTTGTTTATTTTAAAGTTATTGTGATTTTTTGTATTGGATTGGATTGTTATTATTAATTTTTGATATTTTATTATGTTTTGATATGTGTTGGGGCAACCCGGCCAGATGGGCGGGGTGTAAATAAAAAATATGTTATAAATTATTATTATTATAATACAAAGTTGGGGAATGCTTAACTTTTAAAAAATATATCTCTCAAGTTTCAAGCTAGGTGGAAAGTTTAACAAGTCAGTCAGCAGATACTGTATCAGGGATTCTGTATTTTATATTTTCTCTTCGAAACAAGATGCATATTTAGCTATCTCAGGATTAGAAGAGGCTTTGGCTTGTCAACCCAGCTTTTAAATGGAGCACTATTTGAACTGCAGACTGCAAACTTTCAGCTTTGCTTCACAATTTGTGTTGCCTGTTTGCTTTTGGTGCTAATCATGCTTGGGGCTTTGGAAGTCACTCTAGCGATAAACATTTGGTAAGGAAAGATTGCTCATCCGTTGTGTATGTCTAGGTTTGGTGTGGAGAAACGTACTTGTTTATCCTAGACAAATTTATGGAGGGTAAGACTATCAATGGCTGGCTGTGATGTCTATGAGCTACCTCTCCTGTCTGGGGCAGCCTGCGGCTGTATACCAGTTGATGGAAATTGCAAGTTCAGTTGTGCTCAAGTTCTGTTAAGGGGCTTCCATGGACATCTAGTTGGCCACTGTGAGAACAGGATGCATGACGGACCATTGGTCTGATCCAGCAGGACTCTTCTTATGTTCTTAAATATTTAATTTGAGAGCATTGGTATACTAATGCATTTCATAATGAGTGCAATACATGGAGCAGAGAATGACAGAACTCTTTCCATCTCAAGGCAAGCGAGAGACTCACTTTGGGGTGGAATTCTCATTCAAGAAGAAACTGCCCACCCCTTCCCCACCTCCCAGAGATGTTGTGCAGCTCTCATCAATTTTCCATAGCCCGGACTAGTACAATGTGCTGCAAATACAAAACAAGAACTCAAAATAAGCGCATAGCCAACAACTAAAGCACACAATCTCATCCACAGACTATACATCCCATCACAAAATATATGCTATGCTTTTATGTGGCATATCATAAAGGAATTGAGCATTTGCACTTACCCATTTAATTTAATAGTTTACCTAAGGAATGTAATTTACCCTCCACTAGGGAGGCTAAGATTAGTTCCAAGGACACTGAGTGAATCGTTCAGAGAAGTGATTCAAATCTTATACAGAACAAATTAGCCAAGGAAAGTGAAGCTATAAGATAGGTCAACTTCAGACATATAATTTTGGTCATAGAATGAAACATGTAAACCCAGAATCAAGATTGTTGGGGCCTAGTGAATCTGGTCAAACTTTTCATTTCAAGGCCTGGTCATTTCAATGTAGAACTCCTGTACTGTACTAGTTTTGCCCATCTCCCAACACCCTGGAGAAACAGTAGCACTCTGCTGCAATATTGCTGTAAGAATATTGCACACAGGAGTGGTTTTAAATGCTGTAATTTATTGGGGTAATAGTGAGGTAGAGCCAAACATAGGAAGCAAAAGTTAATGCTTTAAAAAAATGTCTGATGTGACCCTTAATCTGCTCTGGAGTTGTTATTTTCATAAAACGGGTGGCCTCTACCTCCTGTTTCTCAAAGCCTTAGTGGTTTTTTTTTTTTACAAAAAAGTAGCAAGCCTACCTAGGATCAAAGCATCAAACTTCCTTCAGTACAGGCTTTTAAAGTTGTAATTGGAGAATCCCAAAGAACAACAGGCTTCTCTGAGCCAAAGCTTCCATCCTTCCAGGTCCTTGAACCTCTGCTGGGCATTTGGTTCTCACTCTTCAAAATCAGGACTGCTGAGAAAAAGAAAGCATCCCTTTGGGAGGAACTGATGGGAAATGCAAGTTCCTGACTCAGAGTTCTATTGCATTTTTCTTCCAACTTCTAGAAACAGCACTTACAATTTAGAAATCTCTCTCTCTCTCTCTCTCTCTCTCTCTCTCTCTCTCTCTCTCTCTCTCTCTCTCACACACACACACACACACACACATACACACACACCCTCCCACCCGTGCCCACCCACCCAGTAAGCTTCCTTTCTCCAACAGAGAAAATATGAATTTGATAAGAGACCCAGTGAGCAGGCATGTTTTGCCTTGCATGGCGATTGCATGTGATTAAAAGAGAGATGCAACAATAAGACCGACATACACTCTGTGGAGTTTGTTCTATATTTGGGACTCTGGTATGACAGTATGTGTTGTCAGAGCTTTCCATCCGTTTCAAGCACCAAGACCGGAGTACCACGACTTTATAATCTGACAAAACACACAAAGCAACAAGGCTTGGAAAACATGCTCTGATGGTTAGCAGAGCTCTAGAGCAAAGCTTGTTTCAGGAAGGGGTTTCATCTAGGGAAAAACACCACAGAGTCTGTTATGTACTGAGCTGAATCCTAGAACAATAGCATCCAGAATGCAGCAGTCTGATTGGTCTGCAGGAGCCACCCAATCCAGCTCCAGGTGGAAGCGAATCAGCAACCTGATTGGCCTGCAGGAGCAGCCAATCAGGCTGGCAGAAGTGAATCCGCAGCCGGATTGGCCTACAGGCGCAGCCCTGAAGTAGCCAATCCTGCAAGGCCCATTGTGTAAATAATGTATATAAGCAGACTTTTTGGGGAAAGAGCCACTCTTCTCTTCTTCTGTTGCTACTACAAGCCAAATAAAGAGCATGAAATTCACTCTCGACTCCGAGTATATTTCAGAGTTATAGGCATTCGACAGTTTATTTTTATCAGGGATCGGTAGGCAATTTGTGTTCCAGACTGCTGACAGCAGCCATTTTGTGTGAAGGGAGACGAAGAGGCAGCTGATGTTCATGGTATAACATACAGTGAACCTCTTGTAGATCTGAGAATCCCAGATCTCCACAGATGGCCAGATGAAGATGTGCCTCATGGAGAAGAACACATTATGCACTTAGAACATGAACTCCAAAATAGACGCAGGGCTGTGTGTACAAGGTGGTTTTTTATTATTATTTAATGTGAATGGAGAAGTAGTGCTGGAACTGGTGACAACGGAAACACCACCAGTTTCAGTTACAAACGTTCTTCCCTTACCATTGAACAACTTGCTTGCCTACTCTTCATTTCAGCGAATGGACCATCAGTTCAGAAATTTAACCCAACACATTGCATCAAATGGTGGGTTCTTGTGAGCCATAATTTAGTGCTAACCATCAAGACTAAGAGCCTAACAAACTTATGTCAAGGGTGCCTCAAGACACTCACGAATTTCAACCACATACCAACAAATTCTGGTTGTGCAATTGGGAGTTGAACCCCAAAACATTGGACTTTCCGCAGTAAGGAAAGTGGAAGCAAAATGTAGTGTAAAGTGTGAGATGGCTGCCCTTGGGGAAAATGCTGGCAATTTTGATTTAAATGTAGGGTGGGGGGGAAGCTATTCTCCTGGGCTCCTGTCTGCTGCCCCTTTCCCCACCCTCAAAGTTTCCTGCTTCAGGCTTTGTACAGGAAACTGCTTGTATTCCAGACAGAGAGGAGCTCACTAGGGCGCCACCTAGCAGGCAGGCATTAGTGGCTCACAAGAGTGGAGTCTAGAGCCTGCCTTTGATGTCAGTCCAGGCACATGAAATAATTAAGAAGATAGTACCTTTTGAGTTTTGCAGTGATTCTCAGGAAATAAAAGGACTTACTGACTGATACCCCTTTGGCAAGTGCAAAGTGTAATTTTCTTTAATTTCTACAAAGGCCCCACACTTCTGGGATTAAGGGAAAGATCTTCCTCACTGGATAAATAGGACATTTCCCCTGGATGCACCCCTAGTGCATGTGTTGCAAATCCGCAGCCCCAGTTGAAAACCACCTTTTAAAGCCCATAGTCCCAGTTTGCCACTTTGCCCATTGCACTTGGCAAGATTTGAGTCAGGAGGACTGGGGGAAGTGGCAGCTTAGGAAAGAGAAAGAGGTGGCATTTCCTTGGGTGAGTAGGGGAGCGAGATGGAGAGCCCACTCAGCCAATTCCAACTATACATGTATGTTGGTGCAAGGAGGAAACCCAGTTTAGAACTATTCCCATGCAGAGCAGACAGATTCCTACAGCTTGGCCTAAATTCTGCATGTCAGAGGAGGAGACACATGTACTTTGATTCCGATTGTCTGCCTGAATGATGATTTTCTCTCTTGCTGAAATGAGAGGTTAAGAAATGAACAATTCTATCTCTTATTTATATATTCATAGAAAAATGTCACATCAGAATAGTGAGCTGCTGAGTGGATTATCATAAGCATCATTTGTAATGTAGCTGTCTTGACTATTAGCGGATGAAAATATCATTGGTTTTTATCTTCCCTTGAAAGCAAGACCTGTGCTCAATAACCTTATTTTGTTCAACAGAATGTAGCTTCTGTTCACCTTCAGAAAGTATGTGATTTTTGCATACCAGCTGCAGTGTTATCACGTTAAGCCAAATCTGAGAAAGCCAGGGTTTCTGTTGTTGAAGGCTCTTTCTCAGGAATCTTACTGCTTGCTCTCTAGGGATTTGAAGAGGACATGTAGGGTCTGTGCAGGTCTTGTAAAGTGCAGATATGCTGATGAAATGTAACTCTTAGATTGCAGGGAGAAGCTTTGTGCCAACACTACTCAGAAGCATGGTGTGCTGGTATAACATGTATACAGGACTGGATATTTGTATATTGAATGCAAATAAATGTAAATAAGTTGTAGTTATGATTGAAGATTCATATAGTAAAAGTACCAAAGTGACATTTACTCTGCATATTTCCATATACTTGGCATTGTGGTGGCAATCCCATTTCTGTAGGTTTGAAACTGTTTTGAGCTCTTGTTTTGTTTTACAACCAAGTTACAAATGCATTTTACTAAATAAATAAATAGCTTCCTTGTGCCGCAGCAATGAAACTGCTGGCACATTTGCAAAGCTAAGCAGGGTCTGGTATGGTTTCAAATTGTATGGAGAACCACATGTTGAGATTCCTGCATTGCAAGGGGTTGGACTAGATGGCCGCTGGGGTCCCTTCCAGCTTTACAATTCTATGATTCTATTGAATAAAACCATTGGCCTGTTGTCTTCACCAACTGGCTGTGTCTCTCCATGGGCAGGTGTCTTTCCTGGGAGATGCCAAGAAGTGAAACTGGGATCTTTTGCATACATAGCATGTTTTCTACTGTCACTGAACTTCAGCCCTTCTTCCTGTTATACAAATAGTCCGGTAGGAAACCAGCTGAATTTCATGTGCTCAACTCTCACAGTTTGGTGCCTGTCCCCAATATAACAGTGGCAGAGTGTTCTCTTCCTTCTAGATAAACAAACCCAGTGGTCAGTAGAATTCCACCTTTATGAAATCATGTACAGTTTGATGCAGACTTTCCCCTACCTTTTTATATATTTAAAAAATGCCAAGATGGAAAAAGCCACTGTGACTTGGCAACATGATAAAAGTTAAGAATGAATGGGCATTCACTGGTGAGTCACCAAGGGTTCCACCAACAGACTGTGTATCATCCTGTTGTTACCTTTTTGAAGTAAATGAGTTGACCTAATAAGGACCAGATCTTCAACCGGAATACATAATTTGTCTCCAGATGCTCATTTATGCAAACCCAGAATGAGATTATGCCAGATTTGCACCATACCACTTCAAACAGTCATGCCTTCCACCAAATAATTCTGGGAGGTGTAGTTAAGGGTACTGAGAGTTGTTATGAGACGACCTATTCCTCTCGTAGAGCTACAATAAGCAGAGTTCCCTGTAAAGTAGGATTGATTGCTAAACTACTCTGCTTGCTGTAGCTCTGTGAGAGGAATAGGGTTATCCTAACAACTTTCAGCACCCTTCTACAGCTACCAGAATTCATGGGGGGAAGCCATGACTGTTTAAAGTACTATCTGAGTGCAATAAATGTATGTAGAATTTCAATTGGCTTTCCATATCCTGCCACTAGTGGGTGTGACATAGCCATGTGGGCTGGGAAGGGCACATTCTGTATATAATTTAAAAAATATTTTTCCCCATTGACTTTTAAAATAAATAATTTACTGTATGCTAAAGTATTTGCTTATTTAAGTACTAGTAAGTGATTACTTTAACAACTTTTTTTTTTAAAGTCAGCCACATGATTTGAAAGGTTGGCAAAAATCATCACGGTGTTAAAATCACCCTAGTTGTAAAAGCAGTGTGATTTTAAATTTGCACTAAAACAAGTGCTTTTGTACAAATTTTCACACAGCATTTTTTTTTAAAAAAAAGTATGGGCAGAAATTTGAGTCGGTACCAATTTTAAAATGACACATGGTTAAATAGAACTGGCACAAATAGTGGAGGTGTGCAAAAATAGATGCATAACAATGAGTCTACCCACCTGATACATCACTCCATGTGCCAAAACACAGCACTGAGGTGATTTATATTTGCAGACATTGCACTACTATTCTGTCCCCCCGCCCGCCCCAATAGTTGGATATTCTGTGATCTGAAAACAGGCGAAAGAAGCTTGTCAAAAACATGGGAGAACGGCAATTGGATGGCAATGTCATATAGATATATATTTCATATTGAATGGAGTGCTGATTACAGGAAAAACATCAAGGGAATAAAAAAGTCATAAATATATCAGCAGGTGTCAACATCACTCTTCCTTGGCCACCAACTAAAATGTGGCATAGTCATTTCTTGTTTACTTATTTTGCTGGGTTAGATGACGATTACAAGAAGCATCTCTTTCATCTGTCCTGAATTGTCCAACCTTTCAGCTTCATTGGATGAGAGAGGAAGAAAAACATGCATATTTGTGTGCATGCGTGCGTGCGTGCGCACACACACACACACACAGAGGCTGGGGGCCTCTGAAGGCTTCACCTGGGGCAAAAAATCCTGGCCTGCCACCTGTAGTTATGGCTCTGACTTCTGTCCACTTTCTCTAGAGTCTTGAAGATGCTCTCGCTTCTAGAACAGGGTGTACCAATGAATATATGAGACTGTTGCTCTGGCTTTCCTTCTCTGACTAGTGTAGAATGATGCATGGAGGGTGTTGTTGATTGCCACAAAATTTAAGGCGTTGCTTTTGGAAATTGTGATTCTTGTGGCACTCCAGCCTATAAATTGTGTTACGTTTCAAACCTGAAATGGCATATTGTAAAGAAGTGTTTCAATGCAATTAACTTAATTACCTAGTGAGGACAGACTGTACAGCCAGAAACTGATAGCAAGCAAATAAATTTAAAAGGTGTACTCAGAAAATATAATCAGGCAGCTATCCAATAAGGCAAATGCGCCATGTTGCAAATGTCTCTAAAAGCAGGATAAGCAAAGGCTGTTAGAATATGTCTTGTAGACTTTTGCTTTGTTTGTTCTGAATTTATGCAAATCCACCAAGATTTTTATGGAAAAACAAGTCAGTATCCCTGGTAATTTGTGGAGGAAGGAATAGACAGCTCGACATTATTGTCCTCCCAACCTAGAATGGTTTTAGGACCCAGGAAGAGCTACCGGTATATTCTAGGACAGCTTTGCTGAGTAGTCCTTCTATGTTTTTGCAGGGACTGCTGTCAGTTTCAGCCTCCAACAGCTTCCAACTGATCACAGAGTGTTAGTGGGGATAAGGGTTTGTGGCTTTCTGCTTCCAAACACTGCTTACCTGACCATAAGCCCCATTGAATTCAGTGGGACATTTCAGAGTAGATATGGTTAGTAACTGTTTGTGCTTAGTATGTAGCATTTACAGTTGGCTAATATTCAATTTTTTCCAATAAATCTTGATAGCAGAGATGCTTGGTTCCTCTAATTTCCTCTCCCCCAAATCATAACCTCTGGCTAGCATAATTCATTTGTTGAATGAATGAATGAAACTGCCCCCCCCCAGTCTCCAACTTGATGTATTCATGCTGTGTTTTATTGAGGCATGGGGAGAGGGTGGCAGTGTGGTCTAAATTACTGAGCCCCTTGGGTTTGCTGATTGGAAGGTCCGCGGTTTGAATCCCTGCAACAGGGTGAGCTCCCATTGCTCTATCCCAGCTCCTGCCAACCTAGCAGTTCGAAAGCACGCCAGTCCAAGTAGATAAATAGGTACCGTTGCGGCACGAAGGTAAACAACGATTATGTGCGCTCTGGTTTCTGTCATGGTGTCCCGTTATGCCAGAAGCGGTTTAGTCCTGCTGGCCACATAACCAGGAAAGCTGTCTGCGGACAAACACCTGTTCCCCTGGCCTGAAAAGCGAGATGAACGCTGCAACCCCATAGTCGCTTTTAACTGAACTTAACCATCCAGGGCCTTTACCTTTACCTTTTTATTGAGGCACAATGAATTAATTGTGTTGCGCCTTAGGATACTTCCTGCAGTAGGCCTGTGCTTAGAAACCTACCAGGCTGGATGAATTAGCAAATTTCCACAGATAACACACAAGTGGCCTAGGTTCATATATGAAGAACACACAGGTGCATGAGCAGGTAACCATAAAAGGAAATATACAAATAGGCTAAATCTCTGAAACCCAACTAACAACTTGAGTGCTTTACTTTCTCTTGTTGCTAGTGGTGACAGACAGGGAGTAGGTGGAGCCAGAGCCAATGAAAGGCAGAACCAGGTGAGGAGACAGGTGAGGGTTACCTGAGGGCGATTCTCCATTTGTCCTCAGACCAACCTCCACTGCTTATGGCCCACATTTCAGGGATGTGGGCATGTCGTTCAACACAGTGGTTTCCAAACTGTGCTGGGATTCCTTGGGTGCTTACCTGGGGTTCCTCAGTGAGAAGGTAAGCAATGGCAGATAAGCATTCCTGGATAATTGTGTGCCTACCCTTGCTGATCTTCCTCTGGTTGTCTTTTTAGTTTGCATAGGGGCACAGTGAGGCCAGCCGACCATGTGAACCTAGATCAGAAGCTCCCAAACTGTGGTCTGTGGACCATAGATGATCTGTGAGTTTTATAAAAAATACAGTTACAAATAATAATAATAATAATAATAATAATAATAATCACACAGTATCTAGGCACAGTGCATTTCAATTGCTACAACAGACAGAAAAAATCTTCAGCCAAGACCAAATTTTCAAGTGGTTTGCAGGGAGGGGGCAAGGTTAGGAACCACTGTCCTAGAATATAGTTAGGCAGTTGCTTTTTCTTTTAAAGAAAGTAGTTAAGTTAAATTTAGAATCCATTTCATATGTTAGTTTTTAATAAATTAATTGTGAGAGATAATTTTTTATATCAGATGCTTAGGCAAAAACGTGTTGGATCGTAAGGTACTCCTATAATGGTATATTTATGGTTTTAATGGCTTAGTTTTGACATCACACTAAATAAAACCATGGTTGAATGTGAGTGTGTGGGCTTCAGGAAGGAGATTGCAACTGCTTTTCTCAACCAAGGAGGAGAAAAGCATTTGCGGTCTCCTTCCTGGAGTTTCCCATCTGCTTTAGTTCTCTGCAGGCTAACCAAGAGCTGTAACCAGTGCTTACCCTATGGCTTATGGCATGCTGTTTGCCCATGAGTCTGGGCTTGGATGACACGCTAAACCAAAGTATGGTTTAGCTCGGGGCGATGCAGCAGCAAATGGATTGGGAAAGAGCGAAGCAACTGCAATCTCCTCTCCAGAAGCCTGAAGATTAATGCTAAGCCATTGTTTGACTCTGCATGACAGGTAAATGAGGCAAGCAGGTTTTTATTTTATTTTATGATGAGTGTATGGAGAAAAGTGTTCGGTATCTTCTGTTTGATCATACATAACAAAGCAAGTGTTCTTCAAGATGAATAACCTGGCCACTTCAAAAGCTTTAGTCCTGCTTTAAATGTATTTGTTGCATTTGTGTTTTTAACTGCTTTTAATTATCTTTTGTGTACTGCAAATAACCTTGAGACAGTGGTTTAGAAGGTGGTAAAATAATAATAAAACGACGCTTTATAATACTATTTTCCTGACTTTAAAATGACATATATGTTTTCATCCCATCGAATACTACTGTTTTCTTCTTCTCTGAAGAATTTCTGACCCACTTTCCTAGCTATGATAATGAAAGTGGCTTAAAGAATAATTTCTAGAACCTAGCAAGACTAAGACAGACATGTTAGGGGCTGCTAGACAGTCGCCATTAGGAGAAGAAATAAATAAATAATTAGAAAGAAATAATTAGATAATTTCCTGGCTTTGGGGGAAATAATCATTTTAAGCAAGACACTGCGCTGGTTATTTCAGTCTGTTCTCTTTTGGGTCATCTCGCTCTAAATCGCCGTGACCCACTTGCCAGATGTGATGAGCTCCAGAAACCTTGTGCTAATTATTTTGGCTGAGTTTTCTAAGCTGGTTACAGTTTATAGCTGTGCCAACAAGAACTGGGAGAGTATTATGGTTATTATTTATTCAAACATGCTGTGCAGACAGGCTTTCTTCACATACTGTCTACTAACTTCTGTTGACTTTGAAATGTCTTCATTCTCCTGCTTCCTCTTTTCTGTTCTACTCTTTCTCCAAATCCAATTTCATTCCTTTTCACTATTTGGGTAACCTTATACCTAAATTGTACCCTCCAAAGCACAGCAGTAACTTTCTTCCCTCACTGCTCCTTACCATTGTTCTTCTTAACGCCTCAGGGGTGCCAACTTGAATAAAATATTGTGAGAGCCCAGGTAAACCCCACCCTAGTTAATCGTTCACATGACACTGTGCACACACACCATTTGAATGAGAATACCCATCAACTTTGTGGGGGCTCGACCCCCTCAAATATTTGAAGTCCCCACAGCCCCTAGGAGTTGGCTCCTGTGTAACTCCTGGTTCCTTCCATTCATGTGTTAAGTTTACATGCCTGTGTAAAACTAACCTCCATTCTGGCATTTTCCAGTCGCTTCCCCCACTCCATTATCTTTTGGAGGGTGGCAACACAAGAATGGGGTCTTCTCTGCAGTGGCTCCCCGTTTGTGGAATGCTCTCCTCAGGGAGGATCGGTTGCCTCCTTCATTATACACCTTTAGGGAGGCTTGCCTAGCACCTTCACTACATACCTTTAGGCACAAGGCGAAAATGTTGCGTTGATTGACATCCGATGCCCTTTTAAAATGTGTTATGGAAGGGGGGGATTATTGGGTTGTCTTCACTTTTATTATGTATTTCCTGTTTCTTGTGGTTTTATGTCGTGAACTGCCCTGAGATCTATGGGAATAGGGTGGTATACAAATTTTTAATAATAATAAAATAAATCCCTCCGTCCTGCTTTCCTTTGACTGTCTAGCCCAGGGGCACCCTGCAACTGTTTTAGACTATGGACTCAGTTAGATATGGTAAAGAAAAAGTGATTTATATGCGTTGTATGTGCGGTATAACATTGTGCCACCAGATGATGACGTGGAGTCCCGTTTTTCCTGTTTCAATTTACAACGCTTTAAACTGGAACACTTCTTTGATGTGGCTTAGATCCAGCCTATGACTCGCAGTGTCCTCTGATCATGGGTAATGCTGCCTGGGACTGATGGGATTTTGGAGTCCATAACATCTTGAAGGTCCCAGGTTGGCTACCCCTGGCTTAATCTCATTAGACTGTAAGGCTCAGGGCTGGGCCAGAGACTTGTGCAACTCTGACAGCACTTGGCAAAAATGGCAGGTCGGTCATGCTGGAGGCAGAAGAGCTTCACTGACTCATTGCAGCCATAGGGGAAAATCGGTAGGGGGTTAAGTGGAGAGTAATCCAAACTATTTCCCCCACTGTTTAAATCGGAACCAAAGCCAAACAAATAGTAATTGTGTCGCACATCCTGAATCTGAAACCGAGCCAAAACAGGATTTCACTCCTGTTGTAAAATAGACAGGTCAGCTCCCCGCTGAGAGGAAGAGCTGCAGTTCAGCAGCCGATCCCGTGCATTGCACGCAAAAGCTTGCAGGTTTAATTCCTGGCAGGGCTAGGCAGGGCTTAGCTTCCCTTCTGTCTGAAACCCCGAAGAGTCACTGCCAGTTCATGCTGACAGTACTGAGCTAGGTGGACCAGTGGTCTGATTTGGCCATCCTGTGTTCCTAAGGGTGACACATATCTGCTCCCTATTTACTGTCTCTCCCCCAACCCACCTGCAACTCTTTGTTTCTGAAATTCCCTCTTTAAAATCCCACAAAGCAAGCATTCTCCCTGGGCTTTCCTGCACTCTCAGCCTAACCTCATCATCAGTGATGTGCCTGGAAATAAGAAAATAATTATTATGGGGCCCTAGCTTGTGGTGCCAGTTCTTCTGCTGTAGGACGGCAGAATGATAGTCTTTGTTACCAACTCATACAAGCTACAAAACAAGTGAAAGTAGAGTGACCAGAGGCAAAGGTTCCTGTACCTTTAGCCATTGTGTAGAAGAGGGAATTCCAGCAGGTAGAACACCCATATGCTGAAATCCCCTTTTCTATACCTATAATTAGGTGCAGGAGCCCTGTCCTCTTTTGCGCCACCCCCCCCACCCCGCCCACCCCAGTGGAAGCCTCCATATGGGTCAAATGTGATGTTTCTATTGTCCAGATCTAGGAAACCTTGAAATTCTGTTTGGCAGACTGGGTGGCCTCCATTAAGGGAAATCCATGCAATCAAGCTTTCTGGAAAGTGTATGTGAAATTGAGGCTATTTACAGACACCACCTAATTTATAAGGGTGCTTTTTTCATAAGGCATTTGATTACATCTCTTCCCCTCCACCCAAAGAATGCTTTGTTTCTTCCCCTTAACTCTTGTGGTTTAATATAGCTTTATTCAGATTGTGGCCTTACTAATTATATCCCTACTATGTGCAGATATAAATAGGTTGACTGGCGCTGGAGCAGTTGCCATCCTTGCTCTTTTCCTCTCTACTAATTCGGTTCATGGGGAGAATTCTCCATGCTGCAGTTTTAACCAGGAAAACAGAAGCGCCTTTTTATTATCTCTCATCTGTTTTGACTATCTACTTAACAGCTTCCAGGCTTTGCAGGGAAAACCCCTCTGTACAGAGATTCAGGAGGGAACTAGACGTGGTGTTTGACATGCAGTTGCTTCCAACCTATGTAAAGTTTCTCCTTTCCGGTTTAGTCAGACTTGCCTCTTGCATCTCCCTGCATTATCCAGACCTCGTTGCACATCAATAGCTATCTCTGGTTGGGAAACAAAAGGAACTCGCATGGGCAGAAATGACTGACTGGTACAGAGTGGGGATGGGTGGGATTTGACCTGGCAAATTTCAGTAGCAGCCCTGTGGCAAAACAACAACAACAACAACAACAACAACAACAACAACAACAACAAATAACACTAATATTTATACCCCACCTATCTGGCTGGGTTGCCCCAGCCACTGGGTTGCTTCCCACACAAAAAAGCACTGCTAGTCTAATATGTTGCAGAATCCAACCAACCAAAGCTTGACTATAAGGCTTCTTTGGGTTTGTGGGGAGATCTGTTTCTCTCCATATTCATATACTCCTGCCCTTCATAAAGATGGGTTTTGGTCGGTCTTCTTTGCAGCTGTATATGTGGCATCACACAGCTTTCTGTGAAGGTATAATTACACTCTTATACTCCTTGAACCGGGGCAAAACTAGGCTTTATTTAATTATCTGTTGATCTCTGTGGATCTCTTTATGTGTGACTGTTGTTGTCCCAGCGTAGCTATGACAAGGTTCTGACACTACTGGATTCTTCAGAATATGCCTGGGAAACATTTACAAGAAATAAAAGAAACTAGGTACAATTCCTGTGTAAACCATTTGCGACCTCATACAACTCCCTGCCTTTTGATTAGGACCTGTACAGAATAAATTCCTAGAAGATTGTGCCTAGGCAATCCTTAGAACTCCTCCTTTTTCTCCTTGCTGGGACAATCTGCCCAGCAGTGTTGCTGGAATCAGCGTATCCTGTGCTTTTCTGGTTGACTAAGGGTGGTCCAAAGAAGTCCTCCTTCAATAGGGCTTGAGAGCCTATAACGCTTTTCAGAGATAATTGGGAGCTGAAACATGTTCAGCTAGAGATGAAACTGTTTTCACATGGATTCTTGCACTTTGGTCAAACACCAGAAGCTTGCATGTAAAACAGCGGCATTTAAATTTCTTAAATGCATCTCTGTCCAAAGAGTAGGACACGTGCAGCTAACAGTGCAATCCTATATTCATTTACCCAGAAACATGTCCTAATGAGTTCAGCGGGACTTACTCCCACATAAGTGGATACTGTATAAGATTTTAGCCTGAGAGGCAGTTAGTTCATGCCATGTCTGTAATTGGCTGATATGCACATTGAGCTGCCCATGCAGGTGCTCTTATAAATGTGAGCAGTGCAGTGTTGGAAAAGGGGACTTGATACCTTTCATGAGCAGTGGGTCCTCCAAAACTAGTAATTCTATTCGCAGAAAACGATATGGATCTTCCGTGACCACGTAGAACCCCGTTGTGAGTCATTAAACACTCCTGTCGGCTCCTCATTTGGTTTATACTGCTAAAACTGAGAGTGTGAAACTATTTGCCCTCTTGGGAGTTTTATCTTCACAGCTCCTACTACTAAGCATGCTGTGTTTATCTTGGCTGGCTTGATGCAGACAGGCAGAATATGGCCTCCCGAAATGGCCTTTGCAGCTGCACCCTAATGATTTGCTTTGTAAAGTGCTATGCACATAGAAGGTACTATAAGGAGAGAGAAAAACTACATACACATGTAATCATAATGACTACAATAATCTGAAACAATTTACAATTGTTTGCTTTTCACACTCCCATGTCATATACCTCATATCTTACCGGAGTTTGAGGCTCCAGGAAGCAAACAGTTAAATGTCTGATGCTAGTGCTAGGATTGGGGCGCAGTGCCTCATTGCTCCCAAACCTAGATGAGGCAACTCATGCAAATGGTATGTTCTCTCCATCTGCCTTTGACTTTTCTTGCTGCTCTGTTCAAAGTGAGTACTGATAGGAGGTGGGTAATTCTCATGGTTTCAGGACCCTGGCAAATGCCCAGCCTTGCTATTTTCTGATTCATAGAATCATAGGATTGTAGAGTGGGAAGGAACCCCCAAGGATCATCTAGCCCAACCCCCTGTAATGCAGGAATTTCAGCTAGAATACATGACAGGTGGCCATCCAATCTCTGCTTAAAAACCTCCTCTGCAGCTTGTCAACCCTCCTGTGAGGGACAGGGGATATCGCGAAGTCCCTCCCCTCCTGAGTTCAAGCCCATCCCCGAGCACAGGGGAAAGCAGAGAGAGTTCCGATTCCAATGGGGAAGCAGGAAGTCGTGTCCGAGGCTCAGGCAAGGTAGAGGAGCCAGGGTCCCAGGTGGGACAGGAAGGGGCGAATAAGGGGGGGAGACCCATCCCCCCAACTCCGGAATTACGCAGAAAGAGGAGGGGAAAGAGGATGGGTCTGCCAAAGCTTTTGTGTTGGAGAAAGACGCGCCAAAAGCCATTCGGAGGTTCTGGAACCGACTGACCACATCACTCCGTGTAAATAACAATGACTTCAGCACTGTAAATACGCAGCACCAATAAAAGAATAAAATGCAGAGCTGCGTAGCGTCGTTACTCTGAAGTAGCCCACTCCGGCCACTGTGACAGGTCAACCCGGTGGCATACAGGCTGGCACTGCCAGAGGACATGAGGGTGCACCCAGTGTTTCACAGATCGCTGCTGTCGCCGTACAGGGAAAGCAGCAGGCTCCGAGGCAGCGAACAAACCCCTGAGGGAGGGGGGGAGAGAGAAGGCAGGGAGCACCTCAATGAGGCCACGGCCATCCTGGACTCAAGGAGGGGGGTGGGGGGCCTGGAGTACCTCATGGCATGGGAGGATGCTCCACCGTCCCAGAATGAATGGGTCCCAGCCACTCAGATACAGGAGGAATTCCTGGTAGAAGAATTTCACGCCCTCTTTCCCCATAGACCCAAGCCCTGGCACATGGAAAGGGAGGGGGAGGGGGAGGAAGCACGGGAGAGCAGTTCACCATGGCGCTGGGAAGCGGAGTTTGAGGAACCAGAGGATGAGGTATGGGTGTCACCGAGATCCACCCAGTCAGAGGAAGGAGCAGATTGGCAGAACATTTTTACCCCTACCAGCTCTGACGCCACGGACTTTTTGGGATTCCCGTCCTCACAGGCGGAAGGGGGGGCTCGCAGGACTGGGGGGAGGTGTTCACACCAACGGGCTCGGAAAGCACTGAGTTCTTAGGCTTCCAGTCGTCACCGACACCTGGGGGGGGCCTGGGGAGGGGTGAAGGAGAGCTTGGGAGGGGGGTGGATGTGAGGGACAGGGGATATCGCGAAGTCCCTCCCCTCCTGAGTTCAAGCCCATCCCCGAGCACAGGGGAAAGCAGAGAGAGTTCCGATTCCAATGGGGAAGCAGGAAGTCGTGTCCGAGGCTCAGGCAAGGTAGAGGAGCCAGGGTCCCAGGTGGGACAGGAAGGGGCGAATAAGGGGGGGAGACCCATCCCCCCAACTCCGGAATTACGCAGAAAGAGGAGGGGAAAGAGGATGGGTCTGCCAAAGCTTTTGTGTTGGAGAAAGACGCGCCAAAAGCCATTCGGAGGTTCTGGAACCGACTGACCACATCACTCCGTGTAAATAACAATGACTTCAGCACTGTAAATACGCAGCACCAATAAAAGAATAAAATGCAGAGCTGCGTAGCGTCGTTACTCTGAAGTAGCCCACTCCGGCCACTGTGACACCTCCTTTGCAGCTTGTCAATATCCTTCTTAAATTGTGGTGTCCAGAAGTGGACACTGTACACCAGGTGTGGTCTGAAGCTGGCTTTGTATGCTGCAATTATTTTCTGAATCGGGCCAGAAAGTGGAATTAAAATTCTCAGGGATAGAATTAATTTGGGTCTGCCTAATATATATATATATATATATATATATATATATATATATATATATATATATATATATATAGTTTTTCCACACCCACGTCGCAAACAGCTTTTGAGTTCCCCTCGACTTGCTATATGGTGACCCTGCTGCCTGAGAAGGAGACATCCATAGTCCGCTTGGACATGTGAAAGTATTTCCACAGTTCTTTGGGTCCTGAACCATGCATTCTGCATATGACACTGTGGGAAAAACACCATTGTTTAGACAGCAAGTTCTTTTTGATTGGCAGGAGGCTATTGCCAGGAAGTGCTCTCAAAGAGATAATGCCACTTTGGCATTTTTAACTTCCAGAGTACAATAGAGCAGAGTGTGAAAAATGCTAGGCCACAGCAATGCTGGCTTTTAACATAAGGTCAAGGTGGAAGAGTTGCTTTAACCTTAAGGTTTTGGGTGGCAATGTGAGTGACAGACAAAGCTGATCTCTGGAGTAGCATTCCTATGCAAGCCATAGTGAAATGTATAGGACTGCACAATGTCCCATTTCAACAGAGTATGTGCAGATGGAAACTCAATAGTAGACTGTCTTCACTTGTCTGCTTTAGGGCTGAAGAGACAGTAAACTCCAAATTATGCCATTGACCTGCAAAGTTTCTTTAGTGTCTGCCTTTAACCTTTCAAATTTTGCTTAGCAAATCTCCCAGACTACATTAAAAAGGGCCAGTAGTTTTGAGAACCTATTGTAGGAAACTGGTTATACTACAGCTCAGTTTGGACATCATATCAAACCATGGTTTGCACTAACTATGGTTTAGAACCCAAGCCAACATTTGAGCTTCTAAATATGCTACCGTTTAGAGCCGTTTGCTGATTTAATGTTTGCCTTCTCAGAGCTCCATCCTTTGGGTTCAGTGGGCTCCGAAGGCTGAACATTTACTATAATTAAGGTTTGTCAGTTCTGACATCAAACCATATTTGGCAGAAATCATGGTTTGCAAACTCATTTAAAAGCCTGGTTTCTTATTGATTTCCCAGCTGATCCCAGACTGTGCTTTGTGAGTGCAGACGTTGCAACAAATGATGTTTGAACTGAGCTAACAGTTGTTAGAGAAAGCCAAGAACCTAGGACAGTGGCCCATCTAGTTGTCAGGGACTGGACACCGGAGGAGGAATGGTGGAGACAGCCCCCCTCCTTCTCCTGAACCTTCCTGAGAAGAGGAGGGCAGTACAGAATTACAATAGTAATTACAACAGTAATTTTGCAGAAGGTCATGACTGAGACAGAAGAGGGGAAAAGCTAGGAGACAATGCAAGAGGAGGGGGGAGCAGCAGAGCTGGCGCTTTATCATTAGAAAGCATTCCTGACCCCCCCCCCTCTCCTAGAACCTGGCGTGCATTGAGAGGAGTAGAACAGAAAGCTCAGAGGCAGAAAGCACAGATTAGCTGGTGCAGGTAAGACGTACAATAGGAGAGGCGGGGGGGGGGACTTTACTCGGAGCAACGCCATTATCTAGGAGAGACTGCATTTCTACATTGTCTCTCTGTAATACACAGGCATGTCCAACTCCCAAGAAACTGTGATCTACTCCCAGTATAAAAAAACTGGCAGTTATCTACCCATTGTCATTGGAGGGAGGAGTAGCGTGCGTGGGGTGGGTGGATTGCCCAGAGATGTTGAATTTCTTTTAGGAGGGAAGTTCCCAGAGTTGTTGAGCTTTTTGGGGAGAATTGCACAGATTATTATTTTTTTGCTTTCCCCCCTTAACTTTTTGAACGTGATAAGGCTCACGCGATCTACCAGGATCAGCCAGGGATCTACTGGTAGATCGTGATCTACTGATTGGACATTCCTGGAATGAAAGACTTGGTAGGAACCCTCCTTTATTTATCTGCTTCTTGGCTGCCACCATGGGAGGGATCGGATTCTCTGCCTGACACTAGCCCAGGATCTTGCTCTTGCAGGGGCTGCCCAGATGCCCGTGGGAAGCCCACAAGCATGATTTGAGCACATGAGCATGTTCTGCTCCTGTGGTTTCCAGCAACTGCAATTCATAAGCATTGCTGCCTCCAACCGTGGAGGCAGAACATAGCCATCATGACTAGTACCCTTTGATAGCGCTCTTCTCCACTGATTTGTCTAATCCTCTTTTAAAGCCACCATTTCTTCCTGTGGAAGTGAGTTCCATAGTGTAACTGTGTACTGCATGAAAAAGTACTTTCTTTTATCTACCCTGACTCAGCATTCAGCTTCACTGGATGTCCAGTAAGTTTCCCTGTGTCATTACATCTCAACCAACATGCACCCAGCACTAACTACCAGGCCATCTGAGTGACGGGCAATATCTGCAACATTTGGGTCAGGCAGGCAATTCACATTGCGGTCCGTACGCCCACCACATCCCCAACTATCTTATACTGATCAAACCATCCACTAACACAATCCTCCCACCCACCCACAAGAGAATTATCCTCAGCACAAGAGGACAAATGGAATTCGTCCCTCAAGGAATAAGTGCTTTCTAAGAGAATTTCCTTTCCCTCAATAACTAATATGTAACCTAATCCTTAGGACACTTTTGTCCTTGTTCCCATAGCAGTGTAAATGTCAAAAAGCCTAAAATTTTAAGATGAAATGATTTCTCCCTTGACTTCAATTTTACAATTCCTCCCCTTTTTACTGCTTTGCTTTCCCTTCCTTGGTAACTCAAGATGCTCCTCCAGTTTGCTGGCAGTGTGGGCGTGAGAAAGACATCTGTGTACGCTAGTTAGCATGGTAGTCTGGGGGAATAACATGCTAAGAAGGTAGGCAAAGAAAGACTGCAGCAGCATGAGGCAATCCACAGGCTGCCTGCTTAGTACGGTTCCAACACAATCCTCCGTACGATTGGTGGCCACCAGGAATAAGCCAGATCACAGTTAATAAGTCAGCTGTCATGTCCCATAGAAATGTAGGTAACATGGTGGCCAGAGGCCAATGTGGAAAGATATGTGAGTTGCCACATAGGAAGCATTCAGGTCCAGGACAGGACCAATACATTGTGTGTGTGTGTGTGAGCGCACACAGTGACTCTGGAGTCTGAAATGCATAGTACAGTCCCATTGGCCTTTCCCCTCTGTGGCCCAGAAGGTACACAAACATTCAAATCTGGATGGTTCTGAAAGATGCGAGCTTTCCTGGGTTTCCCTGGAGGGTGTGCTAAGCACAATCAGTGCCAGGCTGCAGCTGGGCAACAAGAAGCAAAAGGAACCCAGGCCAGCCAACAGACTAAATCCTGACACCGTCCATGTTCATATAATTAGTATATTCATCAATACCTGTTTCTTTTCAGTGGCTATTTGTTATCCACAAATTTCCCAGGGATTCTGTAGAGTCTTTGAAAATGCCTCTCAAAGAACACACACAAAAGCAACACAAAGCTTTAAAGCCACCTCTAAGGGTTACAGTGTCCACAGGGATGAGAAATGTTGTTTTCTGTTTTGTCCCCGTATGGGAAATTTAGCATCCTATTATTCATTTAATTAAACTGGTTCCTATAAATTAATCAGGGTCAATTGTGTTTATATATGCCAATAATTCATTTAGAGGCCACTATACGACGAACAGCTAAATAAATATATTTATTTAGAAATCAATTATATAAATTACATGTTGCATACAGAGATGGAGGCTGATGGCTTTAGTACAGCAGTTTATGTCAGATTAATTGTAGAGAGTTATAATAAAGCAATGGTTATTTGCAGTGAATGGCAGGGAACACCCCTGTTTCGGGGGGGGGGGGAGAGGGAAACAGCATGAATTAATGATACATTTATATGTTGCAATAGTATCCAGAGAGGATTTGAGACTCATATATGGCAGTACTCTTGTAATTTCTATTTTATAGGTGTAATATACAAAGACCATCTCTCCCTTTTTGTTATGGCATATAAAGGACACGATTCAGTGAAAAGTTCTGCTGTGCAAGCCACATTGAAATGAATAAGGACCTGTGAAGGTCATGTTAAGGCAATATGACAGCCATCCCAGCACCTTGGAAGTCAGACACAGGTTTACTTCTTCCTATTCAGCTGGGGAGGAGACGAAGCCAGAGAAGCTGCCTGGATAACTCAGTTTGTAGAGCATGAGACTCTTAATCTCAGGGTCATGGATTCGAGCCCCACGTCGAGAAAAAGATTCTTGCATTGCGGGGGTTGGACCAGAATACCCTTGTGGTCCATTCCATCTCTAAAATTCTAGAATTCTAAGATCAGCCCTCCAATAGCTATCGATTCTGTACCAGCATAAAGTGATCCAACCAATCACCTTTCCTGTGCTCTGTCTTATGGTCCACCTTAATGAAAGCATCCAGCAATTCTTGTAAGCCTTACAGAGTAAAGCATGATAGTTCTAAACTGAAGGTCTAGGCTGTTTACATCCAGTATTTTTGTCTTGCTTAAAGGCAATTCACTGAGTGCTTGAATCACCTATGCCAACGATCCTATCCCCGCATTAAGGGTGCCCTCCTCCATTCCATCTGCCAGAGAGATTAAAATGGGAACTGATGGGCATGGAGCAAGCTCTCTGAAAGTGTTTACCCATGCTCTCTCCAGCTGGTTTCCCTCATTTGCCGCCTCCATGTGCCTGTCTGCTTGCATGCAAGTGAGGAAGCAGACAGGTTTTCTGTGTGATCTCCTGTGGTTAATCCCACCCCCCTCCACTTTTTAGTGTATGTGAATTTTATTCATGTTTTACATTGTTTTTATTATGTTGCTTTGTTTTTATAAGTCACCTTAAATTACAGAGGAGGTTGGATAAATTAGTGAAATGTAAAAGAATGGGTTGTGGTGGCCCTAGAATGGCCCCTGATTGTGGCGCAGACAGAGAGGACAAAATTTGTTTTTGAGTATGATTTGTGAGAAATTAGATACATGTTAAGTACACTTTCAACCCCTCCTAAGAGATTCTTACAGATGCATCTTTAAATTTGTGGGACCAAAGACAAAAAGGAATGCCTAAGGTATCCTGCTGAGCTATGCATGGGGTTTCCAGGGTCTTAGCCCTCCACTGGGGTCTGTGCTGCTTTGGAGAATTTAATTCCTTGGAGGCTGTTGTAGCTTTAAGAAATACGATTTATTCACGTACTTACACCTGAATTTAGAGGGAGTGCAGATCTTACAGCATGGTCATCTCAAGAGAGGCTTGTTCTCCACAGCAATGCAGCTCTTGGGTACAAAGCATCTCTTCCAGCCTGCCCTCAGCCAGCCTTCCCAATATGGATCCAGCCTTTTCCTAGCTATTCCAAGCCTCATGCCAAAGGCCCCAAACTCTCCCACTTACCCTGACAACTGTCCAAATCCCCAGTGTCTGTCCACACCTCAAGGCAGAGGGAAAGGTCAGGTCTTTTGCATTGCCAATGGCCTTGCATTGTTTCTTAATGGCCCTAGCTTGGCCAGGTCCTTTTTGCACAGGCTGTTGTTGTTTAGTCGTTTAGTCGTGTCTGACTCTTTGTGACCCCATGGACCAGAGCACGCCAGGCACTCCTGTCTTCCACTGCCTCCCGCAGTTTGGTCAAACTCATGTTCGTAGCTTCGAGAACACTGTCCAACCATCTCGTCCTCTGTCGTCCCCTTCTCCTAGTGCCCTCAATCTTTCCCAACATCAGGGTCTTTTCCAAGGATTCTTCTCTTCTCATGAGGTGGCCAAAGTATTCGAGCCTCAGCTTCACGATCTGTCCTTCAGCAATTTCTCTGCAGCTTGCATTTCTCCCTTTATTAATTTCTAGTTTTTTGGGGGGGACCCCCACCCCCACCCCACAAACCTATAACAATATTAAGTTTCTTTAGGCAACAACATTGCTAACCATCACAGTATCTGCATTTGAGAAGTTACCTTTATCTCCTTCATCCTGCTGTGTTGGATTACAGAAGCACGCACAATTTGTACTACTTGCAACATTTTATATTTTAGCATCGGGCCAAAGGTTAAAATGTGGAAAACTGGATTATAGATTTGGTTGCAATGGGTTCTATGCTAGTAGCTGTGGCAGCTCCAGTAAAGGCAACTCTTAATTTGTTTCAGTGTAACTGATACTAGAATTACGTGCTGTGTATTGGAAAATTCTGCCTTCACTTGCCTGCTTGTATTATTGATGCCCTCTTTTTAGAGATACAAAAGAAAGAACCCAATGCCCACTTCTAAAAACAGCTCCTAATCATTTGATTATTGCTGTTACGTTAGGCATTAAAGACATAAAGGCAAATTTCATCTTGAGAGAAAGCGCAGAAGGATCACCGGGCTTATTAGGAGCACTCGTGTGTATAGCTGTATCTGAGGACTGAATTTGGCTCCCTGCCTAAGGTTTCAGTAGATCATCATGTAGCCAGGGCTGCGAGCTAACAGATCCATTCTTTATTTACCGCAGGCAAACACAATGAGAGTAATGTTTCATTGAAGCTTCGTTACGTAAAGCCTCTTCGAATAATAGTGTACAAGGATTTCTCTCCGGAAGGCTAAAAATGAAGACATGCCAGAAGGATGGAATCAAGGCCTGTTTTAGAACGGAGCAGCAGCTTTTGAAAAGTAACACCTTTCAATAGATGATGCATAAGAGCATGAAAGCACATTTCCAAGAGAAGTTAGCTCCCCGCGCCCCGTCATGGCCTTTAGTTCATCACCTCTGCCCCTACCTGTGGCCCAAGCTGAAATGAAACCTAGAAAAACAAGATGAGATGTGCAGATATTTCCAGCCATCCAGATTATATTCCTAAATGAAAGTTACAGGCAAAGGACACTCATCACCCATCGAGCTCTTTTCCTTTCAAGCTGAGCTAGTGCAAGAGAACTCCCTCCTTGGTTTGGGCCCCAAAGCTTTGCTTCATTGCTCCCATTTGAGCAACTGATTTAATAAAGTCTGAATTCAGCTCTTTATGGGAAATATTATCTTATATAGCTTCATAAATAGTATAGAAAACATTGATTTGGAAAGGAATAATAATTGCCAAACAAAGATGAAGTTTAAAACCAAATGTTCATAAGTAGCGGAGAAAAACAAATGGGATGCCGTCACATCAGGACTAGTGAAATGGTTAAGGGGAAGTAATTTCAGTTAATTCAGATATAATTACCTATATACAGCCTAATGAACTGTGGAGAATTATCCCCCCCTCCACCAACTCCATGATTGTCCTTGGAGAGGAATTGGACATGGGCATTAGCTGTTCCTGGAGACAGACATAATGAGAATCGTCTTTAGGATCATATGCATCCTTAGCTCCTTCTCTGCTCCCACCTGCGCCTTTCACAAATGGAGAAGTATCAGGGCCTTCTTAAGCACATCCAGTGCCATGGCGCAAAGGTCCCTCTGGCGCCCCCTTCCTTGCACTGCAAGTGGGCTAGACTGGATGACTCTCGGGATCCCTTTCCCACTCAACCTCCCCCTGAGGCCCTTTCGGGGATGCCTGGCCACTCTCCCTTCCCACTTCCCCTGGAGCCACACAGCTGGCCTCCTCAGTTGGGGAGGGTGGGGAAAGGGGAGCTGAGGAGGCTGGTGGGGGGAGACGCGCCTCTGGCGGCTGCTGAGTGAGCTTCTCCCGCCACCTCCTGATGTGATCACGGGGCGCCACTGTGGGCCTGGCCAAGCAGCTCCCAGAGGCCATGGCCCCTGCACCATGCCCAGGGCGTGGGAGCAGATGCTCCTCCCCAGCTTGCAAGGCCTCCGATAGAGGAGCCTGTACGAGGAGGCCCATCTCTTTCCCTTTCTCTTTCTCCTCCTCTCCTTTCTTGGCGCCCCCAGCCAAGCCCCGCCTCTCAGCCGAGCTGGGCGAAGGCAGAGCCCGCCCGGCACCATGTGCTGAAGGTGCTGGGCGCTGCCCAAGCCCAGCCACATCTCCCTCTTCCCCTTCCTCCTCCTGCCGCTGCTGCTATGCTTGCGAGGGACCCAGCTCGACCCGATGGCCACGGAGCAGGAGGTGGTTGCCATGCCACTGCCTGTGCCCTGGGAGTGGTGGGGGTGGGGCAGCGGGCAGCGGTGACGTGGAGGAAGCCCCTTGGAAGCCGCTCCTGCCACCGCCACTCCTGCCGCTCCCTCAGGCAACAGTGGCTTGGCGGGCAAGGGATTCCTGCGGCCGAGGGAGAGGCGGCAGTGGAGCTATAGGGCTTAGTAGCTTGTTGTGCCCCGCCAATGCTGGGGCGCCCCTGAGAGGCCGACGCCCTGGCGCAACGAGCCACTACCCCGTATGGGAAGGATGCCTGTGAGAAGTTTACAAATGAATTGAAAATTCAGTGGTTTCTTAACTTTGTGATCTTCCCTGACCGTGGAAAAGAAAACCTTTAAAGCAGGGAGGAGTTAACTTCTCCCAAATTACAAGAATTCCTGTGTTCAAACAATCGCCTATTCAGTTATTTATCTCTAAGTGCAGGAACCAAAGCATGAGTAAGGAAGCACCATGGAGCTATTAAAATGTGGTATATCACCCCTCCACTCCCGGTCTGCTAGCGGCTGTTTGCCCGACATCATTCAATCCCATAAGAGCAATTGTGAGAGAAAAACTAGCGCTACCATCCCTGTTTCCCTCCAGGTACCTCAATTGTTTCTCATTTTGAGGAATGCCACTCATCTTATTGCCTCTTGACAGGCCAAGTAAATTCAGGATCTCATCACTCTCACTGCTGACAATAGTTTGCTTCAGAAATGAAGGAGCTTCCAGTGGAGGTAATGCAAAGATCTATTTACACCAGGGGGAAGAGTCCCATGAGGTTTTTTGCACTACCTGCAGGAGGAAACATGGGGAAATGGAAATGTGGGGGGAAAATGTGGGGTGGGGTTCTCAAATGAAAAGATCAGCAATGGCAGAAAGACTTCCCTGAAAGACAGCTTGCTTTGCAACATATCATCTATCTCCTAATATGCACAGCTGCAAAAAGGCCTGCCATTTTAATTTCCAGTAATGTCCCAGGGTGTCACCATGTTGGGGGACATTGTGGGGACTCCAAAGGACACCTCAGACTACTCTGCAAGAGACACTGTTATTGTGTGGAAAGTTCAAGGTTTCCTCAGGAGGCAGGTTGATGTGGAAATGGCACCTTGAAGCTAGAAGGTTTCCAGAATGTTGATCTAAAGGTCAAGACAGGTGGCAAACATTTATTCCAGTTTTGACATCCACGCCCAAGCTCCTGCCAATATAGGTTGACTTCTGAATCACTTGGTGAGGCAATAGAATACCAGAGGATGCCAATGGTTATTACTTTGAATTTCAGCATTGCAATTCCTTGCACACATCATCTTGGATGAGCTTAGCATTTTCGGATTAGAGCATTTCAGCCACTGAAATGGTTTCAAGTTACAGAAACCATTCTAAAGGTATTTAGATATTGCTTTGGAGTATTCAGAGCACTTTTCGTCCAGTGTCTTATTGCAGTCTGTACAGTCCTGTAAAGTGGGTCAGTATTAATTTTCCTATATAGCACATAGGGAGCTGGGGAAGTTTGGCTTACCTAAGCCCCCTAGTGCATGCATTCTGGAGGTGAATTTGAACTGTGAGTGTTCTGAATTGCAGCTCAGTCAGTCTGTGAGCCACTACACTGCACCAACTCTGTTGGATGGTGCCAGTGTTTCTCTGGGAGATTCTGGCAGAGTTTCTGATGATGCTTGAGGTTCATAATTGTGACTTACTGACAAATTCAGCCTTCCCCAACCTGGTGCCTTTCAGATGTTTTGAACGTAAACCCCCATCAGCCTCAACCAACTTGACTCAGTTGACTAGAGCTGATGGAAGCTATAGCCCAAAATATCTGGAGGGCACCAGGTCGAGAAGAGTGGTCTCATGGAAATACCACGCTCCCCTCAAAATATTGTCTTATGTGCAAATTACATGTCAGATCATTCACAACATCACAGTGGACTTTGAAATTCAAAATGGAATGTGTTTAGAGCTGATCCATAAGTATGTCTGCGGCAAATGTTTGAAGAAAAGACAACAACTGTGCAAAACACATTTCTTTCCACATTGGAGACGGACACACACACGAGAGAGAGAGAGAGGGGGGGGGAGTTTGTTCTTGTCCCTGCAGTAGGTATGATAAACTTCATGAATTAAATCCTGAGCAGAAAATAGTTTTCTCCAACTCCCTTGCCATTTTGCCTAATTGAATAGTTATATAAATCTAAAAAAAGGTCACAAGATCCTACCAAGATACTCGTTTTCATGTAACAAAAACCCCAAAAACTTCAGTGTCTGTCACGGGCATTAGCTATTACTAATATCATTATTGTGATAATTGTGATGGGGGGAGCAGTAGTACCTCTGATAGGCGACACATCATTCTCCATCTGGGGCAGTTTGCCCATCCTCACCCTGCACTCAGCTCTCACCTGTGGCTCCGGCAGTGGCCACACCCTGGGAAATGGATTTGATTGGATGGCTAATCCAGGTGCTGGTAGCTGATGGGTCTCAGCGAGTTAGGGACTTCGCCTACAAGCTCTCCGGTGTAATGCCTGGCAACTGCCCTAGGCCCAAGAGGCCTGGCCTGAGCCCTGCTCAAGCTGGCCGTGCTCACAGAATTTCTCACCATGTGCTGAGGGTGTGGCTTATCTGCAGGTGAGTCAACGTGGAAAGGTAGGCAGTTTGTAAATCATATTTAACACACTTGCTACTTTTTATGTAACCGTACAAGCCTTCATTCATACTGACTTGGTGGTGGGGTGTTTACACAAGGCTTGATTTTTTTTTTTTAAAAAAAAAATCAAGCCTTGTGTAAACACCCCACCACCAAGTCAGTATGAATTCCCCCCAGCCAGTAGCAGGTGTCCAGGGCAAGAGGTGACACACCAGTAATTCCAGTTTGACAGTAATTCAGTTATCCGTACCGGTCGTCCCCATCTCCCCTCACCAGAAGCACACTATTCTCTCTCTCCCAATACTTTTTTGCTGATTCATTCGACATCTCCCTCTATACTGCTTGCTTGAATAATAATAAAAAAATGCTCTGCAGTAATTTGAAATTTAATATAGGCAAAGGCCTGGGATGATGCCTTGAAGAAATGCAGTGGCTGTAGCTTGTTGGCAGCAAGCCTGCACCTCAGCGCCAGTTTTATGGGTTATTGATTGGCTTACGACATGCAGTGCGGTTCCTGTTCAAAGTAGACTGTAAGCCAGGCAAGCATCTAGGCTTAGACTTTGTTTTTAATTAACGTTGACAACCTATTGTGTACTTGGTGGTGGGGTTGTGCTTGAGACAGTGGTGCTCGCTTCCCAGGTTTGGGACCATTCTTCAATCATCGGCTTAAATTAGGTTAGTGGACTGTAATATACTGGAGCTGTTAACTTAATTATCCTCATAGGGGAAACTTAGGGGAGGGGAGTGGGGGACATGAGTCAGTAGCAGAATATTTTGCCTAATGAAAGATCCCAAGCTCAGTCAGTCCCTGGCATCTCTGAATGGGAGGGCAGGGGCAGACTTTGGTCTTTCAAATTTCAGTGGTACCCTGTAAAAGGCCGAAATTTGGCGACACCGACCCGCCCGCCTCTCGCCTTTTGTTCTGTTCAATTCACTACATTATAGTTGCAATGCCCTATTGGTACCCTGTAGGCTCAGTGCCCAGTGCGGTGGAACTGGTTGTGCTGCCCCAAATCCACCTCTGGGGAGAGTGGCTAACTGGCCCTGAGGAGGGTTTTGATTCACCCCCTCAAAATAAACTAGTTCCTGTGCCCTGTGAAGGAGCCCAGCAGGCCACAACCCATGTCTTGTGGTTATGGGTCACCGGTTGTACACAAGTAGGTATAGGAATCATAAATCGTTTCAGGGCCAAATCGAAATAACCCCCCGAGCTCTTTGCAAGAGAAAGAGAATGTGTTTAAAAAACAAAACCTAGCACCCAGCCAATTTTTACTTTTAGAACCAATTCTGCAAAGGCAGTATAAAATAATACATTGGAACCAGTGTCACCAGTGTGGACGATAAGAAGCTTTCGAATGAAGCAGAACTCTTCCTCAGGGTGGATGCTCAGAACAAAATTAGAAAAGGCAGGGATGAGATGTTTCTCGGTGAGAGTGTTCTAAGTGTTTCCTGCAGTTTACTTCAGTCCCAATACGGTGGTGGAGGATGCTGTAGCAGTCTAATTAGGTAAAAGGACAGTACATGGAGATTATTTGCAAAACAGATAAAAGTCATAGCAACTTGGGGAAGGAGTGGAGAATAAAGCCTGAAGTAAACAATGGTGATGTGCGTCTGTCTGCCAGTGCATCCCTTTGCTGAGCAGCCACGGTGTTGCTAAAGCCTGGAAAGGGAAAGAGGCTGAAAGAGGGGCGGGTTGTTTCCTGCCCGTGGTTGTGACTCAAGGAATAGAATTCTGTGATGAGAAGACACTTTCCATAGCAATGACTTTTCAAACCCCTCGTAGCAACATGTCGGCACATGACCTTTGGGCTCTGTGAATTTGATTGCATAACAAATATTGACTTTTTTGTAGACGGTCAGATTATCCTCATGTGAAATGAAATGGCTAAAATGAAATCATGGGAGCATGTTGCACATATATTATGCATACATGCAAATAGGAGTACTATAAAGGGTAAGGCAGAATTTCAGAAGCAGGACCTGTGGGGCATGCATGTCTTTTCGGCAGAAACATGCATGCAGGTTATGCGAGACAGAAAACTTTGCATCGAACAAAGGTCATTCAAAAGCAGTGCAGGTTCTTTTTCTGTCTTCAGCTAAATTGAATTCTTAGTGCACGAGTTCTATCATTTCTGTAGCTTCTATTTTTTATTGCGGTATATGCATGCATTCGAAGGCGCTGCATAGATAGATAGATAGATAGATAGATACGGTTTTATTCATTTTGCAATGTATAATTTTTGGCTGATGGTGGGATTTTTATTTTAAAAAAAAGAATATAGAAGAGCTGCTTGTGTTTGGCAAGATGAACTGAACTGTACAGTATCCTTCTTCAAGTGGAATATGAATTATTTGTATTTACAAGCAAAAATTGTTACATGTATTCCTCGACTGTTTCCACCATGGGCTGAACACCAGGGTGAAGAATATACCTCATAGGTGGTCTGCCCATTTTTAACACATGCCTGACTTCTTTGGTTAGCTGAAAATGAAGAACAGTAAAAGTGGACGTGTACTACTGAGGATGTGGGAGAGAGGGAATTCCTAAACTGGTATAATCTAGTGCAACACCGTAAAGCATTCTTCTTCTTCTTTGGCAATCACTCGTAGCCAAGTAAGATTGTCTTCCATAAACACGGTTTTAACAATGGGTCCGTAAGTGACTGTGGAGGCCAATTCTAGATCCACACGTCCTTCCACAGTGGGGACATTGGTTTCCAGGTGGGAGTTGATCACGGTGTGGATTTGCCTTCCTCTTAGCATGTTTCTCCCTTGCGTCCTGAGATCGAATTTCTTCAAAGCCCATGACACCTTTGGTAAAGGCTGTTCTCCAACTGGAGCGCTCGCAGGCCAGGGTTTCCCAGTTGTCAGTGTTTAAGATTTGCCTTGAGACAGTGTTTAAACCTCTTTTTTTGACCACCAGCATTACGCTTTCCATTTTTAAGTTCAGAATAGAGTACAGTAGTTGCTTTGGAAGATGATCATCAGGCATCCGCAGAACATGACCAGTCCAACGAAGTTGATGTTGAAGAATCATTGCTTCAACACTGGTAATCTTTGCTTCTTTTAGCATAGTTAATTTCAAAATCAACATTTTGTAGTGCTCTAGATAATTCTCTATTCAGTACCCATGTATTTGATCATGTAGAGCAGTGTCTTCAACCTAGGTCCCCAGATGTAGTTGGACTACAACTCCCATCATCCCTAGCTATGACTAATTTGGCTGGGTATGATAGGAGTTGTAGTCCAACAACAAGGGGATCCAACCCTTCAGAATACTCATTTACTGTGTGTGTGTGTGTGTGTGTGTGTGTATGCAAGCTGTAGCCAGCATTTGGGGGGGGTGAGGTCATAAAGATTACCTCGTATGTTTAAAACAATTTAGTGCATTAAATGTTAAAAATGTAGGTAGGTAAATGCAGTGTACAGCCTACATAAATATGGCCTGCATGTTTTTCTTTATATCTCTGTAAACATGAGTGCTAGAGGCTTAGGTTTTCTAAAATGGAAATTAAGAGAAGCCTGGAATATGCCTATTAGAACCTAGCCCTTACAGGTCACGCCATAAAAGATATTAGATTAAGTTGGGAATCCACTTAATAATAATAATAAAAGCTTCCACACTTGCTTTTAATTATCATGTATAATTCAAAAACAACAAAATCTTGTTGATACCCTGAAAATTATTATTTATTTTGGCATTAGCTTTCAGGAACTTGAAGCCATTTCATCAGATTATTCTGAATTTGCAGACATAGAGAAAAAGAGCCCAGTTGTAATCAGACTTGTAAACAAAATTGTCACGGACAGTATTCCCCCCCCCAATCAGTCCCATTTTTACCTTTCAATAAACACACCTGCACTTTCCCTGCCAGCTGAGGTGAACTTCATTCTTTAGAAAAAGTGTAATTTTAATAAACTGTTAATTTGTAATAAGGGTATACATACGTATTAACCTGCATTAATAAACAAACAACGGAGGTAAGTACTGTAAAGCAATGGGCCCAGCTTCTAGGTAACAGCTGCTTATGATTCAAACATGTAGTATTTCTAACAAATGCCCTATTCTATACACACTTTCCTGGGAGTCAGTTCCAATGAGTTCAGGGGGAAGTACGGTACTTATGAGTAGACATGTATAAGACAGCACTGTAAGTTAGAAGGTGAGACTTGCTTATTCTCCTGGTTAAATTTTATAACTTTGAAAGGAGGCATAGGAGTATAAGATGGGGTGCATTTGATTTTTAAAATTTTGAAATAAGTTACAGATTCCATCCCTCATACTGCATGTGGTCTGACAGTAATTGCAGAGTGGGTTAGTTACTCATACAATCATCGCTGCAGTTTGTGCACACCCAGCAATTTCCTTCCCCAGATGCTATAGATGTGGCTATCTGTTTTGGCTTTGTGTTTGGCCAGGGTGGGGTAGGGAGAGCTATTCATTCTGCTTAAGTCAACTGCCTGGCAATGGAACCCTTGACATTTAGTTCATGTTGCATGCGGAATGAAAGCCACAGCATTTGAGCATGATATATGGGTGTGCCTGTCCACATAATTACTTCTGCATGGGGGCCAAGTTGTTCATTTCAGTACTGTTCATAGTTCTTTCTTCGTTTACATGGGATGTGTATTACAATTAATGCTTCTCTGTTGTATGTCCAAAACCATTTACAGTATTTGCAAAATGGTGCAAATAGTTGCATTTTGTGGTTATTTTTAAAAGATTGCATGTTATCTCAGTATTTTATTTATATTGATTTATATAGTTATTATCCGAACTTTCATAAGCTATATCTGGTGTTTTTTAAAACAAACAAACCAACAAACCAACCTGGGGCTTCATATATCCATTTGTGGAAGGAATGTCCTAGTACTGGAGTTAGTGGATTATGTTTCTAGGCCCTTCCAGTCTTGCAGTACCTGTGGTTTATTGAACTCAAGTTAAACCCCATGCCTAGCACTGGGAGATGGTGGGAAGACATTGTTAATTAGATTAAGGCAGCATTTCTCTCTGCCAGTCCAATGCTGCTACATGTGGCTGGCGTGTATTTGAATGCCAGATTCATTGCAATAAACAGGTCATCAAGGAAAACTATATGGAGCCCACAAGCCCACAAATGGTTATTAGGTGCAATTATAGCTGCTGTTTGTAAGCTAAGATAATCATATGCATAATTAAGGTTTATGGAGGAGGGGCCCAGGGTGCTGCCTGAGGTAGTGGCAGGAAAAAAAAGACCTCATCTTTTCTTTGTTTGGTCTTTTATGGCAAGGTAGAGCTACTCTGATATTTTCTTCTGCTAAAGATTCACTTTGGCAATCAGAAGACTGCATGGATTTAACTGATTTAATAATTCCTTTTCTTCAGGGAATGTTCTTTGAGGCTAGCTTGGGATCCACAACAAATAATTCTTAGCATGCACACCAAACTATACGCAGTTCCCAAGGAGGAGAAAACCAAGACAGTGAAACTGGCATAAGCCACGTTTGCAGAGCGGATCTGCAACTCTGACACTAAGAAGCAACTGTCCGCTGCCTCTCATGGAGACATAACATGCAGTCCAGGATAAGGTTGCCAGCTTTGTTTTTACTAGTAAAAATCCAGCAGAAATGCTTGCCGTGTCTCTTTCCACCCCATTTATTTATTACTGTATTTATTATTACATTTATACCCTGCCCTTTCCTCCCAAAGAGCCTAGGGCAGCATTCCAATTGAGTCCCATTGCTTGCCCTCCTCCCCCAGCTGTTGTGGGGGGTAAAATGAAAGTCTCTCGCTTGCTTCACCAAATGGGAAGGAGGGTCTGCAGTAGGATTCGAGACCAGCCAAGACAGTGGCTGTTGCACTGTACTGTGGAAACAGCCCTGTAAAAGATAAATCCACAAAAGATTCCATATACTTAATGCTGGCAATTTACAGCTTGTAAGTAAAAGACTCAAATGTAGAAGAAGAAGATTACCAGGTGAATGAGTGGCTGTTTACAGTCCCATGTTAAAGGCAAAGGCATATCTTCTGGGATTGTAGCTATGCAACAACCTTAGGCCATATCTATTAACGCGGCGGAAAGTTTTTCGTTGACTTTCACACCCAGTCAGGGCTTGGTGGTAGAGCCTCTGTTGTGCATGCAAAACATTCCAAGTTCAATCCTCATCATCTTGGGGTGGGGGCTGACTGGGGGGGACCCCTGCTTAAACCCTGGCAAGCCACTGTCAGTCTGTGTGGAATACATAATACTGAGTTAGATGAACCGATGGTCTGGCTCAGTAATAAGACAAGTTTCCTAATGCCTGGATAGCTCAGTTGGTGAGAGTGTGGTGCAGATAACACCAAGGTTGCAGGTTTGATCCAGGGAGTTGGACGAGAAGGGTCCTTTCTGACTCTACAATTCTATGATTCCTTTGTTCCTACTGCAGCTGGCCATTATAGAAGGGGAATTAAAAGATCATAGTTAATACGTTTTTCGGTATTCTTTAAAGTCTTTGCTGATCACTAGAGGTAGATGAGAGAGCAGATCCTGATGCTCGCTGGCGTTACCTCAGATGAACTGAATTTAGTATTATTATGGCATAATGGATTGGTTAGTCTTTAAGGTGGCACCGAACTCATTGTTTTTATTAGAAGAAAAATAATTTTGTGGTTTTGGTTTGTGTCCATCCATTGGGCCCATACACAATTGGCCCATCCATTGGGCCCATACACAAATGTTTAAGAGTGAGGGGTATGTTGACTTCTCAGGGGGAAAGGCAAGGTACCTGTTCAGGACCTGCTCCCAGGTAGGGCTGTGAGGAATGCGGAGTCATTTTTCTCTGTGATCTGCACCTGTTCTGGTTGATGTGGAGGAGCTGAAGGCCTCTTTGCAGTTAGCAGCTCTCAGAATCGGTAAGTGGACGTCAGTAGCACTAGTACAGGTATTTTAGCAGGAAGCAAAATGTTAAGAGGGGATTTTCTGTAGAGAGATAGCAAAGGCCACCAGTGGGGGGGTGGTGGTGGAGAGAGTACAGAGTCCTTTACACCCCCACCCATTACTATGGCACACAAACGCACTTGAGACATGTTGAGAGCTAATTCTGTTGCCCTGAAGGCTTTATTATAATCTTCAGCAAAAGCAGTTTGGAGTTGGAATATGCATAATGGGGAAGAGGAAACAAGCCTCCATCTAAAAATACCAACACTTTGTTCAAGGCTTGGAGTTTACAGTGCCTGAGAACCTAGGGCTTTTCTTTTTCCTTCAGGCATGGTGCAAAAGTTCGTTCCCCCTGCCTTGGTGAGGATGAGATTTGTCACAAAACGAGCTTTTTGGACACCTGCAGCGGGCATTCAGAATACAGCTTCTGTACATACTGTTTTCCTTAATGGCCCCTGATAAGATTTGCCCTCCAGAAGATTGCCTAATGCTGCTTTGAAGCCGTCACCACGAGATATTCCACAGAGCTGGTCTCCTTCAACCAGCTCTGTTGCTCTATGGTGTTAGGTTTTTAAAGGCTATTTCCCTTTTATTTATGCAGTGAACTAATTAAACTGCATCTGCTGATTCTGGCACCCTGCCGTTCAGGCCTAAAAACCACCTGGATGCTTCCAAAGAAATGCTCTTGAAATATATCTTACATGCTTCCTAATTTTTGAAAGGCACTTGCACAGCTCTGCAGAGATCAAGATGTATTATTCAGAGAGGTTTGATTCTGGAATTTAATGGCATTTGAACATTAACCGAACATGCTTCAGGCAGAAGAAGGTGTAAAATGAATGGTTGGTGACTAGAGACAGCTTAATAGAATGTATCACTGAGTATCTCAGCACCCTTCCACCATTCCTATTTGGCAGTCCTGGATGACGCAATGATACCACTATGGGATTGCAAGTAGGGAGTCATATTCATTTGCCGTCAGAACGCAGGCAGAATGGAATGGATTTCCTACAGGACCCATGTGCCACCACTGAGAAGGCCCCAACTTGGGACATAGCCAATCTCACTTGAATAAAAGAGGAAACATGGAGATGCCCCTTCTGCAGATTTGTGTGAATGAGGAGGCACAAGTAGCTACTAGTCATGGTGGTGGTATGCTACCTCCAGGATCAGGCTGGCTTTTGATCAGATCAAGGAGATCTTTTTGCCAGGCTTTAAGTAAACTTTTCAGTATTGAAATAACATGCACCAGCCCTTTTGATTGGTAGTATATTGACAGCCAATACAGTGAGTGTGTATTGGGGCACCCAGCTTGCCCTCTTTAGAAGGTGAGTGACAGGACTCTGTATTAGCTCCATCTCCCTAATTATTTTCAAGGGTGGCCCCATACAGAATGTGTTACAGTAATCAAGAGGGAGGTTATCAGACCATGATTGACTGAGGCATTATGATAACTTATCAGTAAGTGGGAATTACAGGTCATTGATTTATTGTAGGACATGGTGTTCTCTTTCATTCATTCATTTGTTCATTCATTCATCTTGTCTGGTAGAGGTATCTGTGCACAATATACGTGCCTGTGGCATCGCTTGAAAAGTGAGTATGCAATATATTATTGCTGCTTGTCGCTTTTAAAAGGTATACTGTAATCATTTCCCTCTTGCAGTATCTGTACAACAAAGGTCAAGCAACTGAAGAGGTGATAACACAATTGTGTACTTGGATGCCGCTTACATTAGTTGACTGAATCTGGGTGGGTTTGTTTCCAGAACTAATGGATGCCTGCCTCATATTGCTGAATCTGGTATTTTTTCCATAGGGATCAGTTCCTAAAGGAATTGGTCTCTTGTAGCAAAATCAGAAGACTCTGGTGGCACCTTGAATACACTTGTTGCATAGCTATGCTTTTAGAATCACTCCCTGTGGAAGAAACCAGATTTAACCTTACAATGTGGCAATCCATTAGACTCCTGAAGAACATTGCCAAGAGGCAGGTTTTGTGCTGCATCTTCAGGGTGCCACAAAATCCTCTCTTGGTTTTGCTCCAAGACTGCAGCAACCCTAACCTCACTTACCTGGGAGGAAGCCCCACTGAATTCAATTATACTTATTTCTGAGTAGGTACGGCGAGGATTTCAATGTGCACAAACAAATGTGAGAGGTTGTTGTTTTGTCGTCAACAGAAACAACTTTGCTAGTGATAAACTGTGTGTCTGAGTCATTTGAGGCAGGTAGGTGTGTCGAGACCATTTCAGGAAAGGGGAGGGCAGAGAGGATCAGAATGCTCATCCTGTTCCAGCTGCATAAATTGTCTTCATCACTTAATGTGTCTCTTTGTTAAATTGCAGCATTGGCATAGGGGAAACTATGTCATGCCAACTTGGCTTCCCCTTTCAGAAATCCCTGAATGATAATACATTATCTCAAAATAACTTCTGAGAGACATGGAGAAGATTAAAAAAAATGGGTGGATGTGTTGTGGGATGGAATAGAAGAGATGCAGTCCTAGTGATTTGAATTTATAGTGTCCAGCTGAAGTAGCAGGTCATAAATAATGCAGAATTTATCTCCCCCTGCAAGACTTAAGCAGCCACCTTAACAAATAAAATACATCTATTTCATTTGGTACACAAACAAGTCATAAATACTGGCTGTCAAAGTGACTTTAAATTCCCTTCCACCATTTTAGTGCCTTGTTTTATTTTATGTTTTGCCTTCAAAACCAAACTGGTGGGCTAGACTTCCCTGAGTAGCTGTAAGAGCCCTATGCTATAGGTAAGTGATTGAAAGGCAAACTGCTTCATCTAACTAATGGAAGCATTAGAAAACATTTATTGGAAACGGCATACAGTGGGTGGTTTTTGTTTGTTCTTAAAAAACAGATTTATGAACTGTAAGATGTCATATGAAATTGTATTTACATCCTGGAGTTTGGCAGGTGGTACAAAAAATAATGAGGACGGATATTATCCTCTATTAAATGATATAGCCTTAGGGTCATTTATACATTAATTTTAATTTCTTCTAAGAACCTATTAATTCTATAACCACAACATTTTGTGTTAGACCCGCTGGGTCTTTAATAAAATAAAATTCTGCCCTACACAAACAGAGCAAGTTACCAATTAGTTGTAAACCTGCCAGAACTATATAGGTCAGCCTGAATTTCACCATTCTTAGCAGGTTGCAGCAAATGAAGGGGGCAAACACTTATCAAATTAAAATTCCAGCTGAGTGATTGTCGCTGGTGCTGAGCTGTAACACTATGCACATGTGCACTAATGCGTCTCATGTGGTTGGTGGCTGCTGGGCACTGCCAAATGTGAACACATGTTCATTACTCTGTAATATAGACAGTTGCCTCTTAGGCCAGTTTTAATCAGATGCATGTGGAGAAAAGCAACCTATCCATGTATCATTGCACACGTGCAGTGCTTTAAACCTATAAGGCATTACACGTGCATGGCTGGTGTACCAGGGCTCCATAGCCTGCTGGTGTGGGCAATGTGTTGCTGTGGCAATATGGCACCCATGAAGGCCCTCTTTAAATGAGATGCCAAGCACATATAACGTGGTGCGTTCCATTGGGTGTGTTTATTGCCAGCCAAATTGGAGGTGCGTGTGGTAAAATCAAATTAACAATTCTTTTTCCTGGAGAGAAGAGCAAAGAATGCATGTGCTCAGAGGCACTTAGTCCAAAGTGTCAAGATTCTCAGCAACAAAAGTTGACGAAACCATGAGAGATATATTTATGGAGGGAATTTTGAAAGGATGACAAAAGGAGCTTTTAAGTGGTGGTTAGGCATGAAAGAAACACACCAAAGGCACAGTAGAGAGGTCTGCTATGTCATTTGGGGCTGTGTAGGAGATTATCTATTTTCCTTTTGAGACTTCAGTGGGCTGCTAATGTGTGATTTTTAGCTCAGGACAACTCTTGCCACATGGTTCACTTCAGTTCTGACAACTTTAAGAGGGGGATACTTTTACAATCACCCCCAACTCCCTACTCCCTGTACATAAATGCTTGTGGCTCCTATGAAGATTCCTTGTACCTGGTAAGACATCCTGCCAATTATGTTAGAAGAGTAATGCATTACATTAACCTTGTTTTGCCGATGTTGCAAATTGGGTATGTACTAGGCAAGCAGAGATTTCGCAGGAACGTGTTGTAACTTTGATTTAATTTCTAGATGCACTGAGGATTTTGTAAACTGCTTTCTTCTTGTAATAAACATACACTGACAAAAGCAGGAGGCATTACTCATGTTAAGTTGATTCCGTCTTGTCCTGCCTCCCTTCTGACTAATCCTGTAATTTTCTACATTCCTCCCCCCTCCCCTTGTGGATAGAGATTATATGTTGCAAAAATGAAAAGGGCAGTTGCCCTTAACGACTTCTAGCTTGGGATGAATATACTGTACATGTTTGTATATTCTGGTAAGTTATGAATGTTTTTATTTTGGGAAAGTCCAATATTTATAAGTAGTTAGGCCATCTGTATACAATAGACTCACTTGATGTTTATGCACGGTTCCCTGATTTTCCTACTAATTGAGAAGTGTCAGTTATTTAGCTTTAGCACATGTTAGATGCCTGCCCTAGAGTATGTGCGATCTCATTGAAAATACAATATAAAGTACACCAAATGCTTATTTCTGCCCTAATCACTGAAATCAATAGACCACAGCTGGACCCACTACTGTCTCATTGAAACCATGCGCACATGCAGACTTGAGGGTGATCACGCAAAGAAGAAAGAGTTAGTAAAAATCATAAACTCTCAGGTGTGTTGAGCAATTATCATTTATTAACTTGAAACTGATGCTTTATGAATCTCCCCCAATGCCAGCATTTAGATTGGGTGGGGGAACTGGATCCGGCCACTTCCCTTACCCCATGTGGGCCCAATTCAGCAAGCTGATGGGGCTGCCCACCTGACACTCAACTGATGTCACAATGATGTCAGGTGATGGGGTGCTCTGAACTTTCAACAATCTTCAAAGTGCCGTTCAGAGCTTGCAAAGAGCCTTGCATGGTGCTTTGAAGTTCTGTCAATCAGCTGACCATTGGTACTTCAAAGCACCAAACAGTGTTCTTAGCTTGGGGCTTGCAAAGAGCTCTTCAGCTTTGAAGCATTGCCCATCAGTTGACTATTCTCTCTTCAAGGCACTGAGCAGGGCTTTTTGCAAGGTGGAATGGGCTTGCAGAGAGCCTAGTTTGGCTGTTTGCAAGACCTTTAAAGGATCAGCTGGCTGCAGAGTAACACAGCAAATCCCAGCTGGATATTAATGCCTATCTGTTGACTTCAAGTTCTGCTTTCTGCTGAGATCAGCTCTGCTACAGAGCTCTCCATAGGGCAGATTGAGGTCCTATTCACTCCCCCACTGTCAATAACTATAATATTCCAATTTTGAATTTGTGCTGCAGAAACAGAGCTTTGGAAACCATTCATTCTCCCCTTGTAGTTTCAGGGTTCCAAATCATAGGCTTCTAAGTTTGTTCAGCCATATTTTCTTATAAAACCTCTTTTCACCTTGCCACTCAGTGGAAGGAAACGGGGGATGAGGCGCGGGAGGGGACATGGTGGCAGTTTTATAAAAAGCTATTCACCATATGGCCACTTAAACCTAGGTTATGGGTGCACTAACGAAATATTTAGGTGCCTTAAAGATGACAAAGCTGAAAATGAATTGTGTATATTGTGAGCTCCAGCTAAAATCTGCCATAGCAAAGGGGGGGGGAGCTGCTGTGCGCCAGCCAACCCAATGGTGGAGGTGTCAGGCACCATTGTGGCGCCCAGTTATCTTTCGCTTGGTCACAAGTACCCAATAGACAGGTGCAAAATACGTCTGGTGCCTGGTTAATTTTGAACTCTGCATGGTGGATGGTGACAACATACATGTCCCATCTCACGTTATGCCCTAAATGCTTTCTTTGAGGACCTGAACACTGACAGTGTGTCTTGGTCTCTGTGTTGAATTTGGCCTACTTATCAGAACAGTTCTCCTGAAGCTAACTGGAGTAGGAATGGAATTAAATGTGGTGTTTGTTGAGCAGCTCAACCCCAGCTCAAATCCAGTGGCCAGGCACACACACACATTCTTTATTATAGTCCAAAGACCCACAAAAACAATTTTGAAAGCAAAATACAGCAGGGATACAGGGGAAGCATTGCTAGGCAGTAATTGTGTTTTATCCAGAGCATGTTGATTTCTAATTCTTATTAGCTTCAAGAGGAATTTTGTCACAGCCAGGGTTGCTGAGCGGCAAATCCCACCAATCCAAAAAAACATGGCCAGTGGCCAGGGTTTGTGGGAGTTTTTGGTCAGTAACTTCTATAAGGCCAAAGGTTTCCCACACTTCTCCTGTCTTACACTATTCCAGAGGAACCACCAAACATCCATAGATTTTTGGAAAATGCAGGAGTCTGCAGTGTTGAAAGGGGAGCAGACATATGTATTCTGCAAGTGAAACTCTGTTCTCAGAAATCTGGACCCAATCTGCTTCTTACAGTTAAAAGAACTGGGCAAAACATCCTTGCTGTATCTTGATTTCAGATTGAAAAGGCTGCTGAGGACTGAGTTGGTTGTTGTTTTAGCAGGCCTAGCTTACATAGGCTGCCAGTTGCCCATTCAAAATGTTGGTGCAGTTGGCAGGAGGTTTGAAAATCAAGCTGTGTATATTTTGCTCCTGTATGTCTAATTCCTTATTTTCACTCTTTGCTTTGCATAAACCCTTGACCACAGATATGTCTTGTGGAATGAATAAGTCACAATCAGGAAATCCCATGCTTTGAAAAGCGCTTGGGTAAAGAATATTTTTCTTCATGAGTAATTCTGCAAGATCAAGATTTATCTAGATGCAAAGGATGACTCATTCCTTTTAGGTCTGGGCTTCAGTGTTTTCCTGTTCCTTTTTTCTCCACACACGTCTCTTGCCTCCAAGCAGAAAAGCACCACATTGCACCTCATGTGGGTTTGCCACCTTTGTGACAAATCTCAACCACACTCAAATAACTAAATGTCCTTGAGGCAAGGGCAGATGTCAGCTTTGTAAACTTAAGGGCTTTGATTATGCATCCTTACGATTATTAAAGTGAACGCTGCAATTTGTAGACACTCTATGCTGAAAGTTTATTTTAAAAAAAATTGTTTGCCATTTGTTGTATTCTGTTTTTTAACCTTTCAGCATATATGCAAGCTGCTTTATCAGTCTTTCTCTCACCACCAACCCCACATAAATTAGAATTAAAATACAGTGGTACCTCGGGTTACAGACCCTTCAGGTTACAGACTCTGCTAACCCAGAAATAATACCTCGGGTTAAGAACTTTACAGTGGTACCTCTACATACGAATAACTCTACTTACGAATGTTTCTACTTACGAATGGAGCTCCGTCTGCCATCTTGGATGCAGTTTAGATAGGATTTTTTCTACTTACGAATTTTTAGATAGGGTTGCTTCGACTTACGAATTTTCTCTCCCAATGCATTCCTATGGGATTTGACTTACAATTTTTTTGGACTTACAAATGTGCGTTTGGAACGCATTAAATTCGTAAGTAGAGGTACCACTGTACTTCAGGATGAGAACAGAAATCTCGCTGCAGCAGTGGCAGTGTGGGAGGCTCCATTAGCTAAAGTGGTAGCTCAGGTTAAGAACAGTTTCAGGTTAAGAACGGACCTCCAGAACGAATTAAGTTCTTAATCCGAGGTACCACTGTAACAACATCCAAAAGCTCCTAAATTACTTTCTGAGTAAGCAGTGCTAGCTTTTACCAGGATTTATGAGAAATCCTTTCAACAGCATAGGATACACTGTATGCTGTTTCCTCCTCTACCCTTGGACTTGTTACTCAACACCTAAGGTGCCAAGTTTGGATTGGTTTGTAACAATTACCTCCCCCCTGTTAAAAAAAGAAGAAGAAATGGCTCAGAAACCATTTCTTAGCATGGTTCACTTCTTAGCAATTGGTTCACAGGCAGTACAACATCAGACAAGCATAAACTGGGAATTTTTAGTTGAGCAGAAAGAGTTGTTTCTGCAGTGTAAAGAAGTATGTGCCTGTGATCTGTAACAAAAGGGAGCTGAATTATTCAAGTGCTGGTGTCTCTAGGGAGCAGCAGATATTGTGGTGTTAACTGATTGCTTTGCATATGGAATATCTAAAGTTAGCAATAGACAGAACTTCATTAGCATCTCCTGTGATTTATAGGGGGTTGAGACATCCTTGTAATCATTGGAGTATACTCAAGGTGGCAGTTTTGTATATATTAAGTGGCTGAGATGTGAGAGGCGAAAACACTATAATTTTTAAGTCATTTCAGCTTCATATAATAAATGGCTAGCCCAATTGAACTACCCTCTCTTGTCTTACTCAAAGGATCTCTCAAATAGAGCTTTGGCCTAACCTTGGGAGCCTTGTAGAAACCTTTCTGCTTCAGGTCAAAGCGCCAGATGTGGTCTACAAGAGAGGTGGCCATGGTTGTTGTTTTTTGCAAGCACATAGAAATTGGGTTGCTAGCCGTGTCTCCTAATGGCTTTGCCTCCAGTTTACTAACCTACTGCCAGAGAGACTGGCACGAGTTCAGGCCTGACTTTGTGCCATAACCAGACGCATAGGCCCCGCTTTCATCTGAGCATGCATTGCAACACATCCATATTAGCATTGCCAGATGTTGACTGATTGTGGTCATCAACTCGTTGTTTCCTTCTTTCTGGGCCTTTGCTTTCTGTCTTCCTTTGCTTTTGCTCTTGATAGCTGTCTTGATAGCAATATCGAAAGCAACACGATAGCCAAAAACAATTAGAATGTGAAACTTTATGTAATAATTTATGTAGTTTATGTAATAAAACATACTTTATGTAATAATTCAAAACATAAAGATTAACAAACTAAAGTCTCTGAAAGTACTGAATGAATCACGGTGCCAGACTTTACCTGGCGGAGAACACGCTGTGAAGCTTTGTAATTGGCAGTGTCCAATTCTGATGTCCAACTCGGAACTCTGCTGAACAGTTTCTGGATACTCTGGAACAGTGCTCATGCGATTATGTATGCTACATCTATTTAAAAAAAAGATTGGTTTATGAAGAAGTTACATACAGTATCTTTCTACTTACCAGTGTTTGTTGAACTAATTGGCTGATGAAGAATTCAACGAAACAGTAGTTGCTATCCGGAAACACTGTTCTGCAGAGTTCACAGTTGGACATCAGAAGCTTCTGTTCCTGGTGTGGTGGTTATGTGGAAGTGGAGCAATAGGAGCCTTTGTTATGTGGCATGCTCTGGCTTGGATTGAACTGCGTAGTTTCTTTGGCATATTTCCCCCCACCCCGGCAAATCCTATCTACAGTAATTCTCAAAATGTATCAATGGGGATTCCACTATACCATAGTAGGTAGGATTTTCCCTTCAGTTTATCCATGCAGATGCTTGGGTCTGGTAACCAGCCTTCAAGGTTATATATATATATATATATATATATATATATATATATATATATATATATGTGTGTGTGTGTGTGTGTGTGTGTGTGTGTGTGTGTGTGTCTGTGTGTGCGTGCACAGAAGAAATTGTGTTAAGATTTATTTCATTTGTGTCTATGTGTGTAATAAATGTTTGTGCTGGTGTAATATCCCAGAAGGACGGTCCAGCAGATTAGAGGATTTCTGTGCATATTTCAGGAACTGTGCCAACAGAAGCTTGCCTCTGAATCCTAGCCAGGTTTTTTTTTTGTTGTCCCTGCTGTTTCTTCTCTCCCTTCCCTAGCCCCCAGTTGGCTTGGATCATATTCGACCATTTAGGACAAGCGTGCCTTGTAGTATCTGCATTGTTTTGAAGATAATGGTACCTCAGATGGGTGACTCCATTGGGTCATGATTTGCATACAATGATTGCAGGAACAACATGGCCACTCAGCCGCCTGAAGTTCCTGTCAAATGCTGTGTTTGAATCCTGCTGGTACACATGTCCTGCCCCCTAGGGTTGTCATGTTCCAAATGGGGTATTCCTAACGTGTGTGTGTGTGAAATTATTTGGGTTTTCAAATGCTGGATTTTATTTGCTTTAAACAAAAAGAAAAAGATAGAAGCCAAAAAGATACATTTCAATCTGAAACTTCACCGAAGTTGTTTTAAATATAAAACAATTATCTCTGTTATAACCTATTAATTGTTGTTCCTGTTATAATAGCATAGAAATATTGGCTTATTCAATGGCATATGCTCTGTTTTTTGGTACCTGTTTTCTTTCTCATTTTTTTCTAAGGGGTTTTTCAGATTATTATTGCTGTTGTTGGATTTTGTTGGCACAATTTACTAGAATTGCCAGTCTTGGGCTTCCAGATTTTTTCTTTAAGTGTAAAGAAATCAAATGTTGTGGAGTAGATGGTAGATGTACCATGCTTTCCACGCACAATCCTGCACTTGAGTGCTAGGACAGTGTTATTAGCCAGTGTGCTATAGTAGTGTCAGACTAGGACCTGGAAGACCAAGGTTCAAATTGCCACTCAGCTGTGAAGCTTATTGGGTGATCTTGGGCCACTCACTGACTCTCTGCCTAACCTACCTCACAGGGTTGTTGTGAAGACAAAGCAGGGAGGAGGAGAGCCATGTAGAACACCCTGAGTTCCTTTGATAAAAGCCAGAGCTTGTTATTGGTTGTTGTTGGCATCTGTCTGTCTCGAGAGACAGTGGAGAGCTGTGCCAAGTGTTAAATGAAACCGTTGTGTTAGCAGCACCAAAGTGACCTCCTCAGGGTGCAAGTTTGGGCAGTTTGTATTGAGGTCCTGGGCTGCTCAGATGATAACACCCCCCTCTTGGCCTCACTGATGGGATTCAAAGGAAAGCAGGGCAATACGTTTAGCACCAGATTGGCTACAAGAGTTGTCAGAAGGAGGCGTACAAGGTACCACCCAACCGTCTTAAGGATTCCACGCTGGATTTGCGTATGGTTTACTTCTTAGCTTTTTCTTCTCATGAAGATATCTTGCAAGGCAGTGGAGGTTTAGAATCACACTCTATGTTCTCCTAGATGGGCTACCTTCCCAAGCTGACATGCCCCATCTGCCCCTATACAAAAAGCCAGAACACAAATGTAAGCATAAAACAAATAAGATACCATCCAGGGTGTTGTTTGACATTTCATATGCTGCTGTGGGAAGTGGGATTCATTTTTAACTGTTGATGGTAGGGCAATTATGCTTGGTATACCTTTACTCAGAAGAGCAATCACCATCTTTGTTTTTCAGTTGGTGCAAGACCGGCTGATGCAAAATAAATGAATCCAGAACATAGAATCGTAGAATTGTAGAGTTGGAAGAGACCACAAGGATCATCTTGTCCAGCCCCCTGCAATGCAAGAATTTTTCACCCAATGTGGGGCTCAATCCCACAACCCTAAGATTAAGAGTCTTACACTGTACCAACTGAGCTATCCCTCAGCACCAACAGCTGGCAATGCCTAGTGGGGATAGGAAATGATGGGGTAGTGAGAATGGGGGTTCAATAACTAGAGGAGGGTGGTATCCTGACTTTCATTTGTGAAATGTCTGAAGGGTGTTTGCTGGAGAGGTGCAATAATATTTGTGGCTGCTTTGGCCACTCCTGCAGAGGATACCATTGTGACAGCAGGAATACTTGGATGGGCTCTAAACAGTATCCAGAATATTATGATCCACCGTTGATGACGAAACTGAAGGATAAGCTGGATGATTTTGAACGCCTTCAAAAGCAGTCATGCGTCTGGCAGCTGCTAGTGTGTTAGCTGCACTGTAGGGCCTGCTTAACCTAGATAGTAATCCGGACAGCTACTTCTATTACGCCCAGCCTGGTGGCTGTAGTATTCAGTGAGGCCAATGCCATTCAGAGAGCCCTTTTAAAGGAAATGTAAGACTGGAAGAGCTTGTAGTGAATCTTAATTGGGGCTGAGCCAAAACAGGCTCCCCCAGACTAGAACAAGAAATAGAACTGAGAGTAGCAGTACAGTAATCAAAACTATCTCATAATGAAAAAAACAAATCCAACTTAAAGTATAGCTGAGACATTACATTAAATGGCCTGGCTGAACATTTGTTTGTTCGTTTGTTTGTTTAATGTATATCCGACACCTCCAAGGACTACAACAAATTATACATGATTTTATTATTACAACAACATTGTGTGGTAGGTTTGGTTGAGAGATAGCGAGTGGCCCAGCATCACCTAATGAGCAACATTTTACTTGGTGTTGAAAAACATACATAGATAATGGACACCAGGTTACATCCATAATTGGCAGCATCACAGAGAAGGCTGTTTTGCTAATCACTGCCCGTCTTATTTCAGAGGGAACCCAGAGAAAAGTTTCTGAATTCTATTATTTTAATGTTTGGACAAGTTACTACAAGAGCATGTGGTCCTTCCAGCTCTTAAGTTCTAAATGTAAGAAACAGCACCACAAACTGTGTTTTGGAATCAACTAGGAGCCATTATGCAACTGGTGAGGATATCATCCACACGACTAGTCCTAGTTAGGAATCCTAGCTGCTATGCTTTGCACTCACTGACCGTTACTTTAGAACAGGGGTGGCCACCTCCCAAGAGATTCTGATCTACTCACAGAGTTAAAAACTGGGAATAGTCTCCTCCCTTTTGCGGGGTTCAGGTCAAAGCTGTTGAGTTTTTTTAAGGAAGGGAAGCCCTGTTTTGGGGGGTTCAGGTCAAACTTGTTGAGCTTCTTTTAGGAGGGAGGGAGGCCCATTTTTGTTTAAGGCTTCAGGTCATAGTTCAGCTTTTTTTAGGGAGGAGGAAAATTTTGGGTGAGCTTTTTTTAGGGGTGCCAGTGATCTAGCAGTGATCTACCACAGACATCCAGTGATCTACTGGTAGATCAAAATCTACCTGTTGGACGTGCCTGCTTTAGAAGCCTCAATTTGTACACCCCACCCCCGCCCCCGTATAGTTAGAATTGCCTGGAATCTTTTTCTGCTGTAAGGAAACAGGCCCAAGTTGCCACACATTAATCTCCCTAAAGTTATGCTAATCCTTATTTATAACCTAACGCAGGTCCCTGAACACACATCACACAGCACACATTAATCTATATACATACGCATGCTAAGTATTTCCTACTTTGGTGTTATACCACGGAGGAGATTAATGCCTTCGCAAGAGAAGAGCGTCTGTTGCTATCAATGGAATGGAGAAATGTGGCGTTCAGACACCACTCAAAGGGCTCTTTTATCTTTTTAAAATGCATGTTAGGTTTGTCAAGGAGAAATTGGTGTTTGATTTGCACTTTGTGGTGATGACCACAGATCAATAGGAAGGATTGACTGTCATGGGTCCACAGCATAACCATAAAGCAAAGCAGGTGAGAAGTTTCGAGTTACAAAAAACATTTTCCCTGCCATTTTTGTGCCTCCTATGGGAGGAGTGCTTTACTGCAACTCCAAGGAATGAAGAAGCAGAACCCTTGTCAACTTGTTACCCAGTGAGGATTCTCACAACAGCCCTATGAGGTGGGCTGAGCTGCAGTTTGAATCTGGATGTTCTGCAGTGAGCATCCTGGTTGAGGATGAATTGGAGCCTTAGTCATCCTTCCCAGTTGCTTAACACCATCCATCACAACAAGCTTTCAATTACAGACACTGCAGCAAGCACTGAATCTTCAGATAAGCAATAGATTTCAGGTTGTTATTCAGTTAACTTTTACTCAGAGGAGCAAATGCATTGAATTTAATGGATCCTAAGTTAGGGACGCGGGTGGCGCTGTGGGTTAAACCACAGAGCCTAGGACTTGCCGATCAGAAGGTCGGTGGTTTGAATCCATGCGACAGGGTGAGCTCTCGTTGCTCGGTCCCAGCTCCTGCCAACCTAGCAGTTTGAAAGCACATCAAAAGTGCAAGTTGATAAATAGGTACCGCTCTGGCAGGAAGGTAAACAGCATTTCCGTGTGCTGCTCTGGTTCGCCAGAAGCGGCTTTGTCATGCTGGCCACATGACCTGGAAGCTGTATGCCGGCTCCCTCGGCCAATAATGCGAGATGAGCGCCGCAACCCCAGAGTCGGTCATGACTGGACCTAATGGTCAGGGGTCCCTTTACCTTTAAGTTATTCATGGCCATTAATTCCAATGGATCTGTTCTGAGTATTAGCTGAACGCAGCCCTTTATTTTGTTCATTTGGGCATATGACACACCAGTAAGTCTTGCCCAGGAATCCACACTTTCTCATGCCCAAGTGGCCATGTGAATCTTGACCACTTTACATTAGTGTTATTATTTTAGGTATTGCTATTTAAGTAAGAAATACAAAGGACCTCAGCTCCCCAAGTGCAAGGAGAGCCATATATGTATCCAGTCTTCTTGACCCAAAATTCTGCACAATTAAATGCTTCCAGATACCCATATTAATAGAGGTTGGCCAAATAATATTTCTCTGACACCCCCTCTCCTCTTTTTCTTGAGTCAGTGCCAAGTTGAAACTATTGGACCCAGACCCACATTTAGACCTGATTCAGGTTCAGGATCCCCAATGTTTAGAGGCTTGTGCTGTGCTAGAAAGATGGAGCCTGCAGTGAAAAAGCAGGAAATACTGGCTGAAGTCCAATATTTATTCCATGCATGACCAGTAATCAAGATTCACATTTCCTGCCAGTTGCAGAGGATGGTGTTACAAGCCCCCATTCCCTTCTGTGTTTTTAATAAAACTTTCAGGTCTGCGTCCACAGACACCCCCCATTTAGGGGTAGAAACCTAACCATGCTTCCTTATAAGTAAGTCTTGCTGAGACTTGCTCCCAGGTAAGTGTGGTTATGGTTGCGGCCTAAGCTGGAGTCCATGCCGCCAACACTTGCAATTTCTCATTTAGGCCCTGAAAAACCAGCATGAGAGCAATATCTATATCAAACTTTAACCTCCGGGTTAAGGATAAAGCAATTGAGGATAATCAAGGGTGTGTTTTCTCTTAGATGCACAGAAACATTTCGTTGCAACGTAAGTGCTTTGGATGAAGTCTTTCTCTACCCCCTCCCTGACTTCTCTCACTTTATAATGCATAAGTGGGATGCTTTAAATGGGAAATGTTGCCTTTCTTTGCTTGCTTGTGACCAGTTGTTGTTAAGAGATGTTCACACGTATTTGTTGTGAGAGCTGAGAGTGCATCTAGGTTCCTGTGCAGATTCTGAGATCAGATTTTTTGTTGACTGCATAGTCAGTGAGAGGGAGTACTTGTACCTAAGGTTTTCACCCACACAGTAGGAAAACCTGTTGTTACTTGAAGGCTTGCCCCATGGTCTTGTTTTTTTAATCCAACCTTGTAAATAAGTCCATGTAAGTTGCTAGCCGTGTGTGTGTGTGTGTGTGTGTGTGTGTGTGTGTGTGTGTGTGTGTTTTACAACCCTCTGGCTGGATACAGCCATTTATGACACATTGACAGTTCTGTTATCTCCCACATCTATTTCCAAATCTGGTGTAATCCTTTGGAATTAATAGTTTATACAGAGAAGGTGTGCCAAGTGTGATAATACAAACATTTCATATGGTGTTTTTGCTATGAAGATTTTCTTTTACACCCACTAGCAATACTTGAATATAGTTTATCTGGGTGTTAGGGCTGATTAATGCTGCCTTGATCACTTTAAAAGAGCGCCCAGTTGCCAAGAACAAAACTTTCTTGGAGTTTTTAAAGCAGCGGTTGGATGGTCATCTGTCATGTATGAATTCTTGTTGAGATTCCTGCATTGGACCAGAAGACCCTTCCAGCTCTATGAGTCTATGATTCTGTGATTCTTATTTCACATATATGCCTTTCTGAGCTTCTTGGAGGAAGGTAGGATACAAACAAACAAAGCGTAAAAGAGTAAGACCTGTGTTAAAGAATGAAAATTAGAACAGGTGTCTACACATTAGTACATTAGTAGTGTGTTACATGAAAAGCCCAATCTCAGATCAACTCCCAGATATATCTCCTTTTTTGGACCACCCACCCTCACTGATAGCAGTCGTGTGAATAATCCAAGAATTACAGAATCATGCAGTCCACTAGGTGTTTAGCATTTGGCTCCGGACAAGCTCTTCACATTTTAGAACAGTGTTTCCCAACCTTGTGCCTCCAGCTGTTTTTGGACTACAATTCCCATCATTCCTGACCACTGGTCTTGCTAACTAGGGATGATGGGAGTTGTAGTCCCAAAACATCTGGAGGCACAAGGTTGGGAAACACTGTTTTAGAAGGCAAGCCTACATCAACATCAAAGAGTAATTAGCAATGTTGCTGCTAATGCTGTAATCGATTCATTGGAGGCTACACCATTCTGCATTGAGTAGAATCCCCCCCCCAATGTTCTTGGACAACAATTCCAGGCATCCATGACCATATTATTCTATTATATTAATATTACAGTGGTACCTCGGTTTATGAACACAATTGGTTCCGGAAGTCTGTTCATAAACTGAAGCGTTCATAAACTGAAGCGAACTTTCTCATTGAAAGTAATGGAAAGTGGATTAATCCGTTCCAGACGGTCCGCGGAGTAACCGTTCATAAACTGAAGCGAACTTTTCCATTGAAAGTAATGGAAAGTGGATTAATCCGTTCCAGACGGGTCTGTGAAGTACTTAAACTGAAGCGTTCATAAACTGAAACATGGGTGTAATTGGTTCCGGAAGTCTGTTCACAAACTGAAGCGTTCATAAATTGAAGCGAACTTTCCCATTAAAAGTAATGGAAAGTGAATTAATCCGTTCCAGATGGGTCCGCGGCGTTCATAAACTGAAAATTCATAAACCGAGGTGTTCATAAACCGAGGTTCCACTGTAAAGTGGTAATTTTGGGCAGAAATTCATGATTCCTCGGGAAGCCTTGCTCAAGAACAGATGGCAAAATCTTTCTTTAGAATTTGGGCAAGAATCCTGTGAACAATTTTGCATTTATGAAGCTCAGCTAAGACTGCATTTCTCTTATTTGAGAGTAACCCTCAGGGAAGTCAACCACATCCAAAGGGCCACAGGTCCCCCACTCCTGCTCTAAAGTTTGCCACTGAATTTCACCGAACAAGAAAAGACAAGGTGAATGTGGAGGTTTCAGCTTAGCAAGCCAGTTATCAATGAAGCAACACATTCAGAAGCAAGTCACGAAATTTCTTAGAAGAAGTTGCCCAGTGCTTAGGTACCCCCAGGTTTTTCCCTAAAGCAAAATGTTGATGCAGGTTCCTGTGTTGCAACAAAGAATAACTTCCATAATACTGATTACATTTTTCAGCATGCATCTGTACTTCCCTAGGTATATCCAGGATTTGGCACCGGGAAAATGGCTCACTGAGCACAGTAATATGGCTAGGAAAAAGAATGGAGGGGAAGAAATTTGTGCCAAGTTGGAAGGGGAAGCAGATAGGATAGGGGAAGTGCTGAATCAAGTTCTGAGCAGTTCCTTTTTATGATTGAATACCTGTGAGATGTACAGGAAAAAACCCCAAGTTTGATTCCCACCTAGAATTCAGGTTGTGTTTCAAATAAGATGAAAGCTTTGCAATGGATTTTGAGTGTACCAATTTTTTGGGGTCTAACAACACAGAGAGGGAGACCTGTTGAAAAATGCCTTTTGCCAGGTGGAGAACAGAAATGGCTTTGTAACCATGTCAGTGTGACTTCTAGAAGCCTGTTAAGAGGCATTATGGAGGGATGGGGGATAGCTAAGATGTAATATCGTACTGTACATTAAAAACTTTCCAGTGAGCATTTTTTTAGCCTTCATCTGCTGCACAATTTTAGAATCACCTGTTGTGTGCAAGGCATTTCTTTAAATAAATAAAAAATCCACTCCCCAGGGCGAATTGTAGAATCAAAGTGATGTTTCTCAAACTTGTGTCACCAGCTATTGTTGGACTGCAACTCCGTAGCTAGCAGGAACAGTGGTCAAGGATGATGGGAGTTGTGGTCCAACAACAGTTGGGGACACACGTTTGAGAAACACTGTTCTGGGAAAGCCTCGCTTTTTGATACTGAGATAGAAAAATGCGTAGGGAAAGGGGTGGCAACGGAGCTTGTCAGCAGTCAGAAATCAAGCTTGAATTCTAGTCTAGATGGTAGAAGACTATTGTAGGTGCTGTGAAGTATGCTGACAGATCCCTTCCCTATGCGTTATCATTTGCTAGGGATTCAGACACCAAGCCTTTTGTCCGAAAGAGGGCTCCAAGTGGACACTGTCAACACTCGCAGGTGATAATGTGATCCCTTCCCTGTGTAACTCTTTCTATGGCATTTCCTGTCAGACAACCAAACCACTCTGATTAATGAGAGTGATGTTGCAGCTATTGATTGATGGTATCCATTACTTGATAAGCTGCAAGCCAGGCCTGTCTACCAAACCCTTTCATGTAGTACTTATGTCTAGAAAATTAAACACTATAAATGTCATCAAATGCCAGCTGCACCTGCTGGGTCATTGCTTTCTGCTTGGAAACTCTTTGTAGTGAAACAACATCCTGGGTCAGCTTGCTGTGTCACCACCAACACCACAAGTTGCGATATCCAGCCAGCATTGTATACCTTATACTCCACGTTTGCAATGGTTTTCCTGACATCATGCTTAACAAAAGCAAGCTCTTAGGCTTAGAAAGCTCAGGTGTTGAATGCACAAGCAATTTGAATCAGATTAAAAGACAAAGGATGTGATCAACGGCTTCATATAATGTATCTCTTGCTTCAGTCTGTGGGTGAAGGAGTGCAGTATTTGAAACCTCCCCAACAAAATATAACCTTAGCAAATGCTCAGGTGGCTTTGTCATGCAAAATTTTGAGGAACAGTTCACACACACACACACACGACAGATGCATAACGTGAAACATCAGTATGGGGTACACTTGACAGAACTTGTTTTGAGGGGCAGATGTACAAATGCCCCCTTTTAGACTTTTCTAATAATCGAGGAATATTCTGCATCAAAATGTAGCTATTTAACTTGTACTAAGTGGCATAACTATTTATGCGTATGTGCAGGGCTTTTTTCAGCTGGAACTCGCTGGAACTCAGTCCTGCCATCTCTCAGATGGGCACCATTGCCATTCTAAGAGAACAAGGGAGGCATTCATGGTGAGTTGCATTTGGGGAGCTTTCAACCATGCAAGCAGCCAATCTGAGTGATGATGTCCAAAAATGGGGCTGGGTAAAGAAATTCTCTCCCACTCCTCCGTAACGTAAAGTAAAACAGACATTGGCAGCAAGCAGAGCGCATAAACAGGTCCTATGGACCACTGAATCTGCAGATGGCTGTGCAGAATGAGGTGCAAGGATTGCGATGCTGGCTCAGTGGAGCCACTTGGGATACTGCCGTGATGTTGCCACCCTACCAAGATCATTGCACAAATAGAGCTGTGACTGCACACATGCTGGTGGATTGCAAAAGCTGAGCACAAAGCTGTTGCATATACCAGTAAACGAACAGAGAATTGAAGCATGGGGAAAGATTGGAGAATTTAGGCCACCACAGACCATCTATGATGAAATATTATAAAAGGTGGCATCGTGCAGAAGGATAGTCCCACAATCCCCTATAGCTCTGGCAGTGCAATTTGTTCTTTGCTTCACAGCCAAGTTATTTTCCAGTTCCTGGTGTTAGAATGGTGTTTCATGGTTTTGGACCCCACAAAATGCATAAGACATGCTAAAGATAAGAGGTTAGAATCCCTTGCAGGTCATACTCTGAAACTGGTAAAGGAGCAGTATTTTTGATCTGACATCATCTCTCACAACTGACCTGTTTTCAAGCATATCCTTCAATGTGTCCTTAATATTGCTGTGGGTGGTAGCAAGGGATTGCCCCCTTCCCGCCAAAAAATGGGAAGGGAAGAGCATTATCCAACCATACCCCCACCTCACACAGAGTCTATTTTGTAATCATTCCCTGAAGTTGTAATATTTAGAATGAGTCGCCTGCATATTCCCCCCGATTCCAATCTTCCCAGTCAGTGAATGGATAATTTATCTTCTAAAATTAGTTTCTCGTGGGTTTTAAGGCGGGGAATCATTTGGAATTTACATTAAAAGTTGATAGAAAGGTCATTCATTGTCCTTCTTTCTCTTTCAGCAAGTGGAACTAGAGACCTTTCCTAGATTAATTTCATTTTGTAGCCATCAATTCCCAGAAACCTAGGTAGAATTTTTGCTGTATCCACTTTGAGCTCCCAATAATAAAGACATTGGGAAAGTAGCAAAAGGAATCATTGTTTTTGTTGTAATCATGGATTCTTATGAGAGCTTATGTTCTTATAACGACTTTCTATTGAATTTGAGGCTTCTGTTGAAATTTATAAAAGTTGTGCCAACTTTCAAATGCCTGTTGAAAACTTGTGCCACCAGGTCTGTGCAGGCAGTTAAGAGTACATGCCTCACAATGGTCAAGTGATGCTTGTGAGGCCTTTTTCACTGATACTTGCCTGTCCAATGTTATTAGCCAATGGTGGGACTGGAAGCAGGGCCTTCACCATTGAAATTAAAACTTGAGTAGGTTCATATGTCACGAAGAGTCAGACATGACTAAACAACAACAACAAGTTCATATGGGCGAAGGTCCTTATGATAGCCTTTAAATCCCTACAGTTTAGCACCAAGTTAACAGCAAGTTTCATCACTGTAAGGCAGCCACTGTGAATATATTTGTGCTTGTGAGGATGGTTATAGCCTTCTTCCTAACATGCTATTATTCTGTTTGAAGGGATTTTATTTTGTGGGGGTGCTTTTAAACATGGAACACACACCTTCAGGCAGAAGAGATACAGTCCTGGAAAAGCGTTGGTGATTGATTCTACTCAGTGGTATTTAGCACTGCTGGCCTGTCAAAGCCTCATGTATGGACACATCACAGGGATGTGGTGGGATACAGGCACAAATGTACTCTTTGGCTGCAGTTTGGCACCCAGGGAGAAAGCCCAATTTTACTCAATGTGGCTTATTTTTAGTTGACACATTCAGGATTGCACTACACATTAAGCATAACACTTTAAAATGCAGTGTAGCATAACCATTCACTACGGTGTCCTCTGAAGTGGATAGATAAAAATGTCCAGTAAATCTAATGTTTATTGTTTCCAGTATTGTTTAGGGACTCCTTAGCCCCCCCCTCCAAAGCTGTAACATAATTGCTTTATGTTTGAATGCTTGCATTAATGGAGATTACCTCAGATTTTTGCATTAATATTAACAATTTTAGTTTGTGTTAATTACTTAAAGATTTACATGATGTCTTTCAAAATAGGGGACTTATTAATGTGGCTTACAATTAATACATATTTTTAAAAGACTGTTTGTAAAATTACAACTAACCAGAAGCAGCAGGATAAAAATAAAATCTTAATTTATTACATTTCTTAATTTTGAAAAACATAAAGCAGAACCAGTTTAAAGACATAGCTCAATCTTATGTTTAACCAAAAAGATATATATATAAGCTTACGGTATTTAAAAGCAAACATTGAAGGAGCCAAGCATGATTATATTGGGAAGGAATTTCATAAGATTATGATCTGTTTCGCACAAAACTTACCAGAGAGGAAGCAATAAAAGTGTATACATATAGTCAACTAAAAGTTGATTTACAGGGGTGTGGATTTCCTCTAATATGCTTTCACCCTTGCTTATTGCACTTTACTGTGTCCAGCTGGACGGGGAAAATTATGTGGATCATAGAATATAATAATGATAATAATAATAATAATAATAATAATAATAATAGTAATAATAATAAGTTATTATTTATACCCAACGCCTTTTTGAGACTCATAATGGATCATTCGATGGAGGTGGTCATGACTCAGATGACCTTGGCAAATATTGACCAGTGGCCGGAGCTCCCCTTTTGAGCAAAGGGCTTGAGCAGTCGGTTGCCACCCAACTCTAGGCATTTTTGTATGAAACTGAATTCTTAGGTTCATTTTGATTTGGCTTCCATCCCACTTTTGGAAGCCTTGGTTTCCAAGATAGTAAGCCTACTCCAATTTTTTTGTGCTAGGTTCTCGAGGAGAAGGCCAGGAGGAGTGAGACTGCTAATTTTTATGGTGCTGTTTGTGGCTTTCAGTGACATTTGCCATGTAGCAGATATGAAGTATTGGAGGATCCACACTCTGATGGCTCCATTCCTACTTAAAACAATTGATTCCAGAAGCTGCTCTGCCCTGTGGCATTTGTGCTATAGGGATCTAGGAGGCTCCACCTTACCTTCCGTGTTTTAATCTTTAAATGACTGTCATATAATATTATATAATAGTTGAACACTGTTCATGCGGGGTTCTAAATCATGGAGGTGCACAAGTACCACAGGATCCTTGCTACAGATGTTCACCCTCAAGCGTATGGAGGGTGGCAGGGAGTAGGGCTGGCGAGTGCATCTCTGTTCTCCCTCACACAGTGCTAAGCGTACAGGGGAACTGAACACCCAAATATGGCTTCAGATTTCTAGATATGTTTAGGCCTTGCCAGTTATTAAAGACCCTCACTCAACTCCCTGTTTGTTTCAAGGTGCCATTCACAGTGCTGGTTCAAATGAATTAAACTCCTAAAAAGCTTAAGACCACAGTATTGGAAGGACTACCTACTTCTGTGAGATTCTGGCCTCTGGTTTAAGTCAGCATTGGAGGCCTGATTCTGGGGGTTCCACCTTCTGAGATGATGTAGGTGGCCTTTTTTATTGCGGTACCTCAGTTAGTAGAAGGGCCTGCCCTCTGACAGTTGCCCAGTGCTGAATTTGTGGTGTAGTGGTTAAGAGTGGTACTCTCGTAATCTGGGGAACCGTGTTCGTATCTCTGCTCCTCCACATACAGCTGCTGGGTGACCTTGGGCTAGTTACACTTCTCTGAAGTCTCTCAGCCCCACTCACCTCACAGTGTTTGTTGTGGGAGAGGAAGGGAAAGGAGAATGTTAGCTGCTTTGAGACTCCTTTGGGTAGTGATAAAGCAGAATATCAAATCCAAACTACTCCTCCTCCTCCTCCTCCTCCTCCTCCTCCTCCTCCTCCTCCTCCTCCTCTTCTTTTTCCAGCATCAGGCCAAAACATGGTTGTCTTCCCCGATATTTAATATATATTGAGAGCTCTTAATGTCTTTTAAATGGCTCTTAGTGGTCTGGTGGTTTCTAACAGTTATGAAATGCACCCACTGTTGTTCTTTTAAAGTGTGTGTACACACCTGCATGTGACTGCATTTTAACTTAGCTGGCAAGGTGATTTTTTTCTTTTGTTAAATAGTGTGGAATTCTACATGTCAAGGTGATTGTTCCATCAGTGGACACAGAACAATCTCCCTCCCCCCTGCTCCCCAGGCTGTTCTGGGTTTTTTCTTTACCTCCAGAACTGATTGTATGTGCAGGAAGCATGCAGGGGGCAGAAGGGAAACGTCGTTTTTCTGGCTCCCACAAGTACAATTGTCTAGTTGAATCTGCCCCTTAGGGTGGTATTCAACTAAGTTTCAACAAACTTAGTTGAATACTTTCACTTTCAGGATGTTTCTAGAAGTGCCTGTTAATTGGGACAACTTATTGAATTAACTAGCCACCCAGATTCATGTCCTGTTTTGAGAATCTGTGGTAGGCTAAAAATGCAGGGGACAAGGTCTTGAATAAATATGGATATAATTTGTGTGTATGGCAGTAATGATCCCAAGCGAGTTTTCCCTATCCACTTTCCAGAAATAATTTAACCCTGTCTTCTGTCTGCCCTCTTTTACTTCAAGTTCATGATGCTTTCTGCTCTAGCTTATCATTCTTGCTCAAATACATATCCTCCCCCCCTTCCTATTTGGGAGATTATCCCATTTTATCCTCACAAGACTGTGAGGAAGGCTAGGCTGAGAGAGCATGATTGGTACTGTAGTTCTTGCAGCCTAACCAATGTATCACTTTTTATCTCAGCTGCCTGAAGCACAGAGATGACATAGTAGGTATTTTCATGCATGCCTAGGAAAGGGTGAAGCTCTAAGGGACAGCCAATCTGAGCGACAGCATGACATAATAAAGGATGAAGGAATCATTTATAAAATGCTTTCTGAGGCTCATGTCAACTTTCTTATTTCCTATGCCATCAGACTTTCCTACTGAGCATTGCTCTCTGACCACCCCAAAACTCATGTCTGTACATGTCTTTTTTTTGCATACTGGTGCTAGTATTTGGCAAATTAGAATATATGCACCGGATGTTATATATGCAGTTGCTAGCATTATGCAACTCAGTGGGAATATGAAGATTTTGAAGGCACACATTCAAATCTATGTGTAGGTAGCGTGAAGTTTTTAATTGCTACACACAAGTACAAGCACTTTTTACATTTTAAGCACAAATGTGTGGGTGCACAAAATTAATAAAGAGATTGATTATGTGTGCACAGGAGTTCTTTTTGCTGTCACATGGGAGCTTCTTGGATTCCTTGAATATAATTCCATTAGTTGTGCCTTTTGAATAGTGATGCTTTTAGCGGCTCTTTATACATATATAAACAATACAGCAAAATTTCCCTCAAGCTGGAGCTCCGCTTTGATTGTATTAATCCACAAGAAAGGTCCACGTACAGAGCCGAGCAACTTTAGGCCAATCAGCCTGTTAAATGTCATTGGGAACATCTACTCCAGGTACTTGTTAAACAAGTTATCAAACTGGTTGGAGAGTAATAATATCATTGCAGATGAACAGGCAGGCTTTCGCCCCGGAAGATCTACAATGGACCAAATATTAATATTGAACCACTTGGCTGAAAAGTTTGCAGGCAAAGCCCCCAAAGCTCTGCACGTGGCCTTTATTGACTTCAAACAGGCCTTTGACCAGATTTCTAGAAAAAGGTTATGGACAAAACTGGCTGCCACAACAATTGATTGTTGTCTTCTTCATCTGATCATTAGCCTGCATTCGAACACGTTTCTGAGAGTCAGGCTAGATAATAATGGTCTAGTGCAGGCATCCCCAAACTTCGGCCCTCCAGATGTTTTGGACTACAATTCCCATCATCCCTGACCACTGGTCCTGTTAGCTAGGGATCATGGGAGTTGTAGGCCAAAACATCTCGAGGGCCACAGTTTGGGGATGCCTGGTCTAGTGCCTAACCCTGTTACCACCTCTAGGGGAGTAAGACAGGGCTGCCTGTTGGCCCCAGCACTGTTTAATTTCTATGTTAATTCGCTGGTAGCCCACATGGCCAATAATGCTTACCACCCCCCTAAATTAGCTGGTTGATCTTGGTCTTGTGGTTAAGCTCTCTCCACACTAACCACAAACTGTAGCTATGGTTTGTACTCAGCTACAGATCATGGTTAGCTATGTGAGAGCTCAGTCATAAGCCTGGGTTCAGATGAGCTAACCTTGGCTTAGCTCAGTGCAGTAAGGGAGTAAAAAAGATGTGGAAGTAGCAAAGTACCTGAGCGCTGGAAGCCCACAAGTTTGAATTGTCCCCATAAGCCATTTCTTGGCTTACTGTGATGTGTGAACCAGACTTTTAAAATGTGTGTGTGTGTGTGTTTGTGTGTGTGTGTGTGTCCGTCCGTCCAAATGGAGCATCAGTAATTTTGTAGAGGGAAATAAATAACAATTTAAATCAAGCAAAATAGGAACATTTCTCCCTTTTTTATATTGTATTTCAATCTTTCATCTGTAGTTTCACTAGAGAGCAAAAACAGAGGTGCCAGAGAAGGGTACAGGTAGAATCTTGTCCTAAGTGGGCATTTTATTTTATTTCACAGTCCATGGGCATTTTGCTGCCTGTTTGCTTTTGGAATAAACCCACAAGTTTATTATGTGGGGAACGAAGTCATAGTTTAAATTCCTTGTTAGCTGAATGATGTATTGAGTCCGAAGGATAAGATTGAATTAAGCTGTGTAGTTTCCTTAGTTATGGCACCAACTACTAAAGGCGGGGAACATGGTTTTAAAAGCATTCTTTATGCACCACTAATGGTGCATCCAATTAAAAATAAATTAAAATGTAAATCTCTGCTGACTGCCTGGATTTTTTTTAAGTTCCCTTCTTGGGCCTCTGCAAGTACTTGAGCAAATTAATTAAATATGTGCTGAACTGAGTACCAAGTGAAGTTCACCCATCTGAGAACACAACATCCACTTACCTCTGTCACTCCTTCATGCTTGTCAAATGATGGATCTATTTTGAGACCAACAACATAAAAAAGAGAGATGAAAAGTAAGGCTGATTTGAACTAGATAATCTTTTTGTAATTATTCCATTCTCCCTTCTCCCCTCAGTGTTACTCTCTTGGGTGTCCTGATAATATTGTTAAATGACATTTACAGAAAACATAAAGGGCATTCCTACTGGATCAGAGTTGTATAAGTAGATATGTAACAGAGTAGGTAAGAAAATAACTAAGAATCCTAATCTGTTTAGATATGATATATAAATCCAGTTGTCAAAGTTCCATCATGTCACACTCTGGTCAAGACGTCAAACTTGGGATTACGTTCTGTTCTGGCCATAGCCAGGGGCTTGTAAGATGATACAAAGACCTCAATAAATTGAAATGGTCATATTTCATCCCATGAGTAGTTCATCATTCAGAAGCCGTTCATCAGAGGAGGAAGAAGCAGGGCAGGCTAGAAGATCAGTCAGATATGGGCTGCAGGACCTTGGACAGTTCCAAGCCCTTCAACTTGCTCCAGCAATGCACCAAATCTAACTCCTATGTGTTGGTGCAGGTTCTGAAGTCCAGCCTAGCCATTCCTGAGTGGAATAGTGTTTTCTTAAAGGCACCATGCCTCGCACTCATGTGGTGTTTCATACTCTCTTGGTGAGTTCTTGGGTGTCTCTCACAATGGGTGGATGCCTGTGTGCATGTGTGCGTGCATTTCAAGAGGCTCCTCCTAGCTTTGGGGTTTGTTACTGGTGGCAGAGTGCTGGCAGAGTTGTGACTTCTCTGTGAAAAGGGGGAAAGAGACCTTCTGGGTCAGGGATTCTGGGCAAGATGGCCAGCAGAATGCTTGTCCCACCACCAGTTTTCCGCAGCAGCTAAACAGACTTTTTAGGTGTGTGTGTGTGTGTGAAAATCAAAGTTTAAAGTGATGCAGGCATTTTCTGTGCCACCTCATACCCCCATGGTTCTTTCTCAGAGCCCAGGGGAGGTAGCAGGCAGGCAGGTGGAGGCAGGTGGCTAACTGGACACCATGTATGGAAGCTGAGTTTGGCTCTTGAGCGGCATGCTTGCATTTCCACACAAGACCCTGTGGTAAGTGAGCAGGTGGCATGTTGGGGCAGTGAGAGGATCTTCTTCTGAGACCTGGAACCCTTGGCCAATGCCTGACTTGGCTGGCTGCTGGTGCCGGATCTGCACAGCCACTTTGCACTGATCAGTATTAGCATCCAGGCGTAGCATCATACTATCCTTGGGGTTCAGTCTCATCCACTGTGTGGGGCCATGACTACTGGACCTGTGCAAATGGGGTTATGAAAATAGGAACAGGCTTGGTTCTCAGTGGCTCAGGACATCAAGGATGGAAACGGGTTTAGCCCCCAGCTGACATCTTTTCTCTCTTACATTTAGATCCCTTTCATTGCTCTGCAGAAGAGTACTTGGGAACACTGTCATGGTGAAAGGCAAATATGCCTATCATGATGTTGGGCTTTTTCTTTCTTTCTGCATATATATAACCAGTGATTTATTGGCATTGTAGTTAAACACTTCTGATACACTTTAGCTTGGGTATAATGGAAGTAGAGAACTGGTGGTGGGATAGTGTGTCTTTGTGTGAAACAACACAAAGTTTATTTATTCATTCGTTCATTTCTTTCTTTTCAACATTTATGGGCCGCTTTTCACTAGAAATGCCCTCAAAAGCAGTTTACAAAACCACCAGTGAAACGGTGCATCAGTCAAATGATATAGTATTTAAAATGATAAAAACCAAAAGTAGAAATGTGGAATAGGCCTAATGCAACTTACTTAAAATGCCCGCTGGAATAGTCTTTGTCAAACACCTGAAGTTCAACAGGGAGGAGACATGTCTGGCCTCTTGTTGGGTTTCTGTAGAGTTGCATCACTTTTGTGGGAACACGACACTAGCGAGTCTACTAGCAAGTATGAAAATGCTCTCATTGTTTCACGAACCCTTTATTTTATGTGTATTTTCATAATGTTCTTTTGAAAGAGTGGTGAGCATCTGAATAACTCCCCCTCCCCCACAGGGCTGTATCCCAATCTCTTGCCCGTGGAATGGATGTTTCATCATTATCTTTGAATGTAGACTATAATATAAAAGCTAAACTTCAGCTGAGGCATGCATTTCAGTGATCAATTGGACCAAATATGAGCTTTATCCTATCTCAAGTGGCAGATTGACAAATAAATAACCTAGATAGTTTCAGAGGACATTCCTATGTGGAACTAATTCTCAACTAATTAATACATTATTATGCCTTGTGGACGGAGGTGTAGTTCATCAATGAATCGCCTTAGCTAGCCAAGAAGAAATGGAAGGGGGTGGGAAGCGGGTGTATTACTGCTACTGCAAGGCTTAAAGGAAAAAAAAGCCCTCATGCAGGGTGCTGGTGATGTCTGGGAAGTGACATGAGATTATAGAGATAAATCGGACAGTCTGGAGCACTCCCAAGGCACGAGGCCAGAGAGGATTATGGGGCAGAAAGGCAAGGTCTAATGAGAAAAAAATATATGGGCAGAGATGCATACACAACAACGGCCGAAATTTAAAATATATTGGAAGCAGTTTTGCTTTTGAATATGTGAACTTTGCTCTCAGAATTGTGTTCTCTGGGCATTTCTGAGAAAGAGGTGTACACTTAACACAGGGCCTCTTCATGCAGCCTCACAAACAAGAATGCAAAAGCTACTAACCCACAATGTTTGTTTTTCACTGTGCTGCCTGCCTATGCATATTGTAACCATTTTCTAGCTATTGATGTGCCTCAGGAAGAACAAAAAATACTGCTCCTATCCCAAGTTACAAGAAGGCTTCCTGCCTGATCACCCTGAGGCTGTAGTTACTCATCGTAAGCCAATAGGCAACTGACTATTTACAAGCCTCTCTTCATGCTGCTGAATATGTATTTCTAGCAATTGGCTAGATATGCTTCCTGTGGAAATGTAAGGCGGCTATCTCAAAACACTAATACACCATACTGTGAATAGTAATAGTTTGTAAAAAAAGAAAAGGAAAATTTAGATTTTAGATAACAGAGCATTTAAAAAATGCAGATATAATGGGCACAATTCCATTGAAATCAGAGAAACTTTAGTTCCAACTAAGACTATAATCCTATACATACTTCTATGATAGTTGGAACGACATGTCAACTTCAGTTCTGTCAGTTTCTCATTTATTTCTAATTGCAAAATTGTCTTTAAATATGAACTGAATTGAATTTTCCCTCCTTCCCTACCTGGAAGTAGGTCTCGTTGACCTAAATAAGGCTTACACTTGAGCAGAGCTGCACAGAAAGTTGTATTCCACTGCCTTCAAAAGCCTCGATTAACTTTTGCTGGCTTGTCCCTCTCAACTCAGTTGAGTGAGGGTGGGAATCCTTCAACGTGTTGTACGACCCATCACTATGGGAACAATTTTCAGAACAGATTAGCCAGACTGGCAGATATAGATCAGCAGAGCTTTATAGTGGAGCTTATTTAAGTAACCCGCCAAACACATTTTAAATGTACTTGACCCTTCCCCTGCTTCACTGGTTTGCCCTTGCAATCCCACCCAGCCAGGCATATTGTCAGCCATGGAGCCTCATTTGTGACTATTGGCTGCAAGACTTTATTTGTGGATGAATTGCATTTCCTCACACTTTTTTACCCAGAAAAGCTACATACAGATAAAATAAAATATTGCTGGGTTGCAGGAGGAGTGACAAGAGAAAAGCAGGTCAAGGGTTAAGCACCCTCTCCTTGCTGATTATCTTCTTCAATTGCTTCCAGCTCCTGCATTCACTTTATTTCATTTATTTATTTAGGAATTGCCTCCCATAAGACACCCTGAAACGATTTGCAATAATACCGTGTTACACACACACACACACACACACACACACACAGTTAAAACCATTGCCCATACGTCATGTGGAATGGACCTTCCAATAGAATGGTATCTGTAGGTTGCCCTCTCCTGCAGAAAGCAGTGAACAGTAATAGGGGATGAAGCAATTTCTTACATATCCTGGCCCCAAGCTGTATAGACTTTGGGGTACCAATACCAGCACCTAGAATCTTGATTGGTAATTTCCAACCCAAAATGCTTTGAGGCATCCCAAGTTTGTTGTGGAATGTGCAGCTCTGGCTTTGCATCCTTGCCACATAGAAAAGTGAATGTCAAGCCAATGAAAGATGCCTTGCCTTTACCACAATGCAAAGCATGCTAGCAAGGTAGTCGCTTCCGTGTGGGAGAATTTTTATAGGAAAAGGTTTTGTTCTAGCTAGCATCCTGATATCTACTGGATGTTTAATAAGCTGTCACGATTTCTATAAATCATTCTGCCTACTCAGTGACCAGTTAACATAATTATTCTAATGAGGGAATAGCTTTGAGGATAATTGTAGTCTCTAGCTTTATTAATTGCTCGTGGCTAACAGAGCTCACTTTGGTTCAGTTTCAGCCCCCTCCCTGAAGACTGAACCAGCTACAAAGCAGGGCTTTCTGGCATGCTGTTCCATTTTTTTCTACAGCATGCAGGAACCTAAGCGATCCCCATTGTTCCCCTGCCCAAGAAAAACCCTGGCATGAGTAAGCCTCTCCCTAGATTGCAAGCAGAGGCAACCTGGACACGAGGCCCAGTTGCTTTAGGCTGCTGAGTTCTCCACAACTGCATCCCATTCTGCCTTTTTTGTGTGCTTTTGACTGAGAGATGCTTTTGCTCCTTGAGAGTTGAGAGAGTCACAACCAATTAAAATATATTGTGGTAGGTGAATCTGTGGCCTGACTCATTTTAAGGCAGCTTCATACATTTAAATACATTTAAATTGTATGTGTGCAAGGTGTGTGTGTGTGTGTGTGTTGGGGAAAATGTCAAAGTCCCTGGGGAGTTGGGCATTTAGTGTCTCCTGTCTCATGCTGTGGAATGTCCTTCCAGCAGAGATTCGACAGGCATCCTGACTTTTAACTTCCAGGTGTCTCTTGAACCTGTTTTTTTTTATGCTGTGTAGTTGCTTAAAGCTTTATTGAGTAGCCAGTCATTTTAATGATTCTTCTTCACTGCTTTTAATGGTTTCTAACTGTTTTTATATTGCTGAACGCCACTCTGACAATTTATGAGTGGGTGGTACATAAATGCTTTTATTAATAAATAAAATAAATCAAGTAAAATACCAGTAAGAATTGGTATTTTGAGAATGCAGCGGTAGGGACATGCGATAGATTTTTTGTATTAATTAAACATGTTTCCCTTAAAAGGTTCTAGGAACTGAGTTTGCCGTGGGTGCTGATAATTCTGTTTTAAGAGACCCCAGTCCCATTCTCTTCCTTATATAACCACAGTTCCCATGGGAGATGGAATGACTATTGAACTAGGGTGAATCTGTAATTTTACAGATTTAAAATTAGATATTTTACAGGTACACACAAAAAATGCATTATTTCCTCTATGACACACTCATCCAATAACCTGCTTTGTGTTAGGAATTCATGAGTAATGCCATTAATTTGCATCTAGGATAACAGATCCAAGTTATGGGAAGGTCGTTTTGATTCTTATTTATTTGTTGACATTTTTGCTCTGTGCCATTTTGAGGAATGTCAACGGTTTGATCTAATAAGAATAATTGTGGAGAAATCTGTATTTAAAACAGCATCCTCTCAAACTGAAATTATGCATTCTTTCATTATTTCTAGCAGCATTTCATGTGGAACACGCAGCTAATTTTTTTAATTTACATTTTTGCGTTCCAGGTCTGACCTTTCTAAATGTGTTTTAAAGGGAGGAAATTCTGCCTTATGAGAAGATAGATGCCAGAATGGCCTAGTTCTTTCACAAAGAGAATTTGGAAGTAGCTAAATGGCTTTGACAGAAGGTGAAGAGGGCAAGTAGAGGGAGCCTCATCCTGCCTTCCTTGAGGGCTTTTGGGGGAAAAAACCCAGAAGGTTCAGGGTGGCTGAAATTCCCCAGTTTAAGACTTGCATGTCAATCTACACCAAACATGTAAACATTCTTATACCACCTTAATAGCCATGGCTTCTCTCCCCCCCCAAATACTGGGAAGTGTAGTTCGTTGAGGGTACTGACCATTAATAAGAGACCCCCCTTTCACAGAGCTACAGTTCCCCACACCCTTCTTTGCATGTATGGTGTACTGTAGGTGTGGGCATCCCATGAGTAAGAGTCAAAAGACAAAAGATGACCTCTTCCTTTGTCTACCCCTCCCAAACAATCCACATGTTCCCTTGTTCTTCCTACTCAAGCCCTGCTCTTCTCCTTCCTTTTGCAATGCAAGGTTGTTAGCTTTCACTAGGGCGGGGGAAAGGGAACTAGGTTCAAGTGTATGCAGAGGCAATGGAACTAGTCCAACACCACATCTTGATTTATTGAGTAGATGCTAGTTATCCTGTATTTTGGGGAGGGGGGCTGAGGAATGGAGAGAAAATCCACATATTTGGATTATTAGGGGCCCTCCAGCCTGCTGTTTTATTGTTGTTATTCTGCAACATGCTCTTGACACAATAATTGTGTTTCTTCTGCTTCTGGTTTGCTCTGTGATGCTTCCACTTTAATTGCTCTCTGATGGGCCCATTTGTGGCATAAAATGTGATGGCATTTCAACAGCAAGTTTCGGTATATGCCCTGGCTGGAAATGAAGCACTGTAACCCCCCCCCCTGAAAAAACACCCCCCAAAACATTTGCAGCCACAAATCGTATTGAAAGCGGGGTCGCGTCTGGCCACCCTGATACCATCATAATCACAAATAATAAGGAATGCACAAAAAGGGATCTGATCAGAAGATACAATTGTCCTGTTTTCAAACTTTTCAAGTATTCAGGACTCCTGATACACTAAGCTAATAGTAATAATAATAATAATAATAATAATAATAATAATAATAATAATAATAATACCCCACCCATCTGTCTGGCTTTTCCCAGCCACTCTGGGTGGCTTAAAGGACATATAAAAACATAGTAAAACATCAAACATTTGAAACTTCCCGATATTGGCTTGCCTTCAGATGTCTTCTAAAAGTTGTATAATTCTTTATCTCATTGACAGCCGAAGGCAAGGCGCCACTGCCAAGAAGGCCCCTCTGCCTGGTTCCCTGTAACTTCACTTCTCACAGTGAGGGAACTGCCATAAGAGTTGGAGGAAGACCTCAGTGTCCAGGCTGAGTGATGGGGGTGGAGATGCTCCTTCAGGTATACTGGGTCAAGGCCATTTAGGGTTTTTAAGGTCAGCACCAACACTTTGAATTGTGCATGAAAACATACTGGGAGCAAGTGAAGATCCTTTAGGACCAGTGTTAAATGGTCCCAAAGGCTGCTCCCAGTCACCAGTTTAGCTGCCACATTCTGTATTAGTTGTAGTTTCTGAGTCACCTTCAAAGGTAGCCCCACGTAGAGCACATTGCAGTAGTCCAGACAGGAGATAACCAGAGCATGCACCACTCTGGTAAGACAGTCTGCAGGCAGGCAAGCCAGTCTACCAGATGGAGCTGGTAGACAGCTGCCCTGGACACAGAATTGACCTGCGCCTCCATGGACAGCTGTGAGTCCAAAATGACTCGCAGACTGCACACCTGGTCCTTTAGGGGCACAGTTACCCCATTCAAGACCAGGGAGTCCCCCACACTACTTCTGTCTTGTCAGGATTCAGCAGATTTAGCTGCTATCCATCCTCCAACCACCTCCAGACACTCACAGGAAATTCACTGCCTTTTCTGGTTCTGATTTAAAAGAGAGGTAGAGCTGGGTATCATCCGCATACTGATGAACACCCAGCCCAAATCCCCTGATGATGTCTCCCAGCAGCTTCATATAGGTGGGTTGAAACAATTTAATATGCAACTATTTTCTAGTTAGTTGAAACGCTGTAGCCATTTCAGAGTGCAACTTGTTAAATGAAATGTGGGAATGGTTGAGGAGGAATACATTGTCCCTGTTAATTGTTCCCCATTAATAAGCGAATATTTGTGGTTTTCGGGACAGTCCAAGCTTGCACATTTCCTGGATAGGTATCCCAAGATGGCTCAGAATAAGGCTGCTTTAATCTAGCCCTGGAGCTGTTGATATAATTGTCTGCTTGTAGCAATGTTTTCTCATTTGGCTATTATCTGTACTGGAATTTGACCACTAAACAATCTTTTTCTGAAAGCGGAGATGTATGCACTGGGTTCATTCCTTAAAGGGTTGTTCATAGTTGAGTGGAAGAACTGCTTTCAGATATGTTCATTAGTGATATACTTCCAAAAGGGTTTTTAGTCTAGTTGCATTAATAATGGTCATCAAATGGGCATTTTATTGCACATGTGAGTATTTGCATTTGATTTTTGATTTATTTATTTTTAAGCCTGGAAATGTATTAGAAATAGAATCAGGCATGACATTGTAAGGTGACTTAAAGGGACCCCTGACCATTAGGTCCAGTCGTGACCGACTCTGGGGTTGCAGCATTCATCTCGCGTTATTGGCCGAGGGAGCTGGCGTACAGCTTCCAGGTCATGTGGCCAGCATGACAAAGCCACTTCTGGCGAACCAGAGCAGCACATGGAAATGCTGTTTACCTTCCCACTTGTAGCGGTACCTATTTATCTACTTGCACTTTGACGTGCTTTCGAACTGCTAGGTTGGCAGGAGCTGGGACCGAGCAACAGGAACTCACCCCGTCGCGGGGATTTGAACCGCCAACCTTCTGATCAGCAAGCCCTAGGCTCTGTGGTTTAACCCACAGTGCCACCCACGTGACTTAGGGCCAATCTAAGATGAGTGTAATTTTTGTTTGGTGGATTTCAATCCTATCTCAACTAGTCAATCCTCCACCTGGTTGCTTTTCTCCCGTGGACCTTTTGGATCTCCTGCCTGTAAGATTATTATTATTTAAATAAACCACCAACTCATAAGAAAAATCATGGTGGTGTACAGTAGAATAATCAAAACACTGTAAAAACATTACATACAGAGCAAATGACAAGCAATGAATTAAATAAACTATCTAAAAATGCTTGGTGAAACAAAAACATTTTCAGTAAGTGATGGGATATCAAAAGTGTAGAGGCCTGTATGATTGCTCCATAGGGACAGTATTACTGGGACAGTTACCGGTGCCATTATGCCGAAAGCTTTGATTCATGTTGAAAGTGTTATTTATTTATTTATTTATTTATTTATTTATTTATTTATTTATTTTAGTGGCCAATTTGATTCTTAGAAGCAGTGATGTGCAGTGATAAATTGTGGAAACAGTCCAGCTCCATGGGTTTTCCCCAAGTTGCTAGTACCTGGCAAGGTCTGGTATTTGGATCATTTTAATATGCATGCCACCCGGAGTGAAAGATCAAACATTCCAAACTGAGTTCTCACATCAGATTTTTCATCTAAATACAATTTCCCCCCCACATGGAAATCTGTATTAAGATGTTCATTTTTGACAGATGTCCTTGATAGGGATTTTCCTCATTCGCTTGCACAACTTATAAAGAATTATCTGGATTCCTAGCAAGTGGATCTGTACTCCCCCCTCTCCCTATCTCTTTTACCTGACAGGCTATTAAAGATAAGATTGATGGGGAAGATAAACTTTGTACTGAAGGTTCAATCAGTGTGATTGTTAGGACTGTCAGAAACCAGATAGTAACAAGGAATGCCATGTTTTGCTGAATTTGCTCAATAAGTGGAGATAATGCTTGAAAGGGGTTTTATAATTAATTTGTTAGTGATGCACTGTGAGAAATATATTGATTGGGCTAATTTACGCACCTTGTGAATGTGAATTTGTGTGCAAGAGAGTCATTATGAAGTGCATTGGATGGAGCCTCAAAGACAGAGAAGCTTCCAAAAGTCACATTTTTGCCAGAAGCAAGATACTGGACAGGGTGTCATGCTGTGTCAGGCTATCATTCCAATGAGTTTCCTGAAAAAAAGTATATAGGCATGATTCAATACAGACAAGCAGCTTTCAGCAGCATTTTTGTAAAGTAAGGTCTATGCTACAAGCTTGGGCTGAGGCAATGCCATGTTTTAACAGCCATGTGCTTTCCCCCAAAGGATCCTGGAAAGTGTAGTATGGTGAGAATTCTGTGGTTTATTCATTTATTTCCATACCACTTCCTACCAAACAGCACAAAGCAATTTAACGATAAAAGCTTCAGTAAGGGGTGGGGTGGGGGGAACCCATATATAAATTTAATAAAAACAATGTGGTTAGAATATAGGGCTAGAACCTGGGAGACCAGTGTTCTAATCCCCTCTTCAGCCACAAAACTCATTGGGTGACCTTGGGTGAGGATAAAATGGGGCAAGGAAGACTGACCTATGGCCCCTTGAGCTCCTTGAAGGACAGGTGGGATGGAACTGTCATAAACAAATAAAACAGAACCGATTCATGTTATAGAGATAATTAAAAGGATTTAATTTATGAAAAACAATTTCAAATCCCATGCAGATATACTGGCATAAAAAAAATCCACTGTTGCAAAAGATGTTCCCAAGGCAGTGGAGACGGCACCTGCCTGATTGCAATAAGAGTGTGTTGCAAAGGGTGGTAGCTGCCAAGCTGAAGGCTAATTTCCAACATGGTACAGAACAGCCCTCCTGATAAGTTGGTATCTGGTATTAGAGACACCTAGGCCACTTCTTCTCCCACTCCTTCTCCCTACTTCTCTGTCACTGAAATGCAGCTCCCTTTGGAGAGGGAATGGATATTACAAAACACTTTTGGTTTAACAGATGCTTATGGAGCTGCTTTCTCTCTGGCATTTTTGGGGGCACTGTCCATGACTAAATCGAACCTCCTGATTCAGAGGCAATAATGCATCTCTAGATGTTGCTAGAGGGAAAACAGCAGGGTAGGGGTTATGCCTTCAAGTCTTGCTTGCAGGCCTAAAGAAATCAGGCTGCAAACAGGATGCTGGCCCAGGAGGGCCCTTGGTCTCATTTCACTCCTGTTGATGCTGCTGCTTTGCAGCGGCTGAGTAACAACTACACATTGGCCTCCTACCGTATGTTATGTAAGCAAAACCTATGGATTTCACTATAAATCTTACAGAGACACATCTCTGCAGCCTACCATACATGGTAGTTATTGCACACAGTTATGCCAGTCGGCTTTCATCCATGTGGAATCAGCTGCTGAGGTAAAAGCAAAAGGTCAACCATTTCATAAAGCCCTTTTCTTGCAAACCATTGCATTGCAACTCCAGCATGTCTTTACAGAAAAGTAGCAGCAGCAGCAAGCTGTGTTGTTTTGGCATGGAATCGTAGGTGGGGCCAGTTCAGGTAGCAATGATGGGTATTGTCAGTAGCTGGGGAAACTGCCAAGAGGAATGCTTATTCAGAGCTTTTCAGCCACTGTTAAAAATAACCAGTACGTGGAAAGGCTTCCTAGGGGCCTATCTAATAGGCTTGATTCATGTGTCTGTTCACTGGGGATGAGTGGATGTCCCCAGTTCCACTTTATCACTGTTCTGTAGGTTGGCTCTGCTTCGTGTTCTGCTCTGCCTACCTTTCAGTTTAATTGCGAAAATTAATTTCAGAAGTGGCTCTTGTGCTCTTTAGCTGCAGTTTTCTCTTCATGTCTGTGTTTTCCTTACGGCCACCAATGCACGCCAGAGGATGTGCATTGAATGAAACGCTGCCCAAAGGGGAATGTTGGCTATCATTTGTCATGTCAACATTCTGCTTTTGTGCAGAGTTTTTAATCAGCACAGATTAGTAATCTGTAAGCGGGGAGAGGGATTTTTGCAGCAAACTGAGCACTCTGAATCAAGTATGGAAATTTGCAAGAGTGAACAAATTGTATATCACTAACACAGTGCTGCTGCTCTAAAACCAAATAGATTATTATTCAGAACCCTAAAGGGCAGGTAGAAATTCAGATGGGAAGGATTTTGTAATATTTGTATTCCACTTTTCCAACAACTAATGTTGCGCTCGCAATAATCACAACAGCAGTAAAAACAATAAACATTGCATTCCCTATACTATAATATCAAACGCAGTAGCATATAAAGCAAGCAAGAACAACAAATTCATCAAAACAATACAGTTCAATAAACAACAACAAAATGGATTAGCTGTTGGTTATCAAATGCATTGACTTTCAACACTGAGCCGGAAGCTTCATTCACTTTACATGAATTCTAGATACCATGTTTGCTTGAAACCCTGAGTGTTCACTGCAAAACCCACATGCATAGCAGAGGATGATGGGTAGCACTTACCAAATCGTGCCAGCCAGGCTGCTTGGGCCTCATTGTTGCTTCTGAAGATTTGAAGCAATGTATACAAGCTGTCTTTGGGGAAGCTCCTCACCATCATTGAAGAACTATTGTTACTACAGTATTCTAAGGAACTCGTAAGATGTCCCAGGAACACAGTTGGAAAAGCACTGTTTATTATGTTTAAGCCATGAAAGGCCTCTGGGGCTGCTTTGTTCATGTGTCAATTTATTTTTATTTTTAAGTGGGTTAAGCAGGCCATTTTCTATCAAAACTCTGTAGCAACAGTTTTCCCAAGGAACATCTAAACAGGTGGAGAAGAGAAAAGCTGGATACATTTTAGATTTCTCCCTTGTATCTTAAGGGGAAGAATTAGAACTTTGGGAGATGATCTTTTTTCCAAGTTTTGTAAATTTGTGCAGTGTGAGCTTCCTCCTCCTCACTTTCCAGGAGATGTTTCGTTGCTGCTTTGCCAAGGTAGCTACGTACTTTGGAAACATGTCCCACCCTGGAAAAGATACCCTAGCTTAGGGGTGGTGCAAAATTGCAGTGCCTTGGATTTTCCTGACCAGGAGAGGGTCATTTTCAGAGCCTTGGGTTGGCTTGGGAAATTACCCGAGTTCTTTTTGGCTTTTCTTTTCCGAGGCCTGGGGGGCAGGAAAGCTCACCCCCTTCTATTCCTCTCTGGATTGAAGCCTGGCTCCTTTGTTGATCCAGGATTCAAGTACAGTTTCATCAACAAGATGCTCAAAGGAATCCCCCTCACATAGCTGCTAGACAAGAGCTGTGCAGCGTGACATTTTGAGTCTGTGCTTATTTCTGCGTTTAATTGGAAGGAAGTTTTTGAGATACCTGTAAAACGGAAAGGGCTTTGATCAAATCTCCCTTCAAATATTCATGGGAAAGGAAAAACCTTTTTTTTATTTTTGCAGTTGTGAATCATTGAATACAAGATCTCAGCAGTTTGTTAATTACGGTAAACCTCTCCTGTGCTGCTTTCCTGCCTGCCATTTAGCCTTGTTTATATGGACAAGAAAGGCACACCTGCTACCTGGTGCCTAAGCCCTTTTCTTTTATTTATGACACTGCAGCCTAGAATAAGCTGTTCTGTGTACTAAAAGCTGAGAGAGCAAACTAGCATAATGAAACAATTTATTCTGATTTGGACACATTGATTGTTTGGGAGCTGTGTTGCTGCTGCTAATTCTGATGGTAACGTATTATGGATGACAGTGAAATAATCAATATTTCTGTGTTACTTTAAACATGTGCACATAGCTTCTCCAGGAAAACAGGGGAAAAAACCATTAAAACATTAAACGACAATGAAAAGAAATGGGGGGGGGCAGTCAATAAAATGCAGCACTAGTGGTAGCAGCAGCAACACAATGTTGCAGCGGCCGCTCAGCAATCCTAAACCTTTTTGTATCCTGTCCAAAAAAGCTGTAAGAACATGACAGCCATGGAATGCATTGGGGATGTCGTTCCACCTACTTTAATCAATTTCAGGAAAGGGACTGTGCCTTTCACAGATGCAGAATACACATGGCAGCTGGGTTTGCATGAGGAGAAGACTTTTTGACCTTTTTTTTACAATTTTTTTTTCACGTTTTACTCAATTTGACAGTGTTACGTGCTACTGCAATCACAGGTGGTGCCACGAATCAAATCATGGGCTGACTTACTGAGTTGTCTGAACCTGCACTCCTCCAGCCCTGGAGCAAAACTGAGGTTGGGTTGCAGTTTAATTCATTTATTTATTAGCTTTACCTCCTTTTCTACCCAGTAGGCTCAAAGTGGGTTGCAGGAGTGCCTTGGCACACAGTTCCAGAATCATTGATCTGAAGACGGCAAATCCTGGCTTCTAGACTCTGCTGCTCACCTCCCTGAATGCAGTTCTTTGGCCAAAGTCTCTCACTTAATTGAAATGCGCAGTTTTATAACTTGTTTGCTGCAGTACACGTGAGACATACTTAGATGCTCCCCAGCCCCTTTCTTTCAGATTATTGATTGTATAGGTGTTACCGGGGGGGGGGTGATATTGCCTCATTTCATCATGTATACTGTAACATATCAAAACTGTACCTTTCTAATTTTTATTTTTATTTTCTGAAGCAAAATGTCACCAAAGCATAAAAGCTGAATGGAAGGGTAAAAGGAAACAGAGGTGCATGAATGGAATTATATGGCTTGACCTAGTTTTTCATAAAGGACTGAATGGCTGCAGTGAATGCTTTTGTAAATTGAAAAAACCCGGAAAGTGCCACTAACGTATGAATTTATATAATAAATGGGAGCTTAAGAAGTAAACCCTAATGCTGTGGTTTGACTTCACCCCCGGAGGCCCACTCCATTGTTTCTCGGGACAGACGGATGCCAGCAACAAGGGTGTCCAGCTGAAAAAGAGGACAGGCCTCCTCAACCTTTAACAATTGTGTAGAAGAGGGAGTTTCAGCCAGTGGAGCTGAATGACAAGCAAATTGGGCTGCACTATTGAAGCTGCCTCACACTGAGTCAGACCAGGTTGGACAGCATTCCCTGCTCTAAATAGTGGTGACACAGGCCTCCCAAGTTCCCAGGCTGAGGCTTTCCACATTGCTACCAAAGATCCTTTTAAACTGGAGATTGGACCTTTGCTTATACAAGGCTTCTGCTCCACCAAAGAGCTGAGACCCTTCTCCACTGCAGCTTGTTTTGCAATTGTAAGATTGACATTTCCCAGGCTATATTTTTTGCAGGATGAAGAGTTGTTTTGATTCACAGTTGCATCTGCAGTCCTTACTTGGTAATCAGTAGGATTTACATCCAAGTAGATGTAGTTAGTATTAAGCTGTAGTAGGTCAGGCATAGACTCAGCCCTCCAGATGTTTTGGGACTACAATTCCCATCATCCCTGACCCCTGGTCCTTCTAGCTAGGGATCATGGGAGTTGAAGGCCAAAAACATCTGGAGAGCCATGTTTGCCTATGTCTGCTGTAGGTTTTCCTTTAAAAACTGACCTTGCAAATGTATTCTCTATCTATATCAACCTTGGGTAGTATGCTATATAAGTACACACACATACACACACACCCTCATCCTCTCTCAGGTTTACAGTATATGCAGCTTCTAAGGTACCATATCATGCTGCAGTTGAAACCAAGCCATAGCCATGGTGAAGAATTATGGGAAATGGTCATAGGAATGGAGGGAGGAAAAAGCTCTGAGAAACCAGTTCTTACAATGCAGCTGTAATACCTTTGCATGCTTCTGGCAACGCTTTCATCTTTATACTTCAAAGTAATCTGTATGAGCACATATCACTAGGAAAGTCTTGAAACCAGCAGCCCTCAGACACATTTTATCCCTGCGTTCTGCTTGGATATATTAAATAGTGAATATATGGATTTGCCTTATGTACTGAATCAGGACATTGGTCTGTCTAGCTCCGTATTGTGTGTTTTCACCGCACAGGGCAGCCAAGTCAATAGGTGGAGGTATTTTGTCACCTTGCTTTGTAAAGACCCTTTAAGTAGAGATGCTCTGGATTCAGCCTGCGACCTTTTGTATGTCAGTAATGTGTCCTACCTCATATTCAGCCCACCCGTCTTCAGATTGTATTCATGAAGTTCCATCATCAGGCATTTCAAAAGCAAGAAGTAATATATTAAGAGTTAACTCTGGAAGTGTATACTTGTTTCTGACCAACTAAGCCTCATGAAGTATATTTTGCTCTAGGAAGCTTTGTTTGGCCAGAATTGAGCATACACTTCCAGAGTTAACACTAAATACTGTACAGTCATACCTTGGAAGTCAGAACGGAATCCGTTCTGGAAGTCTATTTGACTTCCAAAACGTTCAGAAACCAAAGCACAGCTATTGATTGGCTGCAGGAAGTTCCTATAGCCAATCAGAAGCCGTGAAAGCCCCGTCGCATGTTTGGCTTCCAAAAGAATGTCCCAAAACTGGAACACTCACTTCCGGGTTTTGATCGTTTGGGAGCCAAAACGTTCGAGAACTAGGCTGTTCAAAAACCAAGGTACAACTGCACATTACTTCAGGTAAAAGAGCCACCATACCCTTTAGACAGCTGTGAAAATTTGTTTCCTGAGCTTTTCAGACTCATCTATTCATGTACGATCAGAAACCAAAGGGGCAGATTGGTTGCCACATCCTTTTAAGGACATGCATACCCAGGACCTGAAAGCCTTCTGGAAAATCCTCTGGAATTTCAGATGCCTCAGGTCAACCTTCAGCTTCTAGTGGGTGAGTTCAGGGAAATGGTAAATATAGAATTTATTGTAGTACACACACAAACCATCTATCATTTCTCCTCCAATCCAATTCACAATATAACTGTGAAATCATTAAGTAAAAGGGGGGGGGAGATATTTATTTTAGAAAGAGACACACACTGTCCACCGTTTGTTTGCGATCCCTCTAGCAAGGTCATGAAACAAATGACAAAACAAATAGAAGGGGGTGGGGTGTTAAAAATTGCTTGACATTCTTCATGGGAAGGCTGTGTTCCAGTACTGTAGTTCTAGTGGAATAGCCTCCACTGAAACAATGAATTAGTGCACACAAATGATCTAGATTAGGTTTCTTCCATAATTTAAAGGGACTCAGTTTACCATTCATGATGACTTCCAAATCTTACGTTGTAGCAGCAGGTCATTTAATTTGATTGATTCTTTCCATATATCTACCATGATTCCTAACAGATTACTGTTTATAAATGTCTGCACACAATATTTTGCTCTTTGTGTTAAGGCCACAAAAAAGATTAACAGAAGAATATGGTCTGTTTATCTTAACTCTATTTTTCTGCATTTTAGACACCAGTCCAATTGCCTGTTGTAAACAATTTCACACAACATAAGACTGGGGACACCTAATCCTCCTTTATAGCCATCTAAGGCAGCAGCTATCATCACATCTGCTGTAGGTAAATTCCACGAGTAAATATGTATTATGTGACCTATAATGTTCTTTTGTCTTGTCCTGAAGCTGCTGCCAATCAATTTAAGTGGAGGAAAAGGAGAAGGGTTGTTGCTGGTGGAGGAGAGAACTTTTTCCATGTCATTCACAATGTTTATAAATGGATCTACACAAATGTGCTTGCCACTGATGAATTCAGTTGATTACTGTGGCAGTACCTCCTGAAGGGCAGTGAGATCTTTCAGATTTCCCCATGACTTCGGATAGGATCAGAATGGAGCATGTAAATGGTTTTATGTGTCAGCTTCCAATTATCTGATTTTAATGGTGTTGCAGATGTTTGTTAAAAGATCAGCAGTTCCACATTTGAAGTTTTTTTTTAAGACCAATTGAGTGAAAGCCATTTGGCCCTGCCAACTTGTTGGTTTGTAATTTGTCAATCACAACATCATCTTTTTTCTATAACACCATCTTTCCCTCTCTATTTGACATAGCGCCTCTGATACCTATTCTAAAAACAGTGTTCCGGTGGGATTATGTCTCCAACATCTTCCCCAATTAGGGTCAATGTAAAGAATTCATTTATCTTCTCTGCAATGTTTGTTATTCAGTTATCTAAAAGTTGTACAGCCCTCCACGGTGGTTGGTTTTTCTCTGATGCATTTAAAGATTTGATCTTGGGTTGTTCTTATGCCTTTAGGAATTTCCCTCTTCACATTCCTTGCCTTATCACTGATGTGTTTGCTTTGCTAAAACTTGTTTGTTTGTTTTCTTCATTTTGGAACAGCTTCCACTTTTGAAAGAAAGTTTTTGGTTTTGGTTTTGGTTTTAATTTGCTATTTAAACCATGTTGGCAACATCTTAAAGGGATCTCTTTTTTTGCCTGAATGTATGCATTTCTATCTGGGCCTTTATTAGTGGTTTTTTTTAAGAGTGGTCTGGGCTTTTATTTATTATTATTCCCCCCCCCCATACATATGAATACAAAATACAAAAACTTTCCAACCGAGATACAGAATCAACTTATAAAATACATCAAACTTATAACTACCCTATATCCCCCCTCCCTCCCCTCCCCCAACCCCCCCTTCTCTCCCTTTCTCACCTTTTCCACCTTTGATACTGTTTAAACCAAATGTTTTATTAGTGGGCCTTTATTAGTGGTTTTGAACAGAACTGCAATATTAAATCAATTCATTAAGCAGATCCATCATTTTAAAAAAACACTTTGATAGACTAAAATAAAAATCCCCAAGTAAATAGGCAGCAGATTTTTTTGGTGGGGGGAAGGCAATTGATATTAATAACATTCTGTTTTCTCATGTGCAATACTGTACATACCTTAAAAGTGTCTTTACCTCCCGCAGGTGTCAAAGAAGGGGAAATATTTTCCCAATTCTGACACCTCTGTTTTGATACCTGCATCACAGGGGGTTGGACTAGATGATTCTTGGTGTCCCTTCCAATTCTACAATTCTATGATTCTGTTTCCTATAACATATGCATGCATCTTCTAGAAGGTGTGCCTTTTAGGAGAATCTTTTTTCCATTAAAATGGTTTGTGCAGATTCAGTCAATTAATTAATCAATCAAAAACTCATACAATTAAAGATTTCTATGAGTGGCTGACCAAGCCCTGGTTTTGAATAACCTTGGAACTTTTTGGAGGGACTATGGCCTTCCTGAATCTCCTTTCAACTTCCAATTTACTAATCAGCATATTGTTTTATTAAAACGTTATAGCATCCAATTCCTAGCTTTCAGGTCATTTTTCATTCCTGTATATGGTCACACTTCCTAAGCCTTTGGGCAACAGTTGCATCTCTAACCAGGTTCCTGGCACTGTTCAGTATTAAATCAAGAGTTTTCTCCAATCTTGTTGGTTCCATGGATATTATATGACACAGTCATTTATCGTATGTAGAAATGTTGTCCCTTTGTTATGACCTGAATGTACACTGACCCGATCAATGTGAGGATAATTGAAGTCACCCATTACCACTGTATTTCTGCTTCTAGTTGTTTCCCTGATTTCTTTCTCTGTCTTGAGATCACCCATCTCTAGAGCTGTGGTCTAGAGGCCCAGTATTTTATTTCCAGTACTGTATTACTTTTCTCAGCTTGTTCACGCATGCATCTAGATGACCTAGTATCTCCTGACTTAAATACTGATCACTCAGCTCACATCTAAATGTGTGAACTGATTCCCTTGAGAGGCTTGTGTTTGGAGCAATGTGAGATCGTAGGTGGTGTGCAAGTTCTGTAGCATGTGTTCTGTGATAGCTGTCAGTTACACAGGCTGTTCTTCATTTGATGCTGTAGGTCTGGTTTACGCATGCAGCAGAAGTGGCAAAATGAACTGCTCTACTTCAGACTGCAGGTTTGGAGGTGATGGTGAAATCACTTTTTTTAAAACAACAACAACAATGTTTGTTAAAAACTCATTGCAAGTAGAAAACAAGTACAAAGTGTTCGGCTTGAATACTTGTTTCTGATTAGCTGGCTTTCTGTTTGCAAGGAGGTGTTTCACTTTTTAACAGGAAGCATTCAGGGGTGGCATCCCTCTCCTCAGCATTTCACTGCCCAAGAGCCACCTCATTCTGCTGCCTGCCTAGACCCATCCAAGTAGCTCCATTAATGTGTGAAGGAGCCCTTAGAAACTATGTGATGACAGCTGCAGTGTGAGAGTTGTCAGATTGCCCTCTTCTCCAGCAAAGTTATTCCCTTAGGGTATATAAGAAGCGACATTGGTAGGTGTAAATTGCCCTTGACCTTTTCTCAACATCCAGTTCAGATTTCAAGACCTCAGATCTTTCTCTTGGGTTCTGACTGACAGTGTCATTGAACTAGCTCCCTGACCGAGGGACAGGAACGGATGCTCGCAATCATTCTGTCTGAAAGAGACCAAAATGTACACTTCTGAGTTCTTGATGTCTCTTTTCTCCTTTGTACTTAATCCATGAAAAGGGCTGCTTAAAAGGGAAGAACAGGGAAGTTTGCGCCCTGAGCTATTCCACTGCATTTCCTTTTAATATACCTGAAAGTGGTTAGGTTCATAGAAACATCTTCTCAGTGCTTGCATACCTATATACATAAATATCCTGGAATTAAATAGCCTTATGATAGCAATAAATAAATGTGATTGCCAACCATGGCTTTTCCATGCAGGTGAAAGAAGTTCTTTGTTCAGCCCTGTCATCCCAGGGAAAAGGTGTTCCTCTGGAAAGTTAATAAGAATAATATTTCTCCATCTAAATCCTTTTTGACTGGTTCAATTAGTATGTGGAAGAAATGATCTGTTACCAGGATCATTTGTGTAACCATCCTCTAGCAACAGCGAATTGTAAATTGCTAGAAGAATATCTGAAATCCTGGAATATGGGATAGGAAATTAGGCAATTAGATTGAGGGATGGGCAAATCTGCCAGTTTTTCTCTTAGTTTCTCTGTTTTTCATTCTTAAATATTAAATTAGATTCTAATTGCATTTCCCATCCCATATTCCAGGGATGGGAAATATGGGATGGGAACATAGATATTAAAATTCTTATTCTTATTGCACATATGTCTATGCAGTTTTGCCTACTACCCTATTACATGCCGTTTTGAACATGTCACTTGACAGGAGAACTTCACTGCAAAATCTGGAAAATGTGAATTATACAGGTGCACAAATGATATTATAAACTTCAAACCTGAGTGGCTTGAAATAAATACTGAAGCTTTACAACCCGGGAGGTTTTCAAAAGGTCTGCTTTCTAAGGAGGCAAATGGTAGTTGTTCAAACTAAGGGTGAGCATCTTCCTCACATTTTCTTGCCAAGCTCATCTGTGCCTGCCTTTGGAGCATAAAGCAAAGCCTTGCCAGGAGTAGTTCATGTGCTGGCTATTTCAAGACTGGATTGCTGCAAAACGCTATGTTTGGGGCTTCCCTTGCGCTTGATCGGGAAGCTGTAGTTAGTGCAGAATGCAGCAGCACGATTGCTGGCAGGAGTGAGGCCTTGTCAGCAGAGACCTGCCTGCACTGGTTGCCAATTTGCTACCAGGCCAACTTCAAGATGTGACTATTCATATATAAATCCCTTAACAACTTGGGACCGCTTTACCTAAGAAATTGCCTTGCCCCACATTTGTCCATTGGACCACTGCAATCAGTGGAATTGGCACGGCTACATAATACCCGTTCTGTGTGTGTATGAACTCCAACATTTAGTGTGGCGGTGTCTGTACTTTGGAACTCCCTGCCTCTTGAGATCAAGCAGGTGCCTTCACTGTACAGTGGTACCTCGGGTTAAGAATTTACAGTAATTCGTTCTGGAGGTTTGTTCTTAACCTGAAACTGTTCTTAACCTGACTGTGCTGCCGCTGCACAATTTCTGTCCTCATCCTGAAGCAAAGTTCATAACCCGATGTACTGTTTTTGGGTTAGCGGAGTCTGTAACCTGAAGCGCCTGTAACCCGAGGTACCATTGTATTCTTTTTGGTGCCTGCTATTACTATTAAGACAAGCCAAACCCAGATGCTTAGAAAGTTGAGGTAATTTTTAACCTGCTTTAGTATTTTAACTTTTTAATGTTTTAAACTATGGTTGTGAATTTTATTGTTTTATCTTTGAGGTTTTTTAAAAAAATAATAATATAAATATTATGAAACAAACAAACAAACAAATTGTACCATAGCACTGATGGACAATTTACAGGCTAAATGGGACAATTGGGCAAAGATTGGATGCCTTTGTTTTGTCTAAAATGTGCTCTCCGAGGTTCTCATTCTCTCTCTCAAACCTAGGAAGCATTACTGTGACACACTTTGAGATAGAGCTGATGTTATTTATATATATTATTATTATCATTATTGCATCGAAAGATGCACTTCCAGCAAAGTAGACAGCTGAGTAGAAGAAAATTGATATTTTTGAGGGAGTTGTACAATCCACGCACTAGCCCCAAGGCACCATCCATGTTCAAGGAGGTTTGAAATTTAATTGCATGCCTTTTTAGTCCAGTCCCATTTTGCGAATCCCTCTTTTGTTTGTTTGTTTCCTCTCCACATCTCCTCCAGTGGCCCCATCCTCTGGTGTCTGGAAGTGAAGTGCAAATCACTAAATGTGTGTGCGTGTGTGTGGTGTGTGGAGGGCAGGGGAGGCTGTCTCTGTAGCAGGTGAAAGTCGCTCTGCGTTTGTATGTACAGTACACAGCTTCTTTATTCTATGAGGAGGAGGCAGGCTGTAGTCAGTGAGGAAAAATACTTTTAATATAGTCAAAGGCATTTTGGGTGCATCCATACGGTGGCCTACTTTGCAGATGGGTTACTGAGATGCTGCAAGCAGATAGTTGGCAACTGTTTGTTTGTTTATCAGATTTTTCCTAGGAAAGGGTAAATCCAGATTAAATGGGGGAGGGGAAAATACATACTGGCATTTTGATACCAGACGGGCTTGTAGATGTTGCATAATAATAATAATAATAATAATAATAATAATAATAATAATAATAATAATAATAATAATAATAATTGCTTATGAGGATAATCAATCCCACGATAAGGACCTGTCTAGAAGCATCGTCAGTTTACTGTTCTGTATCTTGCCCTATGACACGTAGAATCATATGAATGGGAATGTAAGTATTTTCATCTGTGACATGTTATAGGCAGGCATTGTTAGTCAAACAGAGCAATCATAGAATCATAGTAGAGTTAGAAGGGGGACCCAGAGAGTCATCTGGTCCAACCTCCCGCAATGCAAGAATCTCAACTAAAGCATCCTTGACAGATGGCCATCCAACCTCTGCTTAAAAACCTCCAAGGAAGGAGAGTCCACCACCTTCTGATGGAGTCCATTCCACTTTGACTAAAGCACCAAGGTGCAGGTTGAACTGAGGAGCGCTGGGGCATCATCATCACCATCATTTTATTTGTACAGTATGCTGCTTTTCCATAGTTAGAACCATGCCCGAGGCAGCTGTCACAGATGGGGTGTTGGCTACTCCCGAGTAAGCACTCCACACATCCTCTGGATATTCATAGTTTTATTGTGCATGCTATATACAGTGGTGAGATGTCTCAAATCATGTCTGCTCTGCATGGGGCAGAAGCCCACAATGGCGTCTCGTGGGCTCTGACCCCCCTTTTAAGACTCCAAACGCCCCTCCTCCTTGCTCTATGGGTCCTCCGTGGTCCCAAACCAGGCTCCTGAGGTGCTGTTCTCTCTCCTCCCTCCTTTCCAGCCCCTGCTGAAGCTAGCTCCTCCCCTGCTTCCCTGCTACCAACCTGGAGCTGAGCCACCAGGACTCTGCAGAGCCCTGGACCCGTCTTAACCCTTCCTGTTCCTGATTTGAACTCCCAGACTTGCTGCTGCTCTCCCATCTGATGGAAGTAAGCAGAGTGGGCTGCTCTCTGCAAGCCCTCTCTCTTACATCCACCCCCCCTCCAGGCTCCCCCCCCTTTCTGAGGCCTGGTTTGCCTGGTCTGATGTCTGTAAAGAGGGCTGGAAGCCTGACAGGTCTTCCTCCTCTGTAGTGTGTGTAAAATCCTGTTCCCAGTCGGTGCTGGGTGGCTGGTCCGTGTAGTTCCTTCCTTTGTCATCCTCCTCCTCCCTCTGGAAAATTGCTTCCGATTCCCGGAGGGCTCCTTGGGTCTGCGTCTCCCCTGCTCCCCACCTGGGATCGCCCTCCCCCTCTGTGTTCCCTGTGCTACTGACGTGTGGTGGTTTGGGTCTGTGGGAGAAAGGAGCGTGCAGTTCCAGTGTGCGGTCCTCCCCTTTCATGGTGTGCGTGGTTGCCTCCGCGTTTTGGGAAGCAGGAGTGCCCTGCCTGGCCATCAGACATTTTAACCCCCCTCCCCCCACCGGGAGCCCGGGCTCGCTGTGGCACTGTAGACCTCCTCCTCTTCCTTTCTTTCTGGAACCTCTTGGCTGCCTTCTCCCTCCACCCTTCTGTCTAGTGTCTTTTGTGTGATTTCCTCCCCCTCCCTCCTGTCAGCGTCTTGTGTTGGATGTGTGTCACGTCCTCTGAACCTTTGGGCTTTCCCTAAAGTGTGAGAGCAAAGACCTTTGACCCACGGGATGGACCTTCCTCGCTGTAGGTACTTCCCCCCTGAAGGTGACAGGGTTGATCTGTGTCAGAACCTTGAAGGGCCCCAGCCTTCTGGGTGCCAGCTTCTTCCCCCTTCCCCCCATGGGAAGGCCTTCTGACCACAGCCAGACCCTGTCCCCTCCGTGGAAGACCTTCTCCAGTCCCCTGTGATGGTCTGCCCCCTCCTTGTAAGCCTCATTGCCCCTTGCCACGTCTCCATCCAGTTGTTGGTGTACTGTCTCCCTCCTCTCACCCCATGCCTCAATAGGTGGTCCCCCAATCTCCCCCTCCCCCTGCCCTGGGAAGGCTCTGGGGTTTCGCCCAAGACTGGCCTTACTGGGTGTGAGCCTCGTGAAGACATGTACTGCATGCCCCTCCGTGGGGTTGTCATGATATTGCCTGAGAATCTTCCCTCTGAGGGAGTCCTGGGGCATATACCGGGCATCATTGCTAAAGAGTAACCCCTCTTTCTCTGCAAGCCCTTCCCCTGCCCCCTCTCCCTCCCTCAAGTCCCTCCGTATGTTCTGGGTAAAAGTGTCCTCTTTGGTGAGTTGGCTCAGTTTCTCTTCCTGCATCCCCGCCTCTGCGTCGTTCCATCCGCCTGGGGAGCTGATGTGGTGCGATCCTGAGGATTCTCCTTCTTTCCTGCAGTGCTCCATGCAGTCTGCATCTCCAAAGGTGAGATCTCCCTGGCACTGGCTGCCCACAGGGTCATGGTCAATTAAGTCAAAAGCTAGCACTTCTGAGTGCCTATTCACTGTCCTCTTCAGAGAGGGGGTCTGTTGCGTGACCTCCCCCTCCTGCAATTCCCTGCCGTCTATGGCCGAGACGCTCATGGGAAGCTTCCTTGGGAAAAGGGGAATCTGATTCTGCCTAGCAAAGTCCACCGATAGAAAATCATTGCTGCTGCCCCTGCAGAGAAGCCCGACTGTCTCCTGGGTCTGGCCTCTTGGTAGCTGCAGACTTACTTCCATCACTTTGCCGTGCTGTGGGGTGTTCCAGGAGGGCTCTGTTGCTCTTCCTCCGCCTGGCCACTCCCCTCCTGATCTGGCAGCCAGGCTGGCTCGTTTCCCCACGCTCCAGTTTGCATGTTGAGCTCTTCCATCTTTGTGCCTGCCTGCTCTCGCCATTCCTTCCTCTGGGGGCAGTGTTCCACCCAGTGGCTGGACGCATTGCAAAGGAGCCATCCCCCGCCTTTCTCTTCTTTCTGTTTTCCCGCGTCAGCGTTTGAAAGCACCCGCGCGCGGGCTTTATCCCTCTGCATCACATCTGGTGGGAGGGGTCTGTGCTGGGCTGCAGCTGCCTCACCAGGACTGTGTGGGGACTTGGGGTGGCAGCCTTTCCCCTCTGTCTGTCCCTCCTGTCCGGAATCGCCTTGCACTCCCTCCTGCGCTTTCATGGCACCATGTCTCTCAGCCTCAGAGCCAGCTCGTGCTGGGGGTCGCCCTTCAAAGTGCTGGCCCGTGACGGCACCCTGCTCATCAGCCCTCCCGAGTGTCCTCTCTGCTTGTCCAGCCTCCGCTCCTCTGGCCTGGCTGTGTTCAGAGCTGCTCGGTTCACTAAGCCTGGCTTCCCCTGTGATTGGGCGCCTACCTTGTCTTTGAGCTGTTCCATAGTTGCAGGGTGCTGGCTGCAGCTTGCTCTCCGCTGCTCCCCTCATGCATGCCAATCCTTCCTTGGCATCTCTCCTTTCCGTTTCAGATGCTGCCAATTCCATGCCTGCTGCCACGTTTGCAGCTCTCTCTCCTCGGGGCAGCCATCAAAGATTGTGGGCTTGCTGTCACAGATGGGGTGTTGGCTACTCCCGAGTAAGCACTCCACACATCCTCTGGATATTCATAGTTTTATTGTGCATGCTATATACAGTGGTGAGATGTCTCAAATCATGTCTGCTCTGCATGGGGCAGAAGCCCACAATGGCGTCTCGTGGGCTCTGACCCCCCTTTTAAGACTCCAAACGCCCCTCCTCCTTGCTCTATGGGTCCTCCGTGGTCCCAAACCAGGCTCCTGAGGTGCCGTTCTCTCTCCTCCCTCCTTTCCAGCCCCTGCTGAAGCTAGCTCCTCCCCTGCTTCCCTGCTACCAACCTGGAGCTGAGCCACCAGGACTCTGCAGAGCCCTGGACCCGTCTTAACCCTTCCTGTTCCTGATTTGAACTCCCAGACTTGCTGCTGCTCTCCCATCTGATGGAAGTAAGCAGAGTGGGCTGCTCTCTGCAAGCCCTCTCTCTTACAGCAGCTTTACCTAATTACAAAAGTAGTCATAAACAATAAATAAATAAATCACATCAAAAAGTAGACAAGAAAAAGGAATGATTTACACACAAATCATAAGATCTAAAAATAAAGATACAAAAAATCAATTTCATTAATAGCAACAAAAGCCCCTAAACAATACTCCAGCTCCTGGCACTGGCCTTTTAAAAAATACAATTGTTTTAGTTCATTCCAATTTCCCTCCCATCTGGGTTGCGGGAGTAAGTGGGAGGCTGGTGGCCGCAGCTACTGGTGAGTAAGACCCACTGGCAGCACTGCAGGGATGTTGTGTTGCAGTTGGGTAAGTTTGCTTCAGTTTATGGACGTTTATGGACAGGACTTCTGTGCCTTCAATTGCCCTGCTCTCTTTTGAGTCTGGAAACCTTAAAGAGAAACCAGCAGACCCTTTGCTTGGAAATTAAACAAAGGGTCTGCTGGTTTCTCTTTAAGGTTTCCAGACTCAACAGAGTGCAGGGCAATTAAAGGCACAGAAGTCCTGTCCACTATTGAGTCTGGCAACCCTACTTCTGGCCCACCAGACTAAACACAATCCACCTGAAATATACTCGGAGTTGAGAGTGAATTTCATGCTCACCCAAGGGCTCAGTAGGCTTCTTATCATTGCTGGCTGCCTAGAAATATTGCCAAACATGGTTGAGAGATGTAATGTATGTCATTGAGTGGACCACAGGTTGTGCAGGCTGTTTTCTCTAGAGGTCAAAGCACCTGATGTCAGTGACACACTGAATTAAAAACCTTTTACGTATTTCAGTATCTTCCTTACTAACTAAACCAGTTCTCCAAGGCAGAGGAGGACATTGTTCCCTGTCTTCCTTTTGTGTTTGGCCATGGCTGAGTGACTATTAACATATTGTTTATCTTCTCATAGTTTGCTTGGTCTCTTAGGCTCAAACTATATTTAAGGAGACTTCCATGTTCTTTTTTTTGTTTGCTTGCTGCCTGAGGCAGCTTAAGTAACAATGACAGAAGGGCAATGGGAGGTTTAACCCTTCTCTTGTTGGTCCTTTTCTTGCTTGAAATCACTCTCTGGAGCTGTTTGGGAAAGCTGCTGTGAATGCAGATACCTTTGCTACTGGGACAAAAGCAGATTAATCTCCTTCCCTGGCTACTGGGAACCCCCATCAAGACTGATGCAAACATGTGAAGGAGGAACATAATTCCTCCTGGCTGGCAGCCTGTCCCATGTGTCCAGTGACTAGACTGTGAGGGAAACTCCGTGAACTGAAGTTGGACGGTTAGGTGTACAAATGCACCTCTTTTCAGACATACCGACTGTTGTCTCTAACTAGGGTTCCATTCAGACAGCCCTTTATTCCATTTTCTCTGTGTTTCCTTACCTGATCATTTTTGCATCTGATGTGATCTTTTACAGGATGTAAAAGCCGCTTCTAGAAATCTAGTGGGATAGTAATAATTCCCATGTCCGAATGTACCCTAAGTTCTACTCAGAGTAAACCCATTGACGGTAAGGGACCCAAATCAGTTAGGTCTGCTAATTTTAATGTGCCTACTCTGAATATGACTCACTTGGATGAACAAGGAGCTCTGAGCCTTGAGCAGCCTCTTGTATCCTATTCTGCTTTCTGGAATTTTGCTGATGTGTCCTATCAATCGTGACTTCCCCACGAGTGAGTGAGGCAGTCAATAGTGAGGCACAAATGCCTTTCCATAGTTATCCATCTAAATAAAATTACATTATGTATAAAATATGTGTTTTTGTGTGATAGCTATAGATTTCGCAGGCTGTTACATTTTCCCTTCAAGTACATCAGCAAATCTTTGTCTAGAGTAAATTGAACTCTATATGAAAAGAATTATGATGGATGATTGTGAAGCCATCGAAAGGCCTTTGTCTTTATAGGTATATTGGCTTAGCTTACCACTCTCCAGAGACTCTTGTATAATCCCATTTTTCTTTTACCTGCAGATTTGATTGCTGCCTTCTTAATATTGCCAAGTAAAGATGAGAGGCAGCTAGTGAAGCAGGATGGGAGCAAACCCTTAGAATTCAGTATCCCCACCCCACCACGTACTTGCAAGAATTGCCAATTAAGGTGTAGCCTTGTTTCTATCCAAGTGAATTGCTTTGTGGACTTCCAACTTTGTGTGCATAAATGGATTCAGCAGATTTCACATGTGACCAGCCATAGTTCCTGAGAAGCAAGTTCTTATAAGAGCATGAACATAAATGTGTCCCATAGGATTCCACTTCACTACATTATTATGTTGGCAGTAATTCATCATTTGGTTCAAATCACTGGGCATAGTGTGGGCCTGCACAAACACTTCCCACCATTTATTGGTTTTTTGGGGGGTGGGGGTGGAGGTCATGCAGGCCTAGCTTTACAATTTGTTTTTCATATTTAATGTGGATTGCTAATGCAAGAACCATTTTAGATGCTCACCTGCTTTATCCTCACAGCATCCCTGTGAGTTAGGTCATGTTAAGTTTCGTTTGATATTTGGGGAGCTGAAACGGAGGACCTATCTACCCTTCCTCTTCCCCCCACTGCTTTCCTGCAGGGGCAGCAGAGCAAACAGCAATTCAGGTTTTCCACAGATTGCTGGGGAAAACCGCTTGGACTTGTGCTTTTTAGTCATGGAACAAGCAGAAATGTGGATAAGGCCTGAGAGATGGCAGGTTGTCTAGGTCTTGTAACTAAGGATGCTTAATGCTCCGTGCCCAAGACTTCTAAGGTGAAAGGGCAATGCTGCAGTGCCATCACTAGACCAATAGCATCTGAACTACTTGGGAAAGCATGTTGTGAACTGGTTTGGGGTAGTGGTTAAGAGTGTTGGGCAAGGATTGGAGAGGTCCAGGTTTGAATCCCCACTTAGTCATGAAGCTTAGTGCCCACTGGGTGACCTTGGGGCGTTCTGTACCATATTTCAAAGCTTACCCAACCTTACATGGAGGAAGGAGGGGAAAATAACTTTTACCAATCACTTTCTTCGATCCATGCTTAAATTTTATAAACTTTCTGTCATGTCACCTCCATCGCTGCCACTTTACCTTATAGGGGAACAAGTAAAATGCCAGTTACAGGTAGGTAGCCGTGTTGGTCTGACGTAGTCGAAACAAAATAAAAAAATTCCTTCAGTAGCACCTTAAAGACCAACTAAGTTTTTATTTTGGTATGAGCTTTCGTGTGCACGCACACTTCAGATACACAAGTAAAATGTCCTCATTTTACCAGATCCAGGATGCCATTATGATTCATACTAGATCAAATCCACCACAGCGAGAACAGACTTGATATAGTCTTAAGGTATTTGTTCCAGAGATTAAGTTAAATAAGATGTAATTGTTACACAAGTCAGAAGCTTTGGGTGATTTAAATTGGGTAATTGGGGTTGAGAGAAAAGGGTTAAAGGTCATCCCCCCCCACAGTGTGGTCAGCCTTGTTTATGCATCTCTCTGGTCATATCTAGCTGTTCATAAGGCAGAAGAAAAACAAGGCTCCCCTACATTTTCATAGTTCTGTAAATGGTGGGGAGCAGAGTTAAGCATGTCAAGCAGGGGTGGAGAAAATCAAGCTACATACAACCTGCTAAAATCCCTTTTACGACCCAGCTGAAAATCTGCTGTACTCCTTTCCATCTGTTTAATCTGCTGAACTCTGTATTGCACACTTTCTGCCTGCTAAATACTTTTCACCATTTCTGTAGGGAATAGCTGGATTACAAAACAAGAATAATACCTGGTTTTCTATTTTGTTTGTTAGCTAGCTTGAATATATTTGTGCCTCACTTTTCTATAGAAAATTAACACCCCCTCCTCGAAAGTGGTTAACAAATTCCAACCAACGACATTATGCAACACGGAACTTATTAAAGTAATAATCACATTTAACAGAATTATGCAAAATAAATAGTGTCAGCAGATCAAAAATGTACATAGCAAGAGCCAAAGACCTGCAGAAACAGATAAACTTCAGCTGCCCCTTAGAAGTCAAACTAAGATTTAGGCATGCAGATCTCCCCTGGCAGACATGATCTGAATCTCTTAAAGCAGTTCCATAAGAGATACAATACTCCATCCTAACAATCCTGTAAGATGGGACAGTGCTATGATTGCCACATTTTAGGGAAAGGGGCTGAGGTTTACCTAAGATAAAATAAAGCTACCGCCTTCCCTTGATCTTCGGTGGCAAAACAGAATTAGCCAGATATGGAACTGCTTTAAGAGATTCAGATCAACAATGGCTAATATTTGTGCATACAATTAAAAAGCAAGATACTTCCTCAGTCAATATATGTTCCTAGGTAATGTGTGTGCCTTTGATATGAGTGGCACTTTGATGCATGGAGTAGAGAAAAAATAATGCATTTTCTGTACCTCGGGGTTGTTTTATTCCGAAGGTATTGGGGCCTTTTTTGTGAGAAAAGGTTCCTTTGTATGGCAGGGGGCAACGATGGCCAATTAGCTTCTAGCTAGCTAATCCTGGCAGCTTTGTCGAGAAACTGAAGTACATATATGAATGATCTCTAATGGGGCAGCCCTTCTGGGGCCAGTGTAGAGCTTGAAAGACCCTGCAATTAGAGACTGTATCCTCTGCTTGTCTTCATGTTGTTAAGGTTCAGAGATTCGTCGGCTGCAATGGGGGGATAAGTAAAACAAGCAGAGAGTTCTTGTGAGGACGCAGCATCTGAATCGTTACCACTAAGTCCAGGAGGGTATAATTGATTGGTTAGACAATATACGGTAGTTACAAAAGAAAGGGATTTTTGGGTTTTATTTTTAGCAGCTAAGTGGCAGGCATAAATCTAAGCAAGTTAACTTGATATAATTAAATACATTTATTGCCATTGGTCTGCTTATCTGGAATTCCAAATTCCACCAGTTATGAGTAATACCTAAGTTGAGTTGAGTTTGATGTTTGAGAAAACTGGGAGCTTTGCAAAAGACAGAAAGGAAAGGGAGGCATTCTGAAGCCATGTCTGCTTCAGGACCAAATTTGGAGGGAAAGTACTCCGTACCGGTCCTGGCTGAATGGTGGAATTTAACGTTCAAGAGTTCAAATAGCTTGACATTCACAGGCTGATCCATTAGTTGGGATAAGTCATAAGACCTTTAACTTGCCTGTTTTCCCCCAAACACATCTGCCTCTTATTAATCCCAGGACGATTCTGCCCAAGTCTCAAATCTATATGTGTATATGGATTAAAATGGAGATGAGCGATTTTAAATTCCAGCCCCACCATCACTAATTGCCCCTGGAGCACTTTCAGATGGAGCTTTTTTTTTGGGGGGGAGGTTGAAAGTGCTGGAAAGTGTTTTCTTCTGAGTGTCATTACATGCTGAAGAGGCAGGTTATTTTACAGTGCAATTTTTATTTTATTTTTATTTTTAAACTTGACCTAAAAAGCAACTTGCCTCTACAGCGACGTAAATTGATGCGGTGGAAACTTCAAAGAGTGGAAAGATGATAAATGGAATAAAGGAGAGAGAATCAAGTTCCAGGGCAGGAACAATGCCAGAGGAAGGACATTTCATGTGGTCAGCCTCTAGTGTGACAGCCATAAGTTTAGACAATGTGGCAGCCCACAAAGAATAAGCAGGCCTGGATAATGCTAGCCAGGAATGTTCTGCCTGGTACAGTATCCATCTTGGTGACTGGCAGACAGCATGAATTTTCTAGATTGACCAGGCCTGCTATTACTTAACTGACCTGGGTTCAGAGGAGATCTATGGATTTAGGTTAGTCATCTGACCACTTAGAGCTGTTCGACAGTGGAGGTGGACTCTCCTTCCTTGGTGTTTTTTAAGCAGAGGTTGAATAGTCATCTGTCATAAACGCTTTAGTTTGAGATTCCTGCATAGCAGAGTGTTGGGCTAGATCACCCTTCCAAATCTACAATTCTGTGATTCCATGATTCTACTACCAGGAGTCACCCCTTGCCTGGAAAAGAGGTCTTTCCATTTTGCCTGTTTCATTTCAAGCTCCCATCACTGTCCAGGTCCACACCCAGGAACTGACCTCAAGGATCTAGGTATGGATTCGATCATTGCCACTCGGGTCCCAGCCAGTTCCTGACAGTTATTTTCAGCATGAGTGGAGGTGTAAGAGCCACTGGTATGCATTCTACTTTTAAAAATAACTATTCAGGCATTGAATTTTAGTGCAAAAATCAGCCAGTTGGGACGATTGGGGAATATCATGTGGGTTGTCATTTCAGGCCCAGGGGAACCTGTGTTTCAATTTGGTTTTTTTATTTTGATCAAGTGGAAGTAAAAACTGTCTGCATTCAAAACTTGCACAAGCTTTAGACAAAGAAGAAGAAAAGACAGATCAATCAAAAAGTCTAATCTTAAGATCCCATCATTAATCTCTTGCGGCAACAACATTTGGGTATTCTGTGCAAATGGCACCTTTTCATTGTAGTCATATTTATGAAGGATGAATGAGACAAATGCCTAAATGCATATCTCAGAGTATATATATGGTTTAATTAGGTCTTTTACAAATACACCATGTTCCTAGCAGAGCATTTACAAGTTTTGGGGCATATGGAGAGCCTGTCTGATATAGCATTATGGCACTGTTATTTATGATCTATATTAAGCACTGCACAGCTGCAGTAATGGTTGTGTTAAGCAATGAAAAATCTTCCTACCAAGTGCCGCCTGCAAGAGTTAACCGATTAATCAGTGCGATAAACCAGCCAAATCTTTAATTGCTGTCTGGGCTTAAGCAAACTTCTCCAGGCATTTCTCTAAGGGACCGGACATGCCCGGCAGTCCCTACACTTTGAAAAACAGTTTGCCATGTGGCACTGGGCCAGTGGCTGCTGTTTGAGAATGCCCCCTAGGCACTTGGAGCTAATTGCAGGGTTCTTGGGATCTGTTGATTTTAAAAGCAGTCAATTTTAAAATAAACAGATCCAAGTCACTAGCCACAGACAGGACTCTCTCTAAATTTTATTTCACCTGGTTGATGTAGGGAAATCATTGTGCTTGGACTCCAGCAGAAGCCATTGATTTCTGTAGAGCACAGTGGAAAATTTTGCATGGAGTAACCATGGGAGTAGCCAGGGTTTATGTTGAGGAGGGCAGAACTGAGCTATCTGCGATGCAATTGGTCAGTTAAGTTTACTTACTTACTTACTTACTTACTTACTTACTTACTTACTTGATGGGGGGTGCAGCTGCCCCCTGCCCCTCCTTGCCTATGCCCATGGGAGTAACTGACAATTATTCTGGCTAAAATTAATAATAATACCGGTAATAAAACCCACCCAGCAGCATCTGTGATGATTCTGAGTGAGAAAGCTTCCCACATTTAAGATTACAGATCACACAAGTGAGCCCAAAGTGCAACTTAATTTGGAAAATGCAGCCTTGAAAGTAGTGTCCTTGTTGCCAGTTTTGCGTTTCAGGTGTTGTGGGGCAATCCTCCGATTGTCCCATTGGTAAAGGTAAAGGGACCCCTGACCATTAGGTCCAGTGGTGACCGGCTCTGGGGTTGCGGCACTCATCTCGCGTTATTGGCCAAGGGAGCCGGCATACAGCTTCCAGGTCATGTGGCCAGCATGACAAAGCCGCTTCTGGCGAACCAGAGCAGTGCACGGAAACGCCATTTATTTTCCCGCTGTAGCGGTACCTATTTATCTACTTGCGCTGCGTGCTTTCGAACTGCTAGGTTGGCAGGAGCTGGGACCGAGCAACGGGAGTTCACCCGTCGCAGGGATTCAAACCGCCGACCTTCTGATCAGCAAGCCCTAGGCTCTGTGGTTTAACCCACAGCACCACCTGCGTCTATTGGTATCTGATGCATAACCCATTTGTTTTATTCTGCCAGGCTGACTTTGACATACAATATATATGCCTTATACCATGAGTAGGCAAACTAAGGCCCAGGGGCTGGATCCGGCCTGATCACTTTCTAAATCTGGTCCGCGGACGGTCTGGGAACCAGCGTGTTTTTGCATGAGTAGAATGTGTGCTTTAATTTAAAATGCATCTCTGGGTTATATGTGGGGCATAGGAATTCGTTCATTCCCCCCCCCCCCAAAAAAATATAGTCCAGCCCCCTGCTGAAAAAGTTTGCTGACCCCTGCATTAAACTTTGGTGCATGCACAGAGCGTTGCGGCTGAACTCCCATCTATTCCACAGGATTGTCACAATTATTATTATCATTATTATTATTATTATTATTATTATTATTATTATTATTACTACTACTCCTGTGCCTTTAGCAGCAACTTGACATGCACAAATCTCACAGGTGATGCTTTTCCTTGGCATGGACATTTAGGTTCGGTAAAAAGCTTCACTTACAAATGTTATGTACATTAGTTCATTGTTAAAAGCACAGGACCAAAGTCAATAACAATGGGGTAGCCCTACTACCCAGTCCTTCTTTCTGCACCCTGAACAGGCCTTTGCTCCTCACCTTGGCTAGTCTTCACTAATATGATAGATTTTCCGGGCATGTGGCCAGAAAGCAAATGGACACATTTTCTAAACGGGGATTTTTATTTTTTTAAAAAAATATATAATTACCCCTTTGCTGTGGTCCCTGTTACACTGTGGTCGTATTATTTAGCATAATGGCTTATCTAGTCCTGTTTGCAGTGAGCAGTGAATGAAACCTTGGAGCCATCATCATCATAGTCTGCCTCCAGAAAATTGGCGCTTAATTTTATTTGGTATTTAATTGAGTTGGCCTGTGTACAAGCTGTTTCAGGGGAGGATTCTCGAATTCTGATTTCAGTTTTGATACAGGACACTTTGTGCTTCCTTAGTGTTTGTCTTTTCAACATTTCCATCTCAAAAAGCGAGGGGCAGTTGTGCTGCAGAGCTTAGTTAGTTTCTTCTCTCCAGGTCCATATATGGTTTCCATCTGCTGCTACTGACTGCCTTCTTCATGTTTGCAAACTGTTTTGGATGGAATCTTTTTGTGCAGTGCAGAAAAACCAATTGTCTTTTGTTTTGTTTTTCTAAAGTATAATGCCCCGATGTAATTTTTTAAAAAATGTTTAGGGATTAAATATTTAAGAACCCAAGAAATCAAATTACCTGTCCTGTTTAAGTCCATAAGTGTAGATATTTATTTTACTAACCATGTTTATAGGCCACACCTTGAAAAAATAATCGAGGGCGGTTTTCCAACATAACATCTAAAAGCATTACACAAATTATTAGAACCATGCAATTCTAAAGAAAAACCCGTAATCTGATATGAAACCATTACAGATGAAGCAGATCAAACAGATTTCAGATTTTAGTCACGGTTAAAAGCAGAATGACTTTTAAGTCTCTCCAAAAGCCCCAGAGAACAGGAGCTTCGTAATGTGGTAGCTACTCACCCCGTCAGAGGGGTGAACTTCATAGTTGGGGAGCCAGTACAGAAAAGATCCTACCTAATGCACTGCACAGTGTGCCACACCAAATGCAAGAAAGCAAGTGGGCCTTCCTTGTGGATCTTAGGACCCAGACAAGTCTATACAGTAGAGAGGTAGAGGTTATTTGGATAAGTGTCCGGGTCCCAGTCATCACAAAGCCATTGAATTGGGCCATCCATAGATATGATTTGCTATCCTTTTAGTGATAGTTAATATAATGCAAAATGGTTTCATCTGATGTGGAAAACCTGGAAACTCAGCCAGTCAGAATCTTAGGATGTTTCCAGAGGGCACTTTACTCCTCAGCCCAATTCATTTCTACTACTGAACTTCAGGTGGGTGAAAAGTGTCTGCCTTGACAGAGCTTGGGGATATAAGGAAGGTGAAGTTTCTGCCGTGCACCCCTTACAAAAGAAAAACAAAACACCCCAGCCTCCCATTTTATAGGAGAACTGGGCACATGTATAAACAACAAACCTGCTCCCATCATATCTATTTCGGTTCTCAGTGGATCAGTATAAGAGGAATAGTCTCATATTGTCTTGCTTTTAGAGATTTCAGTATTTGAATTTATGGGATGGGTAGTCATCTGCTGAGTAATAAAAAATGTCAATTAACTGATAATGTAGAATTGTAAAAGCCAGACGCATGTATTCCCCACCCCCACTCCTCAACTATGCATACCAAACAATCTTAGGGTGTGTATATCACTGTCTTTCAGTGATAAATCTCTTTGTTACTTAAAGGCTCTAGATCTTTAGTTTCATTTTTAAACTCACTGATAAATTTGCTCTGCTGTGAGTAATTTGCAGTGACAGCAGGATAATTTGCTTGTTTTTCAGACAAAACTAAATTGCCTAACAACAGACCTGCTATCATTTTAATTCCTTCAAAAGTAGTTTAGTAGGCTAGCTACATTTTAATACCTTCACTTTGGATAGACAAATTAGCCAGGGTTTTTTTTTTTTAGGGAGAATTCTCAGGAATTCAGTTCTGGCATCTCTCGGGTAGGCGCCGTTGCCATTCTAAGAGAATGAGGGAGGTGTTCACGGTGAGTTCCGGCACCTCTTTTTCTGGAAAAACAGCACTGCAAATAAGCTATGTTGCAACACAGACAAGGTTTAAGTGAATGCATAGGCCTGTTTATATATCTTTTAAAAATCAATCATAGTTACAGTAAGCTGGTTTTAGGTCGACTCTTAGGAGACATTGTGTGCACAATACTCGCAGAAACATGTAACTGAGATCTAATGCCTTTTTTTAAAAAAAAAAGGCAAGGAGAGCCATCTTGAGAGGGATAGGTTTGAAGCAGAGAAGTAGGACAAGGGAGGGAATGCTTAACTTTTAAATTATTCACCACTTCTATGATTCCAATGCTCTTCTGGATGCTTCTTCCCCACATAGGAGTAAACAAACATTTAGTCTGCCACAGGATGGCTCTGGTCATTTTTGGAGTGGAGAAGTAGCAGACAGGGGGAGAGTTATTTATTTTATTTAATGAAAATGTGTATATTCCTTAATTGTCAAAACATAAAATATATATTTAAGTCATTTTTTAAATGCCAGTACAGTGTTTTTGTTTTTGTTTTAAGTTAAGCATCTCTTTGCTCTGTCACTGCTCCACTCCAAATGAATTGCCTCCAAAATCCTTTTCTCCCTTTCTCCCTTCAATGTTCTGTTTCATCTGTTTGCACAGAACAGACATCCCCAAACTTCGGCCCTCCAGATGTTTTGACTACAGTTCCCATCATCCCTGACCACTGGTCCTCTTAGCTAAGGATCATGGGAGTTGTAGTCCAAAACATCTGGAGGGCCAAAGTTTGGGGGTGCCTGGCACAGAACATGTGGTTTGTCTGTTAGGGCCATTTTATGCTTCATACACCCTCAAATTTGCCTCCCAGGCATATGCTCAGCAGGAAATCACAGCTCTCTTACAACAGACAGATGTGTTTGCAAATATGTGTGTTGACACATTTGCATTACTTTTTTTAGGTGTGCCCCCCAAACTCCCCACAGAATGTATGACATGGAATCCATGACTGAAGCCATATAATGAACTGCAGGGAGAGGTCAGCAATTGCAAGGCATAAAGGGGAGCTAAGGATGCTGTGAGGAGCTTCTTTGGCTCATCAGCTGTTCAGCAGTGCACACCTGATGGAAATAAAGCTTGAGGCAGGCATGAAACTCCAGGCAAATGTTCTAATCTCCCTTAGGCTGACCTATATTATCTACAGCTGTCCACACATTTTTGACTGCCCTTGATAACCAGCCTGAATTCATGGCTTCCCTGTGCAGCTCCTTAATTGACTTCACTGAGCTTTGAAGGCATTTGGATGTCTGCCTCTGAAGGACAAACTCTTGCCCTTTTGTCCAGCCAGGAAAGAGGCTCATCTCATCATGGCAGTTGCCGGTAAGTTGCTTTTAGGTGGTGCTCAGAAGCCACTGACTTGGAGCAGCTTTGGAACTTAGTGTCACAATAGGGAAGAACCTCCCTGCACTTCCCTTGAGTCTGAGAATGGCAGAGGGCTCATGCTTCCAACGCTGAGCCTCTCGCTTTGCATTTGCCACAATTCACCCTGGCGGGTACATTTCTAAATCTCTAATTATCTTCAGCAAACTTCCTCCAGGTTTATTTGGACAGTGAGTGATTGGGAACAGTGCAGACACATTACAACTATCCTGTGCCCTATATGGGTGCCTGTATTTTCTTTTCACTTCCCTTTTAGTTTATTTTGCCTCTAGTGCTTGTCACAGTCTGAAGGTCTGATGTTCAGTGCACCTGCTTAAGCCATGTGCTGACAGGCATTACAAATGTGCTCTGCAAACCTACTGCTGTTTCTTTGGGTGTATTATTGCAGTAATTAGCATGATAAATAATGCAAAACATGTGGCTTTTTATAATACCCCTTTTGTAGTAGTTTTCAAATGGTTTCATTATAATGCTTTGGGAGCAGACTCGGTGAGAAGAGCCATATGGAAACAGATTTTTGATTTCCTGCTTCCAGACTTACTAATGCTCCCTCTCGCCTTCACTAATCTACCCTTGTTTTCTTATAATGATTATTATTTCCCCAAGAATCAGCCTGAAAGCTCTGCATTTCAAATCAAGACATCCATTGTGACAGGAGCTCTACAGATACTTCACATGAGACATTTCTTGATAGACTTAAACCTGCAGAGATCTAGAAAAGGATATGAGATCAATGTATACCCATATGCTGTTTGAATGCCTTGACTGCAGATTCTAGCTAAACCTCCTGGACCAGGCATCCCCAAACTTTGGCCCTTCAGATGTTTTGGACTACAATTCCCATCTTCCCTGACCACTGGTCCTGTTAGCTAGGGATTATGGGAGTTGTAGGCCAAAACATCTGGAGGGCCACAGTTTGGGGATGCCTGTTCTGGACTGAAGCCATCCATCAAGGGCCCATGTTTACTGTCTCGACCTGCTGTTGCAGAACAGAAAGGTGTATGTGTGAACTCCTAAGCTGCCCATTTAATTGTTAATTAGGGGAAGACATACTTTAGGAAAATGGACCCATACCCTGTGTTGCCTTCTGATATTTTGCCCTACATGCACAGTTGTACGTATTGGGTCTTGCTCTGCAAACGGCAGAAGAGGAGAGTTGGCGCTTTGCTAAATCCAGAGTAGGCCACTTGAGAACTACAAGTTAGACCACAGCATCTCGAGAATCACTGGCTTTGCAGCCTTGGGGAACCACAGTCAGTCTTGATAAGCAGCTAAATCAGCCCAAAGCTAATCAGTAAAAGGCAGCTGGTTGAGATTTATTATTTGGGAGTGATCCTTATCAAAAAAACAATCAGAAAAGTCATGATATGGGCGACTTCACAGGCACCCATATGCTTCGAAAGAGAGTTGTCTGTCAGCTTTCTCAAGGATGCAAAAGTGACAAAAATATCACCATTAATTATGTATCCTTACCCATGGGAGCTTTTAAGTATTGTCAAGGCCAGCAACAATAGACATTTGCAAGAATTCCTGACGTTTGTGAGACAAACTTCGCCTTCTTTATGACAGTGTTGCCGTTTGGGGCTAGAAAGATGGAGATAGTTAATCCTGCTGCTTCCTGTTTCTTTCATGTCATGATCATGATCAAAATGCCCTTTCCCTTTTGTGCCATCATGGTGTCTTGGTGTGTTTGTATCCATGCACAGGGGAAATAATACTAGCAGTCAAAATTCCTTGGCCAGTTGTTTGATGATGATGATGATGATGTCTGCTCCTCTCACAAGTATCACTGTTCCTTTCACATATCTCTTTGGGCACATATATACAAAGGCTCCCCCCTCTCCATGACTCAGGCTGTCTCCATGTTTCATCTTCTCCAAGCCTACCTGTTCCCCATGTTTCTTCAGCTGCCCAAAAGTGGCTCTATGAAGATGCAACACAAAGCAAGCCATCCAGGGCTGGTGTGTGTGTGTGGGGGGGAATTGGATAAACCAGTGAAATGGGATCTTGCCAGGTCCACCAGGAAATGCAATCCAACGAGAATTCACCTGCATAAGCTTCAATGAAGAAAAACTTGCATAAATTTGTGCTCATTTTATGCTGAATTAATCATTCTGGAATGAACAACTGCCACCACCTGGCTTAATATTTGCAACCCTCATTAATTAATTTTTGCAATTTGTGTCCTCATCTGCCAAAGTATTCCAGACGATATAACATAAAATAATGTTGCAATAATAATTAGACAGCAAACAATAAAGCCAGCAGAAGAACAAAAGTGCATGAAGGCTACCCAGTCAGAGTTGGAAAACAACAATTAAACGGCATTTAACAGGGATCAGATATGTTTTAAGTATGAGTCGATTAAGTGCTTATATAAATTTGAAAATGTTTTCTGGCTTTTACTAATCAATCTGGAACAAACTGCAGAGTACTGAGGCCAGCAATGAGAGAGCCCCGCTCCAGGTACTGTACCTTCCAACTTCACTTCTTGTACCAAAAAGAGCCCAAGCAAGGCCACCTGCACAATCCAGACCATAAGCAAACAGGAACAGAAATAATGGGAAGAAACCTGCCCTTTCCCCCATGCTACAATTGTGGGTGGACACAAAAGATTTCAACATAATTTGAACCCGGTTCTATACTCGGCAGTCATAATTTGTACAAGCAGGAAGAAGTAGCTATAACTTTTATAAAGCAAAGTAGCAAGCCAAGCTCTCCCTCCCTCATACAAAACTGAGCAATCTCTTTGTGAACAGTAAACCATTGTCTTATGTAATACCACTAAAGGCCACAGTAACTAGGTCCCTGAAACAATGATAGTTCCACATTTGATTTAAATAGTGTCCTGACTTTGATCTAATTAAATACCTGGTTTTGACTCTTAATTCCAGCTGCAACTTTATAATTGGGTGGGAGCTTTGGGGGGATTATTTTAAGTAATGTGATCTGAATTATCTAATAAACTAGGTTATGCAGAGAGAGTGGTGCCATCATCCTAGATCAAAAGTATCTGAACTACTTTGAGACCTGAGCCAAATTCAGATATTTGGGCCCAACAATCATGAGCTTTTTCCTGATAGAGACAGCAAGTTCTAGGCTGTGGCAACAGCCCTGCATGACGATCTGGTCTGCAAATGATGGGAGCCAGAGCTACACTCTCCCCAAGCTTAGCTGTCCGAATTATGCAGAGCACATTACCAAGGAGCTGAATGTCTGACCATAGCTTTAGAGACAGTCCACAATGTCCATGCAAGCAAGCAAGCAAGCAAGCAGGCACGCACGCACGCACGCACACACACACACACACACTACCACTACCACTTTTGGTCTACAATTCTAGTGGATTAGGGCTGCAATCCTAACCATGTCTGCTCAGAAGTGAGCTCCATTGAATTCAATGGGATTACTCTCGGGTGGTTAGGACTGCAACCTAATTTAATTTGCATTTCATATGGGACATGGTTGTGGTTGAATACATTTCCATGTAATCTCAGGATCAACAGTGTGCAAAGCACAAAGTAACCTTCACTAAGGGCATATTCTGACATGAATATGCATTCCTGACATGTGAAATTCCTGCTGAGCAGTATCGTGTTGGAGGGAATGGGGCTGATGGTTCATTCTGACATTCAAGTCACTACTTGAAACTGTTGCCACGGTACAATGAACATGGTGAAGTCTATGCAATGTATCTTTAGGAATGAGGCTATAAAGAGCCATGTGTACTTTTTTTCCAGTGTCAGAGGCAGTCTCCCCTGATTTACCAGTCACTGGGAATCGCAAGTGGGAAGTGTGCTGTTCCACTCAGATCTTGTTTTTGGACTTCTCACAGGCATCTGGTTGGCCACTGTGAGAACAGAGTTATGGACTATGTGGACCTTTGGTCTGATCCAGCAGGCCTCTTCTTGCATTATTGAAAAGAGAAGGTCAGAGCCAGCCTCCCAGAATGTTTTGCTTATTCAGTTCCAACCTGTGAAGAGACTGAGCCATTTATTAAACACCTATGTTGGTAGTGCACCACATTCTGGTACACTAGAGAAAGTAAAAAATACGGATTGTACTTCTAAGTGTGACATTACCTGCAGTCTAAGCTGGAGTAATCAGAGCAATGGTGGTGATTTTGTTCCATTGAGTTATGAAGGACTATAGCCTTTCTCAAACAGGGACTATCATTGCATCTAGAGTTTGCTGTATCAAAATGCTTGTTTGGGGTTTCATACATTCTAAATGGCTAGCAGCTTCTTACCCGGTCTTGCTAGGGAATTCTCAAAAACCAAAACATCAGGGCAGTTTTGAAATCAATAGTTAAAATGATTGCAGTTTTGAAACATTCAGTCTGCCATATTGATTTAAAAATGATGCCCAATCGTGTCCAAACACAGATGGAAACCTGCTCTTTGATCTCACAAACCATCATGCAAAATTTTGTTATGGTATCTTAAGAGATGTCTAAATGCATAGCAAGCAGACAAGCAACCTTCCAAATCAATGAAGTACATGGCTAAGAATTGCTGTTAAAATAGAAATGGCTTCAAGCGCTTCATTTTGGTGAAATCATGCTCAAAGGGTTAAGCTTTCTTGTTTTTACCTGACAAGCTTTAACAAAACTTCTATTCCATTCTGTCAATAAACTGTGCCATCAGGGTTCAGCAAGATTTACATCTTTCCTTGGCCATAATCCAAAACAGAGTTAGGCCCATTGGTTTTAGCTATGTTGAATTATGGCCCATATTATGTTTTGAACTCCAGCATATATGCAGCCCACAAATGTTAACACACATTATGTAAACTGCAGATTTATTAATGTATTTACAGCAGTAACAACCTTTTTCTCTCTGCAATTTGTGGCAGAGGGCATCAGACACGTATTGGTACCTAGATCTTGAATTGAAAGTCTGAGCTCTTTTGGAATGATAGAACCTCTCTATCTCTCTGGACCAACTCAAAAGTGATATTAGAAGTCACAAACACTTAACTGCTGAGTCACAGGAACTTGAGTCACATTTCAAAACAAATGTTTTGTGTTATTACATCACCAAATTGCGCTCACACCAGCATCAACAGCAGTCTTGGCAGGGTGAGGCATTGGCATGGTGGTACCTGTGATGAAATTAAGGCTCTGAATTATTCCTATAACCATTTTTGTGATGACAGATAATGAGCAGATGAGCTGGTTCTTCTCTTGCTGTCTTTGTGTGTGTGCTTGTGTGTAGTCCCCCTTCCCTCATATGCACATTTCAAGTAAGTTTCTCTTCATGTGGAAGGATATGATATAAGCCATTTAATTCGGCTAAAGCCATAGACGGATCATTAATATTTAGATCAAAATAAGTAGATAGTCCATTACCCAAGGCTTCATGTTTTGTCCCAGAACCTTCTGCTCAACTCCTGTTACTTTGCTGGGCTGTCATGGAGCCCCCATACATATAAAAACGGTCATATCAAAACATATCAGCTGTCACCATATAAAAGGCAATGCCCTCCCCCTAATTGTTTTCCCTCAAACAGTTGGTATTTGGAGGAAGATGGCAATTGAACTGGAGGTTCCATATTGCTGACCTTAGTTGGCTCCTTACATCCTGGGAAGTAAGGCTGCTTGAAAGTGTGACTTTCCGCCAAGTGATTGTGCATGGGATGCATGAACTAAAATCTTTTTTGGGTGCAGGTTTTCTTTAGCCGCCAAATTTGCAACCATTACATAGCCTGTGAATAATTTATAGGGAAAAAACGTTTGGTTGTTTCATCAGATGTGTTTTCCACTTGGCTCTCTGTTTCCCTTTCTGCATTGAAAAGAAGAATGTTTTTCTGGGTATCAATAATTAATCCTTTTAAACCGGGGTGTGGGGGGTGTTACAGTATGATATCTGACGTCAATGCAACCTAATAAGAACATAAGAAATTCAGAGGGAGGCTGGCGGTAACCTAGTTTGTCAGCCAGCAGCCATAGCTGTTAGGTGACATTTGTTGGTTCACTTTTGCTGCTTTTTTTTTTTAAAAAAGAATCTTCATGCTAAAATGTTTTGCAAACACTTCCTTCCCCTGCCTCCTTGCACTTTCTGTGCTACCAATAGACACAGTTTTAATCTGGGTGAGCTCAGTAGATCACCACTCTTCAACTGGATTGATTCCATATGTATACATTTTCTGGAACTCCCAGTGACATATGTACCTGGTGCTTTCAGAAGTGTCTTAAAAACAAATGGTTATGGTGCTATTCAAACCTGAGATCCTATTTCTCAGCTTTAGTTTAATTGGAGCTTTCAGTTTCAGGATGAGGTCATTCCCTGTGCCAAAAGATGCAATCAGGCTTGGATGCTGAATTATTTAGAGTTCCGTTTAACCGTTTGCATGTGCTCAAGCGGCAATAAACATTGCCTTGCTACCCTGTAGGCAACTGTGGCTGTTATGCAAAAGGCAAGTAAATGTTCCCCAACCTCCTAGGCTGAGGCATTCTGAACAAAGGAAAGGTGCACTCCAGAACCATTTCCATAGAATCGTAGAGTTGGAAGGGACCCTGAGGTTCATCTAGTCCAACCCCTTGCATTGCAGGAATACACAGCTGTCCCATATGAAGATCGAACCTGCAACCTTGGGGTTATCAGCATCACCCATCAGTGTGTGTTGCTGTTGCACACTGGGAGGAGGAGTGGCATTGTGTAGGAGCTGTGGCAGAGCCAATCAGATGCTCTTATTGCTGTGTCTGCACCATAGCAAGCTCCTGTTACCTTGCCTCTCTCCTTGGCAAGTGGCCATGGTGTTTGGTGCTGAGAAGGCAAGTCAGCAGCACAGTCTCTCTCCCCTGCCCCACTTGCTGGCTACTCCATTAAGGAAAGAAATCAGGGCATGGAGGTAAGTGGATTCATTGCTGAGCTTGGACCAGGAAGACCTCGGTTCAAATCTCTGCCAAGCTTACTAGTTGGCCTTGAGCAAGTTACAATCTCCCATCCTAATCGACCTCGCAGGGTTGTTATGAGGACACAATTAGACCCTGCACCCCATACCCTGGGCATTTTGCAGGAAGCTATGAAAAAGAAATGCATTGTCCTTGGTCATTTTAATTCCTTTTGGATTTCGCCATGGGGGTAGAATGAAAGTTGAAAACTGGAGAATTAAATAAAAATCCCTTACACTTACCCCTCCCCCAATTAATTGGATTTTTCAGGGTCTGGCACAAGCCCCCAAATGGATTCATCACTGCTTAACCAAGTATTCTGATAAACAGGCTGTTTCTCTTTCCCCATTTACTGTATAAATGTAAGAGAGATAACATCACACCAAGCGCTAGAGATACACCACCCTCCCACTTCACTCTATTTATATGTTCCTGTCATCAAGCAATTAAAATAATGAATACTTTACAAAACAACAGGTAAGCAGACTGCATAAAGATAGTATTAGCTTAAAATGTACCTGTCATGCCTCTAAATAAGGCACCAATTAAAACTTCATTCTAGGTTTATTGAAATCTCTCCCCTCCACCCCTTGTCCTGCTTCCTGGGTCATGGAAGGGCTGCAATGCCATTTACTTACTTTTCTGTGTTTATATTTAAACATTTTCAAGCTGCTACAACCACCACATCCAAATAACAACCTTAAAACTTTTTTTAATAGCTGCAACCATAGAACAAATGGAACAGTAAAACAAAAAAAAGGAAGTAGCTTCAACTTGACTTGTCTGGGGGAAATTAAGAAGAAATCTGTCTGGTACTTAAAACTCATTAAATTGGGCGTGAGGCAGACAGGCCTGGAGGGGAGTGTTCCAAAGGAAAAGATTCCTTCCCCAGGCATCGTAATACTCTTTCCTTCTGATGAGGCTCTTAACACGCAGGCAAATTCATGTAGAAGCAGGAGGTTTTTAAGGTTCCTGGATCCCAGGTCATGCAGAGTTTTAAAGGGGAAACACAGGTGAAAAACATCTCCCTTGTCTCAAAACGGCTAATCTTCATGGGAAGTGCCACCCCACCCAGAACTGTCTGAACACCATCTCCCTAGTTCGATGAAAAGGTAAAAGGTAAGGGACCCCTGGATGGTTAAGTCCAGTCAAAGGTAACTCATCTAGCTTTCAGACCAAGGGAGCTGGCGTTTGTCCGCTGAAAGCTTTCCAGGTCATGTAGCCAGCATGACTAAACCTCTTCTGGTGCAACAGAATACCGTGATGGAAACCAGAGCACACGGAAACACCATTTACCTTCCCGCCGGAGTGGTACCTATTTATCTACTTGCACTGGTGTGCTTTTGAACTGCTAGGTTAGCAAGAACTGGGACAGAGCAACGGGAGCTCATTCCGTCATGGGGATTCGAAAAGCCAGCCTTCTGATCGGCAAGCCCAAGAGGCTCGGTGGTTTAGAACCATCTGCCAACTGCACTGCTCTCTTCCCTGGATTGCACTTAAGTTTGTTTCCCTTCAATCCAATCTATTGTGGACTATAGGCACATCTACAACTTCAGCTGAAATGGATGTAAAGGAGAACTTAAACTGCCTTTCATCCTCAACCTCAGCCTAAAACCCCACACAACCTCATGTAGAGACTTCATTAAACAGCAAGAGGATGGCTAATTTTTTGTGGAATGTGTCATTCATGAATGTTGACTGCAAAATATCTGATTCATCAGATCTATATTTATCATTTAATAAAGGCTATACATAATTGAAAATGAAGCATGCCTTTTATCCTTGCCACAGATGTTGATTTGTGCATGCATGCGTGTGTGTGTGTGCGCGCGCATGCACACAGAGTTTTGATTTGAATTGTAATTCATTTCCTCTGTATGGCAGAAATCTGCTTTAGCCACAGAGCAAATGATGGTATATTTCACTTTATCAGTCAGATGCTGCTATTCATATTTCACAATGGAATGTGAACATGAGCAATCATTCTGAATCATAAATCTGTTCTAAATCTAAACAATTTGAATACACATTTGCTGCATTTCTGAGCCATTAATTGCTTGTTATTCATTGTTTGCAAGCTGCTTTGGGATTCAGTTGAATGGGAATCAACATAGAAAATCAATCTGTCAATCAGTCAATCAATCAATCAATCAATCAGGCATTTTAAAGAAAGAAAATGCTTGTTCAAACCAAATCTTACCATGCTTAGAATGCATAGATTTCATTCATCCACAGAATGTGTATTTGTTTTCACTCTAATACCCCCCCCCCCACCCCAGATTTTGGGGAAAAGTTTGGGAAGGATTCCAACTGTGAATGTTGAAGTTTTTCACCTCAATAAAACTTCGCAATCTGAAATATTAGTGTTTTGAAACTTGCAATGTAAAAATTAAAATCTGGAGAAGTCAGTAACATTTCAATGGATGCAGTATTGATTTATCTGTGGAGGATGTGACAGGAATGAAGCTATGGCTTGCTGTTCCATGCTCTGAAACCTCTGGTGAGATCCAGAGCTTCCTAAAGCCATTGGGGACATCTACAAGGGTTGAGGGATGCTGCTTATTTACACCAGGCAACTCAAATGTTGACTATGCTAGGATAGTTAATAAATACAGTATTACTGCTGTTTTGTCACCAACACAGTGAGAGATTCCTTCGAGTTGCGGCTTTTTCTGCATTGTCTTGTGGAAATATTCAGGAAGCAGTAATGAGTGTTAAAAGCGGCAGTGGGAGCTGAACTTCTCTTACTGATCTGAACAAATAAGCTACAGTATTTGGGTGGGTTTCTCTCCCCCCCATCTTCTGTGCTGTTCATGATTGAAGCATATTGAACTTGGGTGTGGCAATGCAGTGTCCTGGCAGCAGGACGCCGTGAGGAGGGCTGGCTGTGAATGGCAGGGGTCAGTGGTGATTCAGTCAGCATAGCACAGCAAGAATGCCTCCTCTTAATTTGCTTCTTCCTCCCTTCCTCTGGTGACTCAGTGAGGGACAGTGCTTACAGCCAGAGAGGAGTTCCTAGGATTTATCATTCAGCTCCCTTTTCAGAGTGGCTCCTTGGCAACCCGGCAGCTTGCTGGAAGATTGGCAGCTCTGCATTCCCACTCTGTTTGGTGTTTTAGGTTCCACACACTCGCCCAATGTGAGCTTCATTGGAAAACTCATTCAGGAAACCATAAATTAAAACAACACCTGACTACTGTGCACATTCACTGTGTGTTATATCATTACTTTACCAAAATACATCGTAGGTTAATTTTGTCTGTGTACATACTTTGAGGTTTGCGTACAGGACCGTACAAATACGAGGCTGTATTGAGATTGCCGACATTCCAGGTGCCAGCTACATTGCATATGAGAACTGAGAGAGGAAACTGACACCTGTGGTGTCAAAAATACCTACTGCATCTCCCTAGCAACTTTTGAAAAACACCATTCACTGTATTTGCATAGAGCTTGGGTAAGAGAAATGCCAACCGGGGGAGTTTTTAGGTGGGGGTCACCTTACGTTGCCCATAACTCATAATCATTTCACAGAATGGGCAGAACTCAAAGTTGAAAGCAGTGCCAGGCCTAGACGGTGCCTGAAGCACACCCCAAATGATATCTCCCTCCCTGCTAGGGCCAACACTTTAGTATTGATGCATTGTTCAGACAACAGTTCCTGCCATCATTTCCTCCCTGCCCCTATCACAGTGCTGCTTGTGGTTGCCTTTCTGAACTTGCCATGACTGAAAGTGTGCTGTACCAAAGTTGGCATTTTGATTGCTTTACTTGGGCTTCCTTCCTTCCTTCCTTCCTTCCTTCCTTCCTTCCTTCCTTCCTTCCTTCTTAAGTAAGAAAGTAAGCACTTGCCATTAACATATTCTTATTTGCGTATCCCATAGAAGGCAGGCCAGTTTTCCATTTGACAGAAGAACATAATTTTCCCACTCGCCGTGTGTTGTGGTGATAACTGTCTTGTGTGTGTGTGTGATAACTTATATCATTACCAAAATGCAAGCATTATTTATAAAATAGACAAACAAAAGGGAAGGGGGGGAAAAATCCCCAGTAAAGAGGATATAAAAGCATTGGGTAACTTTACACAGAGACATTAATTGTCCATCTTAACATCAGTAGTATGTTGGCTTCCGGGTTCAGCGCCAGCGTCGATCGGCGGGGCTTCGTCTCGTCTCCGAGACGGCCCGTCTCTGCTAGGAGTGGGGAGGGCAGCGAGAGCGACGCTGCGCCCCTTAGAACCTCGGGAAGGGCGTCCCGAGGGCAATTTGCTCGGCACAGACCCAATCCGGACTCCCCAACTCTTCGGCTAGCTCTAATAAGAGCTCCGGAGCGAGGAGGGTAGAAGTCGCGGGGGCCATTTTGAGCGGCAACGTTATTCTAGCAGGGAGAAGCTTCAAGCCGAAGGCGGAGAGCGCTGGATTCTTCCGAAAATAAAACGATTGGAAAAGACTGTAAGTAACCTCATGATTTGGATTCAATTTGGATCTGGGAGAGAGGGGAGAAAAGAGGAAGCCCCCCCCCCCACGGCAACAAAAGAGACAGTAAATAGAAACCCGAAGCCATAAACAGAAGATTTACAATTCAAAGGATCCCTCAAAGGCATCAAAGAGAATCTCCCCTTTGATGCAGGGTGAAAAGGGGAGAGAGACTGCGGTTTATGACCGCCCTGCAATAAGAGGTACAGCTTAAGAAAAAACCTTTCCACTCGGGAGCCGGCAGCCCAGACAACCCAGTGAGTTGTCAGGATTTATAAGTCAAATTTTACTTCACTTTGTATTTCTGGACTTTGTGGAATTTCTTTTTTGGCTTAAGTGTTTGTGAAATGTGAGTTCGAACTTTATTGTCAATAAGACTTGAAGAATGCAGCCAGCTTGTTAAAATGGAGTCGAAAAATAAACTGTGATCATATTCCACCCCACGTGACAAGTTTTGACCTTGGCAGGACTGAAATATGTCAACAAAAAAGTGTTCCCCTGAGTTCCAGCGGTCTGTTTTGACCTTAATGTGGGAAACAAGAATAGAGTTATGTCAAGAGGAGACACGACGGCAAGAGTTACAGGAAAAATTCCAGGAGGTGATGGCGGAATATGATTTTTTAGGAGATGAAGCTTTTGACACTGAAAAAGATGAATGTGAGAATGACAATGATGGGGAAGGAAAAGAAGAAGATGAGGATTGTGATGATTCAACACAAAATGAAGCACACCACGAAAAAAATGATGACTCTACTCTACAAAAAGTTGGATGGAGTGCCCTGCTTTTGAGGGGGGCACGATTGGTATCATTGGAACTCCAGAACGCCCACAGGGAAGAAGGAAAAAATATGCAGAGAAGAGAAGAAATTCAGGGGTCCTGTATGGTGGCCTGGATGACAAAAGACTGTAAACAGGGGGTGGGGTGAAGGGAAAGTGATGTTGTGATTAAGGATGGATTAACAGGTTTATAACTGGTCTGCTGATTTTGGAATTTGCTGGATTGGGGGGGGAAGCCGGCAATCGGGGATGTAAGGTTAAATTGAGAATAGTTATAGTTTTAAAAGTGAATGGATTTTGGAAAATGTGAAAATATGGAGGCTTATAGAGGGAGAAAAAACAAAAAATTAGGCACGGGAAGAGAAAATGGGAGTTTGATTTCTCAGTGATTTGAATATTAGATGAAAATGTTAACAATTGATTTATAAGTTGTATAAGATGCAAAGGTGTATTTTTATAAAGTAAGAAACTGTTGCAGATGATAAAAAAGGGATGAAAACCGGGGAAGGGGGGGGAGGGGAAGCCCACAAAATATGGTTTTACAACTATGAATGCAAGAAAAAATTTTTGTTTTGTATTGTTTTTTCTTTTTTCTTTTTTCGCCCTTTCTTTTTTTCCCCCCCTTTTTTTCCTATTTCTATTTTTCTCTTTTTTTTTTTTTTTGGTATGACAATAGATGGTGGATGGATGTCCTCCTGCGTACTGCCCTGGTTTGCTGGAGCTCCCTGGTGGCAGGGGGGGGCTTTGGGGTCAGGGGAGGGGGGGGAGGACAGAAACCCAAGCATAAAATGGACCATCTCTGACTGTTCACATACATGGGATACTTCTGTGGCAGGGGAGGACCCATGTGGGTGGGTAGGAAGGAGGTGGAAAAGGGGTTTAAGTATGTACCTTTTTTTTTTTTGCTTTTTTGTATTTTGTAAAATTAATAAAAAGTATGTTCAAAAAAAAAAAAAACATCAGTAGTATGTTTTTAGCTTCTAATGCACTGAACTGGGAGACGGCAAACAGAGATGATGTGTTTATCTGGTACTCTGTTGTAGTTTAACCCCTGCCATTCTAACTGTTTGTCTCTCTCTCTTTCTCTCTATTTTACAGGAGGTCCAGAAGATAACCAGCAATGGGGAGACCCAGGCAGATGGGGAGTTGAAACCCACAGACGAGAAAGAGGAAGTTGTGGCAGCAGAAGTGGGCTGGATGACCTCTGTTAAAGACTGGGCAGGGGTGATGATTTCAGCCCAGACCTTAACTGGCAGAGTCCTTGTGAGTTTCCCCATGCTTTCTTCAGATTTCCCATCTACTTTTTTTAAGATGGCTAGCCAATAATCCCCCATTTAACAATATGGTAATTTTCACATGGTGTCTGCTTGCTGATACATGCAGAAAATGGCTTCATGAGGACAGGCAACCAGGATATTCCTTGATATTTAAAGTAATTAGGTGAAAAGGCTGGCCATGTGCATCCACTCTAACTCTTTGTTCCTAAACCTATGTATTTGAGAGTTAGTTCAAATAAGAGAAATGAGATGCATCTTCCAGGTAAATATTGTTTGTATCAAGGTGCCATATTATGTGACAAACTGTCTTCAGAAAACCCTTTCCTTTCCACAGGACCCCGGTAGACTAATTTTTGCACAGGAAGTTTCTTCCTGTTGAAGGGAAATGTATTGGTTCTGACACCTAAGGTTATGAAAATTAACTACTGTACTAATGTTGGGGAGGTTCTGATATTCAAGATAGGCATCATTTTTGTCGTAATTTGCACCCACTTCCAGGCACAGCAAGTCTTCCCCATAATGGTGCATTTGTGCCACAAAAGCTCCAAAAGTTTCTTGTATTCAGTACTCTAGTTAACTGTTATCCCTGTAGAGTTGTTAAATGGTGGGCAATATCCAACATTAATCATACTTAGAGTAGACCCACTGAAAATATAAACTCAAGTTACTTAAGTCTATTGATTCCAGTCGGTCTAAGTAAGACTTAGTTTGATGGAACCTTGTGAACGGAAAGAGGGCTACCGTAGTTCTATTAGAGAATTTAAAATGTGGAACATCTTTTGCCTCCCTTGAGCCTGGTTCTGAGCTCTTCGCCTCTAGGGAAAAGATTCCCCTTATTTGGGTGTAAGTAATTTGGATCCAGGCCCTATGGGAACAAGGCTCGTTTGTTATGCAAAATGAATTTAGGTAGGCTGCCTGCTAGGACACACTGCAGCCAACATGCTAATTTGGGTTAATTGCCTAGATTTAATTGAGATTTAGAGCTTGTATTGTTAGGTTTGAGTCCAAAGTGTTTATATTATGGAAGTATCATTACTGTGGACTTTTAACAGGTTTTATCATTAAGTTTCATGCACCCACACCATTAATTTATTATTATTTTTAAAGATTTGTTTGCAAGTGTTATAGAGCCAGTTTGGACCATGTATAGAACAGTGTGTTCTGTACATATAAGGAATCCAGTTGGGCCTTTATTGATATAAGCTTAAGCACCATGCAGGTAACATGGTTTTATATTTAAAATTTTATATATCAGAAACAGTCAAAGGATGTAATAAAATTTTTGGTCTCTATACACATTGCCAGATTATGTTTAGTTTGGATAAATTAAAAGTAATGGGATTTAGTCTAACAAACAACAAACACTAGATGTAATTAGCATTTTTGTGTGTGAAAAAAACACCCCCAAAAGGCATGTCAATATCTTCGCCACACAAGTCAACAAGGATCTGTTTAAAAACAGCCTAGCTCTATGAAAAGAAAAGATGAGATGACAAATGTGGTATTGTTTTTCTTTCTTTCTTGATAGAATATATATAGCCAATATGAATACCCTGCTTTCATGGTTTTGCCTGTTGCAATGGTTCACTAAAACTGGATACAGTATATTGACATTTACAATGGTAGTTAGGATTTTTTTATTTAAAAAATGGATCAACATTTGGGTTTGGTTGCTTTATGGCAAAACAAAACTAAATGTGTATATTTTGCTTTATTAACATGCAATATAATTGAAAAAGATAGGAAGAAAATGTACTTAACGACACATTGTTTTACTATCGGTTTAGAAATGCAGCTTACTTTTAGGTAGCATTTTTGCATCCAACGTTTCTGTGGAAATTTCTGCCAATGAATTTATGGGTTGTGGATATTTTAAGTAAAATCTCAGCTGAAACTGAGGGCATAGTTATTGAAAATCTTTTAAATATATTTACCCGCCTCTGCTTCTTAGTGACTTAGCACGCCGTGTATTCCTGAAAGGTCTGATCATTTCCCCTTGAAAGCCAACTGCAGAAAATTCTGTTTTATTGAGTAAAAGATTATGGCTTTTTGTAGGTCAGTTGCAGATCAAAATTAGATCAGCCAGAGTGACAGATGAAGAAATTACAGTACCTTTTCATACAGTAGGCCACAGTTTAAATCAAAATCAATCTTCCAGATTCACAATTAAATAACCTTTAGGAAGTGGTTCACTGAACACTGGTGTTGAGGGAGAAGAAATAGTAGCAATTGATTTTTGGTTTGGCGCCCTCACACAAAGAAAGCTGTTGTGCAACTGCCACCTAGATTTATTTGCTAAGCAAAGAAAAAAAAAGTTATTAAGGTGTGGTGTGAAAATTGATCTAAAAAACAGGACTTCATTAATAGTTCTTTCTTCAAATCACCCTTTTTTCATTCTTATATGATCAGTTATTTCCTTGGAAAAGGGCTCCGATGAGGGTGGTCAATCTCTCAGTTGTGCAGCCCAGAGCTCTGCCTGCACAACTTTCCAGGTTGAGTCCTTGGCCTTTTGGGTTAAGGAAGCTAAAGTCCCTTGCCTAAGGCTTTAGAGACTTGCTGCCAAGCAGACAGTACTTGGCAGGATGGGCCAATGGTTTCACCCATATAAGGCGGTACCATATGTTCAATAAGACTCATGGTAAAAGGGCAAGAGCTTCAAAGGCTAATATTTTCAGGACCCTTTCTCTGTTGTTTTTGTCATTTATTTTTGCATATTGTTCAGTTTAGTCTCCTGCCAACCTAGCAGTTCGAAAGCACGTCAAAATGCAAGTAGATAAATAGGAACCGCTACAGCGGGAAGGTAAACGGCGTTTCCATGTGCTGCTCTGGTTTGCCAGAAGTGGCTTTGTCATGCTGGCCACATGACCTGGAAGCTATACGGCGGCTCCCTCGGCCAATAATGCGAGATGAGCGTGCAACCCCAGAGTCTGTCACGACTGGACCTAATGGTCAGGGGTCCCTTTACCTTTACCCTTTACAGTTTAGTATGGCTCTCATCTCATTCTTCATGAAATGGGTTCCTACCTTCAATCAAAGTGTGAAAGAGTTGGTTTGGATTGCAGCACATATCTGGCAGCTGGTGAGATCTGCCTACCCGATAGCTAGCTGTGAAAGGAGTGCTCATGGAGTGAGCTAAGACGTTTCTCCATCTGTGAAACAAATAACCAGTTGCATTCATAAATGCTAGAAGAAATCAAAAGTTACCAGATCTCTTTATATCAAGTCCAGTCAAGGAGTTGCTTTTCCATAGGAAAAAAAAAACTTTGTAAGGCTGCAGTCCGATGTCCACTTATGCCCAATAAGGAGTAAGTGTCTCTGAATCCAGAAGGACTAATAATAATAATAATAATAATAATAATAATAATAATAATTAATGATGATGTACATTCTGATTATATGGGACGTTCCAGGATCAAATCGGAAACTGGGATGGCTTTTGTAAATCTAGGACTTTTGCTGGAAAATAGGGACATTTGGAAGGTCTGTTAGTATACCTGGGTCCTGTTGGAGAGCCTAGTATCCATCTCCAAACCTATTCTAGCTCAGTCTGCATCCACAAAATCCAGCTGTTTTTATATCCTTTATACACTATTCTTCATTTTTGATTTTGTGTTGGCTCAAAGTGCTGCACACGTGGGGCATAAGTTTCGGTTTCCCTGCTGGTTACTAAAGCCACAGGAATGTAGGTACGCAATTCATTAAAGCCCTTTGCAAAAAGGAACCTTGAAGGGCTCACAATTTCTTTGACTGTGCTTGCATGTCTTGGATCACCTGCAAAGATAAAGAAACACATGCCACAAAATGAAAACTGCACCAGACTGTGCACGTACCAGTTCCAAAATTAATTCAATTTCTTTCTAAGTTAAGGCAGGCAGGCAGGCAGAACCAGAACATGGGTCAGAAGCAAACCATGGGGCAAAAATGGGAGGGGGGAAAGGGAAACTGAGGATATCCGTCCATCCCTATTCTCTTTCATTTCCATGTTACAAAAATTAGAAAACTTGTCAGCAGCTCAATGTGTGAAAATTATTTAAAATGTGACATCCTTTGCCTGGGCAGCTGTCAAAACCAGGAACAGTTTGTGAAAGCTAATTCGGTTCTAAATGAATCCTGAACACTTCGAAAATAACGCTGTTAAAAGAAAACAACATTTGAGATGCTCCTCTCCACCACCTAATTTGATGGTTGGAAAGAATATATTTTAACATTTTTTGCATATGTTTTATGCACTATAACTTTGCTCACTGTCATGGGCTTTACATATATTTTTGTGTTATGTAGGATAGATTGCAACAGACTGTGCCTGAACCATCTTCCAGGGTTCTTGGCGTACGCCTAAGGTTTCCGCTGCAGAAGTTCACTGCGATCATCTGAGAATCCTAGAAGTCACATGGCTCTGAGAGTAGAGCTCAGCAGCGCCTCCCCGCGCCCTGCCCTGTTAGAGCTCTAGTTTTATGTGATTCCTGCTATGCGTTGCCAACAAACCCTGGCCCTACTTCCCTTGAAATCCACCTGGTTCTTTTGAACGTTCAGCTAGAACATTTGCAAAAAATACGTATTCACCACATGGTCAGCTTTGTAACCTCCCAACAGTGATCAGGTGCTAAGAGGCAAAGTTGGCCAAACCCAGCAAGTGAGCTTTTGGTGCCCCCTGTTACCTTCCCTCCATCACAGAAGCTTTGGGGTGGGGTTGCTTGCAAAAGTGGAAAGATCTAGCAGGCGCAGTGATAGAGGTTGGGGGTGAACCCCCTTTTGAGATGGAGCTTGACTTGAATGAGCCTGGGCCTCCCTTATAGCTCAGACTTTCTCAACTGTGTTAGTCATAACTGTGAACTCGGCCAGCATCACTAAACTATGAATTAATATGTTTGCACATTTGAATTCCTGGGATGGTATCTTTGTTTGGCATAATTAAGAGTTGATTTTGGCATGACATATTACATGGAAGTAGATAAGGGTTTCTTGGGGAGCAGAACTGTAGCAATATGCACTGATTTTGGCGAACATTTACTTACTTAATTTAAATTATTTTTAACACACTCCACCACAGTAGCCTTTGAAGTAGAGCAAGACTCTCCCCTTTCCTGCTTTTCTTCCTGTCTCTTCTTGCTCCACACACTCAAAGCTCTACCCTCACAGGAGGAAAGTAGGAAGCTACAGTCTCTGTTGGGCGTACTAGCTCAGGGTCTCTACTAGTGCAATAATTAGCTAAGGAGCTCCTAGTTTGAAATATAATCACCTGGGTGGATGAAATCGTCGCTAATTATCCAATGGTAGGTAGTGGTTTGTATTAGGGGAAAAAAAGTCATTTTGTGGAGCAGTTTATTTTGAGCATTAAACCTTCTTGTGGGTTGCCATGGGGATTAGGTTCAGCCATAAATCCGCTTCCTAGGTGTTCACATGTGTTAAGCTGCCTGCAAACACTTCTTCTTTCCTTAAAATTAATTTGTAGACCAAACACCTTTGCTCGGCTTGGGTCTGTTATTGATGTGCCTGGTTTATGTGCTGTGGTGTGTGTGTGTGTGTGTGTGTGTGTGTGTGTAAATCGGTGGTAGCTCTCAGTAGGAGAGATTGCTCATAGCTGAATTGGAAGGTATTTGCTCCAGTTTGCTTTAACCTCCCATGACTACAGTGTGGGTTGTTCCCTAGGTTTCCATAGGGACAGGAACAATGCTTCCCGTTGGGGTTCATCAGCCACAGAATGATGATGCTACAAAGTACACAGTGTTGAGTTGGTCTCATTGGTTTCTATGGTAACTGCAGCTTCCTTTAATCCACCATCCCTCTCTCTCTCTCTCTCTCTCTCTCTCTCTCTCTCTCTCTCTCTCTCTCTCTCTCTCTCTCTCTCTCCCCTTTTTGCTTCTGCATCAATATTATTGCCAACCTATGGTGCATTTTTGGAAATTCCTTTTAGGCTTGTATGAGGTATATGCAAGCATAATTCTGAGGATGATGAGGCAGAAATATATTTTTGGCACATCGTGTGTGTGTGCCTTCTCCATTCTCTTATGAAATCAAAACCAAAGTGCTATCAGACCTTCTGCCTCAAATTTTATGGGATGGTCTGGATTTTTATGCACCTGACTAATGCCAGGATTTGAAAACCTATCCAACTGTGTTAAAATTAAGAAGAAAGAAAGAAAGAAGATAAGAGAAGCCATGTAGATAAATAAAACTAGATGAATCATAAAATGATTCATTATTGTCATTTCAGGATGTTATGTTGTGAAACAGAGATATAAAGCTAGAAAGATGCAAAGAACGACTTATTGTACCAATCTCATCTATTAATCATACATAATACATCCATCCACATGATGTCATTTCAGGATAGCATAGTGGATGGTTTATATAACTGCACTTACCAGGTGCTCACACATTTGGGCTGTCCTTGGTAGCCAAGCTAAATTTATTTTTTCCACTGGCCCTACCCTTCTCCTGAGGATTGATGGGGAAGGGGTATCATACATGGCTTTGACTTAAGAGACACAAGACAAAGGGGGAATGCCCTCCCCCCCACGTTGTGAAGAGGCTCAGGAAGTAGCAAGCCTGTAAGAGGGCTGCTCCTTTTCACGAGATCCCATGGTCCTCAGAGTTATGTTATAATGAGAATCTGGCTTTGTGAAAGGTCACACCCCATACATGCAGTGAGTAAATTACCCAGCGCCCTGGCAAGTTCCTGGAAGGGATAATATTTCTGTTTGCCTCTCCCCAGCCATGAGCCTACCCTTGGTGGTACCATTTACCATTTAAGATTATTGTACATGGACCAAAAATGATGCATACCTGACTCACCTAATTGGCTTCCATAGGCTGTGACCATGGCTTAGATCAGCCTTCCAGGTATTGTTGGATTCCAACTCCCATAATCCCAGAACACTGACCATGATGGGACTGATAGAAACTGATAGATGTCTGACAACATTTGGAGGACATTTGGCCAGGAAAGGATGACTTGGGTGATTTTTAAAAGGGGGTGGGGAACAGCAAATTCTAGGAGCAAAATCCTATTGATGGCTATTAACCATGAGAGCTGAATGGAAGCTCTGTGTTCAGAGAATATCAAATGTGGATGTCAAAGAGTGAGGAAGGGCTGTTGCAAATCATCATCATCATCATCATCATCACCATTATTATTATATTTGCACCCCACCCATCTGACTTGATTTGTGCCCTGTTTCTGAGCTTCCTGGAAGTATTCGGTTAGTCACTGTTGGGAACAAGGTGCTGGACTTGAGGATTCATTAGAATGACCCAACGAACTTTTCTTATGTTCTTGCATTTTGCCATAAAGTTATAGCATGCAACATGCTATGATAATCTTTAATTGGTTACAGTGTTCTGTCTTTTTTTTTTAACCAGGACCACAATGTGCAAAGCTCAGCATTAATCTCATGATTTCACCCTTTCCTTACTACTGCATATTTTCACACAGGGGAGGCTTAGCTGTGCATGCAATAAGTCCACTTACCTAAATCAAGCTGGAAAATGATGGCTGCAGTAAGACCAAACTCTCAAGACATTTTTTAAACGCTACTTGAGAAGGTGGTAGTAGGAACATTTGAAACGGGGTGTCAGCAGAAACAAAAGCGTCAAGTCCAAATCCTCCTTTTTTTTTTAAAGAAAACCTTTTAAATATTTTTGTAAAATAGAATTGGAATTTTTTTAAAAAAAAGGAATGGGGAAACACACCTTTCTGTTGCAAGTCTCCATTACCAGTGCAACATCTATAGCAAATGACTCCCTCTAGAGTCCAAATTGCAAAAGAATGTCGTTCCGTTAAAAAAATAGTTTTGTTCTTGTGGCAGCTTTTGTCCTTGGTCACATGGTAAATCCTACGTTGCAAAAGGATCTGAATTATTCCTTGAAGACTATGGCTGTGCCACAGACATTAACTGAAGGACCACGTTGTCCCTTATACACTGGACAGATCACTGTGATCACCTGGACAAAGCCCTCTTGAATGTCCCACTGTGAGATTATATTCTTTTATATTTTCTATGGGAGCCAAGGTTTATCAGTGTAGTGGCATCAGTAATTTGGAATACTAGTTCCTATTGAAATCAGACAGGCACCCTACGAGTTTGTTATTTTGTCACCTTCTGAAAACATGTTTCTTTTGCTCAGCAGTTTTTTTAATGTGATTCATTGCTGGTCATTTGTTCTCTATTTTATGATTTTTTAAATTCATTTAATGTACACTGCCATTTTTTTAATATTGAGTTGGCAGTTTTGTAACATTCTTATAAATATAAACATTGTCTTATGCTTTCATGTCCTGCCAGTGGGGTTCCCAAAAGCATCTGTTTGTCCGCTGCTGAACTAGACAGACTTTTTGCCTAAATCTGACAGGGCTCATTTTGCAGGCTTCAACAGAAGGCCATCCAAAGGCAGCCTTCCTCGCTCTTTGTTCTGCCATTAGGAAACCTAGTGCATAATAGAAATGACTGCAAGAAATTGCAGCTGTCTAATTATAGAACAGTTCAGCATTGGAACAGGTTGCCGAGGAAGGCTGTGAAATCCCTTCCTTGAAGGTCTTAAAGAAAAGGTGAGACAGGCATCTTTCAAGCTTCGGCGATAGAAATCAGCAATTAGCACAAGTATGGAAATATGGAATGTAGGATCAAGGCTTTGGAGTTATATATGCTTCTTTACAGCAATCGAATTTTATCACGTACCTGCTGAGAATCTTCTTTACCCAGCTGCATAGGATTGCATTCAATGTTCGTCATATTCAGAAATTGAAAGACTTCCCGTACCTATGCCCCAATGGAGGACCTTAAGGTCCATAAATAACAACACTTTGGAAATCCCGAGCCCCAAGGAGGTTAGATTGGCCTCAACCAGGGCCAGGGCCTTTTCAGCTCTGGCCCCGGCCTGGTGGAATGCCCTACCACAGGAGATCAGGGCCCTGCGGGATTTGACATCTTTCCACAGGGCCTGCAAGACGGAGCTGTTCCACCTGGCCCTCTCATTTTTATTTTATTTTTTGGAACCCCTCATATGGGATTTTGTATATAATTTTTCCCTCTGTTCTTTTTGCTGGCCCATGTAGGACCAGCATGGATAGTTGGCCCTGGGGAATAATTGACGTTTTCTCCCCTTATGGCTTTGATCTATAGGCTACTACTAAAATGAGGCTGCATTTTAAATGGTATTCTAACTTACATTTTAATCAACTGTTTGTTTTGTTTTTAATATTTTTACTGTATTTATATTTGGTGTTAGCTGCCCTGAGCCCGGTCTTGGCCAGGGAGGGCGGGGTATAAATAAAAATGTATTATTATTATTATTATTATTATTATTATTATTATTATTTAAGTAACATCTAGAATTTAGCTGGATACAATCCATAGTGTTTTGGGAGGGACCATGTTTTCCTTTATAGATTGCCATCCTAGAGAGATGAAGAAAAGCAAACCTTTTGGGGGTGGGGGACCCAGTTGAGACACTAGGAATGGGGAATTTCTGGTCCTCCAAATGTTGTTGGACTCGCATCAGTCTTGGCCAGCATGGTCAATGGTGAGGGATGATGGAAACTAGAGTCCTGCAATATCTAGAGGGCCATAGGTTCCCCATTCCTGCTATACACCCCTACCTGAACTCCATGGGTCTCACATCTGAGTAGGCATGCATTAAATTGCACTGTAAAAGTGGGCTAGAGGCATGTTCAGTTTAATATAGTTCTAATCAGATAATAATATCCTGGTCTTGTGACTTGGGCAAAAGCTTTTAAGATGTTTTTTTTCAAAAGAGAAATACTTTCCCTACATTATTTAATCAAGAGATTAATCAGCTTTTAATTAAATATACTCTAAACTGAAATACTGCAGCCCTGACAATAATTGGTTCATTAAACAAGGTGTGTCATCAAGACAATCTTCTGACTACAAAAGAACCCTCCTATTTTAAAATCAGCTGTGAAGCTGATTTTTTCCTGTTGTTCTTCATTGTTAAAAAGCAAAAGCAAAAAAAGCGAGCTCAGACCATTCACAGGTGCACTTCAGTAACTTCCAGTTGGCACAATGTCCCCCTTTACAAGAGGATGAAACAGCAAAGAGGGGAAAAAAACCTGTAGCTTCCAACATAAATTAATGAAAGTCTATTTAAAATGGGGGGGGGGGGGAAGACCCATGAATGCAGAAAGCAAGAATGGCTGTTGATGCAAGGTCACAGATGATGCTATGGCCTGTCGGCTACGCAAATAAAGTTTGATTTGATTTGATTTGAAGGTCACAGATAGCACCAAAATGGTAAAAGCTGAACTGTTCCTTTTAAAAGGAAGCCTTTTTTGTGTTTATTTTAACAGATAAATGTAGGCAGTATTCATGCCATTGGACCATCTGTATTAGAAGGATATTTTAAGAGCTTCCCTCAATAGGATGTTTTGGGTAAATGATTTGAAACAACAATATACAAGCAAGCCTTTCCACGACGTGTCATCAGTTCAGTTTAGTTTAATGTGTTGGGTGGTTTTATGATCCATTTTTGTCTCAAAGCTTTGGCTTAGTTCTCGTGGAAATGGTAAACATGCCCCAGCTGTATCATTTGAAATTGCAAGTTGATAAAAATAAATAAATCCCTGGGTGTAGAAAACTAGCATGTCAGGGAATAAGCCTGGCATGCACGTTTTGGGTTGGAATGTAACAATTGTCTTTGTTTGTTTGTTTTGGCAAGATTGTATCTGGCTTCTAACACTTTTTTGGGGGGAAATAGATTTTGTTGTCTTAATTTTTTGTAAGCTGTGTTTCTTTGTGCTTAAATTACGTATTTGTGTGTTGGAAGCCTGTTTTTCCTAAATGTGGCATATAAATATAAATAAATAAACTGTAACAATAGCAATACTGGGGTTGGGGGACTGTAAGTAGCTTGCATATTGTAAACTGCCAAGGAAAGGAAAGCTTGGTAGGTTATATCACTTTATAGCTTCTGATGCCAGGTAAATATGTACTTTTTTTTACTTTGCTTTTTATTCTAAAATTCATTGGTACTGACTGGCATTGCTTTGACTGCTGCAGTTATTTTTTTATAATGCCACTTTATTATTTGTGTTGTGATGTTTATTGCTCCTGCCATGGCACAACACCCAGAGCCGATCTTAAAGCAGAATAGATTCCAATTTACAGTTTGGTGGACATGATAAACTATTTTGACAGTATCATTTCTTGCAAACATTTTAGCCCTTGCAGTGTTTTGCTACACAGAGATTGAGAAATGAATTTCAAAGTTTGGGATTTCTGGAACCTCCATTCCTGAGATAAGAGACAGGAGCCTGGAACATAAAGGGTGGGGCATTGTAAATAATAATAATAATAAATAATTTATTTATACCCCATCCATCTGGCTAGGTTTCCCCAGCCACTCTGGGCGGCTTCCAACAAAATATTAAAATACAATAGTCCTTCAGATATTAAAAGCTTCCCTAAACAACGAACTGCCTTCTGGCCCTTGGTGCTAGACCTCAGTGTCCAGGCAGAACGATGGCGGTGGAGATGCTCCTTTAGGACTGAGGCCGTTTAGGGCTTTAAAGGTCAGCACCAACACTTGAATTGTGCTTGGAAACGTAGATCAGGGAAGAAGAGTCTGGTGGATGAAGTGGGGAGCCTAGCTGCTCTCCATGGGTCACAGAGCAGAACCTGATTGACATGGGAACTGAGCTACTAGCAAAAAGCTCTTACTGAGCCAAGCAGAAAATAACTTTTCCCTCACGCTGTCCCCTCATCTTAAATTCTTCTGGAGGGCCCCTGAGGAGTAGAAAACAATGAAATGTCAGGTCAAACTCAGACTTGGCAACCCAGTCACTTACTTTTCCGACAAAAAATCCCAGTTTATTTCTTGCCATTACCTTTTCAGACATTATTTATGCAGTCAGAAAGGCCTAAAAGTTGTATTTGTTTTTTTTTTTTTTCATAACATTTTATTAGATTTTCCAATTATTACATTTTTAAACATTCAAATTATAACATAACACCTCTACATACCTTTTACTATGACTTCCCTCCCTCCCCTCATAAGGTTTTCTAATCAAAGCTTGTCTCGCAGTTTCTTAAATTTTTCCCTTCACATTCAATTCACAGGATTTACTTCAACCCTGCAAGAGTTTTTAAACTTCTACAGTTTTTTTCCATATAATCCACATATTTACTCCAGTCTTTTAGGAACCTTGCTTCCCCCTGGTTCCGGATCCCGCTAGTGAGTCTCGCTAATTCTGCATAGTCCATCATTTTTGTCTGCCACTCTCCGATCGTCGGTAGGTCGTGTGTCTTCCATTTTTGGGCTAGTAAAGTCCTGGCCGCTGTTGTTGCATATAAAAATAATACATTGTCCTCTCTTTTGATTTCTTGACCTATAATTCCTAACAGAAATAATTCGGGTTTTTTTGGAAAAGTATATTTAAAGATTTTCTTCAGTTCATTATATATCATATCCCAAAATTCTTTAACTTTATCGCACTTCCACCACATATGATAAAAGTCTCCATCCCTCTCCTTACATTTCCAGCACAATCTGTCATTCATTCTATACATTTTAGATAATTTTACTGGAGTTAAATACCATCTATATATCATTTTCCACATATTCTCTTTCAGTGCGGTACATGCAGTGAATTTCATCGATTGATTCCACAGCTTCAACCAACAATCATAGTCTATGTTGTGCCCAAAATCTTTTGCCCATTTAATCATGGCCTCTTTTGTCAATTCATCTTTTGTATCCCAATCTAACAACAAATCATACATTCTAGACAATAATTTTGTTTTGCCTTCTAGCAATTCTATATGAAATTTGGACTTCTTGTCCTAAAAGTTGTATTTGTAGCTGAAATGAGCCCATCAGCATTTCCACATCAACTGGCAGGTTGCACAAATGTTTGCTTTGCGACCATGTGTGTCACATTGCGACTTGCGTTGCTTCACGTGGGTATAAATAGCTGCAAGGAAAACAGGCTGCAACAGAGGGAATGGGGAACCCTCTCCCCATACATATGCTAAAAAAGTTTTTTTTAATTTTATTAATCCAGACATTTTATTTTGGATCAGATCTACAGCGAAAAGCCATTTCTTGCTGCCTGCACCCTTCCCATGCGGTAAACTGCCATTAATAATTAGTCTGTCTCTGTGAAGGGTATACGGAATGCCCTAAACTGTTGCTTCCTATTTTACAAAGAAGCGTATTTCAAAACCTCACAGATGGCTTCCCCTTGAGGCGCTGTGACCTCCTCATGCAGAGAAGAGCAATGCTCTGACCTTGCAGTTAGCAACACTTTGTTTAATGGTTACATACTATTTTTTACTCCATTGAGCGACATTATGCCTGCGTTCTCCAGCACAAAAGTGATTAAGCTGTTAGCAAACTTGGGTGTTCTGCAACATGTAAGCAACCTGAGTTGTTGGTGTCCGGGTTCTGTCTTGGCTTCTGGCAATCTTAAACTCAATAGGGAGCAAACTAAAGATCGCTAGATACAAACAACAACAGCAACAGCAACAACATTATTATTTATACCCCACCCATCTTGCTAGGTTTCTAAAAGTCATCTGATGGGAAGGCGTTCCACAGGGAGGGCGCCACTACTGAGAAGGCCCTCTGCCTGGTTCCCTGTAACCTCACATCTCACAGTGAGGGAACTGCCAGAAGGCTCTCAGAGCTGGACCTCAGTGTCTGGGCTGAACGATGGGGGTGGAGACGCTCCTTCAGGTATACAGGACTGAGGCCGTTTAGATTAAACCCATGTAAACTGTATTTATCTTTCTGCATGCTCATTGTTAGGATCTACTCTCAGGAGGTGAAGATGGGACTGATTCTAGGCAACAACCTTAACATCTATGTGGTATCTTTGTTCATGGATTTATCTCCTACATTCTAGCCTAAGTCCTCAACGTACATGTGTGTGTTGTGGGGGGGATGTCACTCTAGTTGTCCATTCACAGGGAGAAGTATTATAGTGCATTATTGATATGAACACATACATACATGGTTGAGCTATACAGGGCCGTCTTAAGTGCCCCTGGCGCCACGGCGCGACGGATCCCTCCGGCGCCCCCCGCCCCATTTCCCAGTGCGGTTGCCGTGGTCACAGCTGCGCGTCGGACTGGTTGGCCAGCGGGCGGGCCGGCGCCGTGGTGCCCTACGCCACCGGGGGTCTACCTAGAGCCGGCCCTGGAGCTATATAAATAAAGCAAGGATAGGGAACTTCAGAGGCTGAATGCAGCCCTTGCTATCTGACCCTCAGGACTCCCAAAGGCCACACCTCCTCTCCCAGGCCACACAACCCTGACCCTGCTTTGCACCCTCCTCAAGTCTTTCTGCTGAATGTGTATTTGAACCTTGATAATGTTTCTTGCTTGCTGGGATGAAGGATGCAGAGGGGTACACACACACACACACACACACATACACACACGTTTACAAGTGTAAAATCAGTGCTTTTTCCGGGGGGGGGGGGGGGACACAAGGGTTCACATAACCCTAAACATTTTGTGAATCTAATGGAAGAAGAAACTAAAAATTTTAAACTTTTTAGTTTCTTCTCTAACACAGTGAATCTTCAGTTCCATTGCTACCCCCGCTGGCGGTCTCATTTCCTGTCGCAATGTTTCCTGAGTCTCAGACATAGCTGCCAAGTTCTCCCTTTTTTAAGGGAAATTCCATTATGCTGAATAGGCTTCCTCGTGAAAAAAGGGAAAACTTGGCAGCTATGGTCTCAGATGGAATGAGAGTACCCCTAAACACTTTTTTTAAAGAAAAAAAGCACTGAGTAAAATTGACATTCATTGATCCAACCACTTTCGCATCTGGCCTGGCCTCCTCTGTCATGTTCGCCCCGAAAAGTTGCCTGGAAAGGAATGCAGTAGCTGTCAAGCTCTGTGGAAAAAACCAGAGAGACCTGACATTAAGCTAACCACATAGGTGCACATTCTCCCCCTGCTTCTGTTGCTTGTGGCCAGGTCAGTATTTCATGGGAATAGCTATGGAATAAGGTTGCTAGCTGGTTTTTGTTGTTGTTTTTAACCGGGCCTGCTTTTGGGCGTCCCAACAACAGAACTGCGGAAATAAGCAGGTGAAGTTCCCTCCACTATTTTGTTTCCATACTCCTGCCATTTTTGTGTATGTCTGGCTGCTGTTAAAGCCGCAGGAACAGGGAGGTAAGTCTTTGACTGTGATATCTATCCTTCCTGCCCCTTAGGATTGGCATTACTGCAAAAGAATGCCTGCTTCTGTATGTAATTGGCCATCTAAAGTTATTTTTGGATTGCCAGTGAGAGATGTGAGTGCTTCAGAAACCATAATAATTCAGCCTAATGAATAAGTCTGCAGTCAGCACACCACACATTATATGGTATTAAGCTTACAGAACAGCTGATTCCTTTCCCCAGGTCAGCTGTTGTATGGTGTTGCCAGAGATAACTGGTGAAAGTGACAGATAGCAGAGGAGATAACTATAAATTAAAAGCTAGACTCCAAATATCATTTCAGGTATGACCTGGGATTTTCGATAATTAGGACTGCTTGCACCCCAGACGTTTACTGTGGAATAGTTTAATTGTGTTCACTTTTTTACATAGTGCTGTCATCAAGTTCTTCTGTGTTTCCTCCATGAGTCCACTGTCTGTTTTCAAACTTTCCTTTTTTATTAATTGTGTGTGTGTGTGTGCGTGTGTGTGTGACAAAGCAAACAGATAAACAGGGAAAGGTACATGGTCGGAGGCTTGATGAGCCTGGCTGGCCACACCCCTTTGGGCCATTTCTTGCACACTGAGTAAGCAGGGTTTATTGCCTCGTCTGTGCTGAATTCAGTGGGTGTGGGTGTGTAGAGATTGGTGGTGTTTTGGTTAATTTGGCTCCATGGTTAAGTTGGTCACATTGTTCACAGGAAAGTGCAAGAAAGCTGAATGTTAGAGAAGGTGAGCACCCTTGAACACCGTTGAAGGTGAAGGGCAAAAGGTGAAAGATTTATACGATCTGAAGAGAAGCCAGAGGCTCCACTTCCACATCTCTCTGCAGTTGTGGGGCTGGGAGCGTGTGGGCCAGGCAGGCCTCCTTGCTTACCATAAGGGTGGGCCCAGGCTTTGCAGCTTTGCCTTGTCATTCCCCTTTGAATGGGCAGCTTTTGGCTTGCCCATGATGGAAGTTAAATTAGGTTCCCACACATTTCCCCTGCAGATATATTTTAAATAAAATGTGGTCCTGGTTCAACCCATCACTTGCATCTAGCCTTTTTATTCCCAGGTCCAGTTGCAAAATGCAAATACAAAGACAAACCCTTAAATTCTCCCTTTATTGGGGACTATAGGAGCAGTAGTATCAGTTCACTTCCAAAATACGGGAATCTTATTACAATATATGAGAGAACGGAAAGGTCAAAGAATTGATCGCGAAAAATGCTACTGTATTTCATATTTGTGTCAGACTGGGACTCCCCCCCCCACCTTTCCTTTTTATTCATACCTGTCCTGTAGTATATACCATACAACCCTCAACACAGATTTTAAATTTAGAGGGGACTGGGATCTGCTGTTAATTAAGGTGGAAATGAAAAATGCAGACTTTTTGTAAATTAGGACTAAATTGGAGGGGTATGAGGTTTGGGGCAGAATCCAGGAAAAGTAAGTTGTAAGTTCAATGTCATTGGTTTCATTGGCGTTTAGGCATAACTATTTTTTAAAGCCTCTGCCCATTGATTGTCCAGATTCCTGCTTATGTAGAACTGCCTAGATGCCTCATATTAACAATAAATGTGAAGCCACAGGGGTGTGTATGTGTATGTGAATGTATGACTAGTGGACATGATCCCACTGCCTCCTTAGCATGGTTACTGAATGCATGAAAGGGTGTTTGAAGTAATCTTAGCTCAGTTCCTGTTTTCTAGGTGGAGTCTTTTTCTGCTGTTTTTTGTCCTAATGAACAGCACCTGCCCCCCTTGCTGGTCTTCTGTTCTTTAGGGTCACAGAACTGGTAGTGTGTGTTTTCATGGGTAGTGGTGGCTGCTGAAATGCTGGATTCAGTTTTCTTCATTGACTCTCATCTTTGCATTGCATACATGCCAGTTTGTATGAATGGGAAAAAAGCCTTCTGGTCTTTGGGCTAGGGGTTGTTTTTCTCAGTTTTTTTTTAAACAATACAGGATTCTTCTTATTCATTCTTGTGTCTTGCATAATTGTGTAAAAATGTTACTTTTTAATTGTGTCAATGTCAGAAAAAAATGTTAAGGTGCTTTGTAAGTGAACCTTTGGGGGGGGGAAATAAGTGAAAAAGGCTTTTCTAAACAGGTCAGATTTAAATGTTTTATATATCATTCAATTTACAAGGATAATAATTTTTTTGGCCCGTTAAATGTAGCTGGGCTTGCTCTTGTTTGCCTTTCAGTGCTCCCTTTTTATAAGTTCATGCTTTAAATTGTGTGCTCAAGGGAAGAAATGATTCTCTCCCTATGAATTTTTCCCCAACAGTCACGAATCCTATCAAAAGTTCTTTACATCTTTCTCGTAGTCTTTATTTCTTTGGTGTTTTTGCTTTGATGGGGAAATATGAGAGGGGAGGGTGGAAACCTGTTTAATGAGTTTTAAGATTTCAAAAAGAACTATCTATCTAAAGAACTAAGTAGATGACCTTAGCATTGGCACAGTCTCTCGGCCTAAGCCCCACACCTGCAGTATACACCTGCAGTTTAACATGGTTTCAGTAATTCCAGATTGATTTATTTCATTTTTAGTTTGTGAAATTAAAATTTGCAAAAACCTTGTTGGGTTGGATCCTGAGCCTTTAGTTAAAAATTATATCCACTTCAATATGGTTTACAACAGCCTTCCTTCGTGCCTTCCAGATGTTTTGGCATACAGGTACAACCAGTTAAGTTTTTTTAAAATAAAAACAACAACCCTATCATCTAAGAATATAAATATACCACCACCTCTAGCAATTAAACTCTGCCTTGGAGGGTGTCCAAAGCAGGGGAACTTGTGTTTGGGGATTAGGGAGCAGCTCCCTGCACTATGGGACTACTTCCCATTTGAATTCTCAGATAGTTTTAGGCAAAAGATCCAGGGCCCAGGACATTTTGCTGGCCTGAGGTAAAGGTAAAGGGACCCCTGACCATTAGGTCCAGTCATGACCGACTCTGGGGTTGCGGCGCTCATCTCGCTTTACTGGCCGAGGGAGCCGGTGTACAGCTTCCGGGTCATGTGGCCAGCATGACAAAGCCGCTTCTGGCGAACCAGAGCAGCGCACGGAAATGCTGTTTACCTTCCTGCTGGAGCGGTACCTATTTATCTGCTTGCACTTTGACGTGCTTTCGAACTGCTAGGTTGGCAGGAGCAGGGACCAAGCAGTGGGAGCACACCCCGCCGCGGGGATTCGAACTGCCGACCTTCTGATCGGCAAGCCCTAGGCTCTGTGGTTTAACTCACAGTGCCACCCCCTGAGGCAAAGTACAATATAGTAATATATGTGATTAATGGTCCACCCCACCCCCCAATATTAAGGTAATATTAGATCCCCTTGGTATGTCTATTAAACTGCACAAACCTCAACATCCCCCCACTGCTGTCCAGAGGACATCCTATTGCCAAGGATAACATTAGGGCTGCATAGAGAAGGGAATCCAGCTTTCATTTTGTGTGCACTTGCTTGCATTCAAAATACTTGCTGCTCCTGTGAAATAATCCCATTAATGTCAAGCTGAACAGAATTGCTTGAAATATGGATTAAAGGCAACAGCTTGATCCATGTGGAAGGGATATATTTTTTAAAAAATGCAATGATATTGTTTTCCTGATTACAAATGATGTAATTCAAAGCAAGACCTTTTATTGGACCACAATATTGATAGACTACAGTAGCAAAGTTTTGCAGAACTTTTAAAAAATAAATACATTTGGATATATGCTTGTTGTAAACTCGCTATCAATTGGTTGTTCTTTCAGACTATTATGCAACCACATCAATCATAAATAAGGGAGGAGGGGAACATCGGAATGAACGTGCAGTTTATTAAACCAGCATGTAGGTAGTGTTAATAGAGAAGCCCTACTCTAAACTTTAATTCCTCTGTGAAAGGAGTACACCAGTGAGACAATTAGGCAGAATATGCACCTTAACTAGCTGACCTTTCTGTTGTGCTTTCCTCTGTGCTTTGAAGATGTTCATCAGTTTCCATTTTCATGCTGTGCTTACAGGCTGGACAGCTTGAGGAGGCATTAGACCTGCATGTAAATAACATAGCTATGTGATGGGGATTTGAAACACGGTCTCATAACCTTCAAGGAGAGATGGCAAGGTTATTCTGAAACTGCTCCAAGCAGCCATCTCGAAGTTAAATATTTAGCACACCCTTGCAAAAATACAATTGCATAACAGGCAGGAATGTTGCAGGCTGATTGTGGATTCACTGACTGTGTTGGAACAACAGGCAGTCAGAGAGTATCTTCTGTGTTTCGCAGAGCAGTAACCCTTCCATTTGTCTCTTGGATTTTCTTTACAGACGGAGGTGAGAGGGCCAGAGTAGTTATGGCTTTGTGCTGGAGCTCTTGCATTATATAAAGCTACTGTGGCTCTGTGTAGCATTATTTAATCCGTTATTTAATCCATCATGGCACTCAGGATCACTATCTGGCTTGCTTGTCCTTTGCAGATCTCCCCATACTTTACTCTTATCTTAAAGCCACCGTATGGGATATGCTTGAAAGGCTGTTTCCTTGCTGCGAACAAGGCAAACCACTTTTCATGGTAAATTTTAGAATTTGCATAGAAAAGTAAGTTGCCTCCTCAGCATGCAGTGGACGCTCCTAAGAAATGCTTCAGCCTTCAAGTCTTTATTATTTCCATTGTGGGTTTGGAGACCATCTGAAATTGCCTAAAACAAATGGTCCTTGAATCATACTTTTTAGAATTTCCCATCTAAATAATGTAAAATCCTCTGAGTAAGATTTAACAGTTGTCATGCAAAGGTAGCATGAGTAGGAGACACTTAATACTGTATTTACTTGAATGTAATGCACACCTTTTCTGGCTGAATGACATCATGAAAATTAGAGTGTACGTGAGAGTTGATGGCACATTCATATTCACCAGCAAATCCTTTTTAGGTTTCAAGGTTTTGAAAATTGAGGTGTGCATCAGATTCGATGGCACATTAGATTTGCATAAATCTTGGTAGTAATCATGGTTAAAGCTGATGTAAAGTACCAGTGTGGTAGGAGTCCACAGGCTGCTTCACACATTGTGGTTTAAAGTGACCACCTTAGATAGGTTGTGTTCATCTAAAAATGTAACGTGAATAATGAATATTCTTCTGAAAACCAGGATTGGCTGCAGTTCTCTTTCATCTGTACCATTGTTCATAAGGTCAGTTTTTGTTTTGCTATTGCTATATAATGACCCAGTTTGCACATCACATTAAATGGCAATTCATGTAATTGGGCAGTGTGCTTATGCACGTTGCTCAGTGTTTCCCATGCTGCCGAGTCACTGATGAAACAAGCCATAATCTGGCTTCCTCAAGTCATCTGAACCTGAGTTCATAGTTTGCTTCCTCCAAACAAAACATGAGTCATGAGCCAAGAACATACCTTGGTTACTGCTTGTGGTTTGTTGGAAGTAAGAAACCATAAGCCCATGTTCTGATCATGATGACATGACAAGCCAACTGGCATGGTAGCATAATGTTTAATGTGACATTAAGTTTAATGGGACGTGCAGACCAGATAATTGTGTGGAGGTCTCCAGTTGTGGATGAAGCTGGTCAGATGCCAAAACTGCAAGGCAGAATGTTGGGTTTACATCTTGGGTCAAACACATCAACATGCTCTAAAATGTAGAGGAATACAGGCATAGTAGTTGTTTGATCAACATTTGGAGATAAACACTCATTGTTGCAGTCTCTTGAATGCTACACTCATAATGACAATAAAGAATGCTAACTTGTCGGATGTGCACATTCGGAAAAAAGGGCACAAACAGGCTACTTTGCTATTATTTTCACTTTCTACAAATTATTTTCCGGAAAGTGCATCTTTCCCACAATACAGAAATACCTCGGTTTAAGTATGCTTCGGGTTAAGTACACTTCAGGTTGAGTCCTCCGCGGACCCGTCTGGAACAGATTAATCCACTTTCCATTACGTTCAGTGGGAAAGTTCGCTTCAGGATAAGTACACTTCAGGTTAAGTACAGACTTTCAGAACCAATTGTGTACTTAAACCGAGGTACCACTGTATATGCTTAACTCATTTGAAAAGAAGGGGGGGGAACCATCATGAGAATTTGTGAGTGTGCTATGGAAATTGGGAATGACTGTGTCTTAACCGTTGTCCTGGGCCTCCTTTGAACAACCGGTACTGCTGACAATGAAATGGTCTGCTTAGTAAATGTGTTCAATTAACATTGTCTTGCAGAGGGAACCTTTTGTCTTGCACTCATTGTTACACAGAAGCATTCTTGCTCTGCAGTTTTTATTGCAGCAGGATTTCTTAATTTGCATCTTGCCACTCCTTTGACCCTATTTCAGCTGCCAGTGCCTTGGTGCTTATCACAGATGCTCACTCTATATTGTCTTCATATGGGGGAAAATACAACTGTAGTCTTGGATTGTGAAGCTACTCTTGGCTGGCATGAAAAAGGCCAATATTTCTGCTACTGTTTCCTTACTCCTCTAGTGAATTTTAATTTGGTAGCTGGCATGTCACTACTGAAAAAGTCCTTTCCGTTATTGTGACTGCTCTGTTTTAAGCAGGAACTGAAAAGAGAACAGCAAAGTTGTCTTCTTGGTGTCACTAGGCAGGGGGTTCCAAAGTGTAGGAAAAGGTAAAGGGACCCCTGACCATTAGGTCCAGTGGTGACCGACTCTAGGGTTGCGCCGCTCATCTCGCGTTATTGGCCGAGGGAGCCGGCGTACAGCTTCCAGGTCATGGGGCCAGCATGACTAAGCCGCTTCTGGCGAACCAGAGCAGCACACGGAAACGCCATTTACCTTCCTGCTTGGAGTGGTTTCTATTTATCTACGGTACTTGCACGTTGACATGCTTTTGAACTGCTAGGTTGGCGGGAGCTGGGACCGAGTAACGGGAGCTCACCCCATCGTGGGGATTCGAACTGCTGACCTTCTGATCAGCAAGCCCTAAGCCAGGCATCCCCCAACGTCGGCCCTCCAGATGTTTTGGACTACAATTCTCATCATCCCTGATATTTGATAGGGATCATGGGAGTTGTAGGCCAAAACATCTGAAGGGCCGCAGTTTTGGGATGCCTCCCCTAGGCTCTGTGGTTTAACCCACAGTGCCACTTGCATCCCTACGCTAAAAAGCGTAGGTAGTTCCACAATAAAATAAAAAATTTTTACAACTGCAGAATGAGCATTATGTGGCACCTCTCTAAGAGTGCCAGTTCCCTATATTGGAGTGGTTGAATAGGCATATGTGGGGTAACCAGGGTAGATAAAAATCTGGTTTTTTTAAATTTAAATCGGGTTTTTTTATTTAAATTGGATTTTTAATATAAAATGCTTTTGGAGGAAAAATCTTTCTAAAGATAGTTTTTCGATTTAAGTTACGTTATAGTCCAAAGGCTATTCATCAGGAAATAAGGATTTGTTTTCAGTTTTTCATGTGTGCTAAAACTCAGTCTAAGTTTTTTTTTATAAAAAAAACACCCGTTTAACCACATCAGTTAACAAACATGGATACATATGATATAATGTTATTGTTTTAGTTAAATAAATTGTTTAAGTTGTTATTAAGGAAATGATTACAATAATTTCATAATTATCTGTCTATGTATTTCTAATAGTATAACCAAATCAGTAATTTTCGAAATAACTGTAAAAACTACTCTGAAAATTTGTTATTCCAAAAATGAAACCTTCATCTGGTTGTAAACATTAAGATTATACCAGCAAGAATGAGTTTCTGTAAAAAAAATGATTTAAATCAAGTCTTACTGATTAGTGATTTAAATCAAGTCTCACTGACTAGTGATTTAAATCATGATTTAAATTGATTGGATTTAAATCAAATCCACCCTGGGGGTAACACGATCCCACAAGTAAACTGGTCCCAAGCTGTTTTTGGCTTTCTATACAAACAGCAACATCTTGAACTTGGCTTGGTAGCAAATCTCAAACTAGTTCAGATTTTCTGAGCAAAGGTGTTCTGTGCTGACAGGGTCTCATTCTTGTCAGCAACTGTGCTGCAGCATTCTGCAACTATGGTAATAATATTAATAATAATAATAATAATAATAATAATAATAATAATAATACAGTAATACAGTAATACATTTATTATTTATACCCCGCCTATCTGCCCGGGTTCCCCCAGCCACTCTGGGCGGATTACAACAAAATATTAAAATACAGAAATCCATCAAACATTCAAAGCTTCCCTAAACAGGGCTGCCTTGAGATGCCTTCTAAAGGTCTGGTAATTGTTGTTCTCTTTGACCTCTTGTGGGAGGGCATTCCACAGGGTGGGTGTCACTACCGAGAAGGCCCTCTGCCTGGTTCCCTGTAACTTGGCTTCTCGTGGTATACTGGACCGAGGCCGTTAAGGGCTTTAAAGGTCAGCACCAACACTTTGAATTGTGCTCGGAAACGTACTGGGAGCCAATGTAGGTAACTGCAGCTTCTGGCTGAAGTGCCTGTTGTCTTTGTCCATGGAGTTTTCTTGGCAGGGATACTGGAGTGGCTTGCCAGTTCCTTCTCCAGGTGGATCACGTTTAGTCAAAACTCTCCACTATGACCTGTCCATCTTGGGTGGCCCTGCATGGCATAGCTCATAGCTTCTCTGAGTTATTCAAGCCCCTTCGCCACGACAAGGCATTGATCCATGAAGGGGAAGTGCAAGGGAACCCAAACATAAGAGTGGTATTGCAGCAATCCAGTCTTGGAAGTCGCCATCACCTGCACTACTGAGGTCAAGCTTCCCTAGCCAAGGAGTGGCCACAGCTGTTGTGCCGGTTGCAGCAGGTAGAAGGTCCTTCTAGCCACAAAGGCTGCCTGAACTGCCAGTGACTTAGATGGACCCAGGTCCTTGCCCACAAAACTGTGTATCTGCTCCTTCAGAGGGAGTGCAACCCCATCCAGGGTAGGCCTTACCTTAGGAAGTTTGTTATGGGAAGAGGCACTCCTTCAAATGCTCTGGTCCTAAGCCATTTAGGGCATTAAAGGTAGCAAATCTTTTTAATTAGGGCTGAGAGAGAATAGAGAAGAGCAGCCAGTGAAATTTCTGGCAATATATGACCTGTGTGAGCGGTGCCAATCAAAATCACGGCTGCTGTGTTCTGCACTCTGACTAAAGCTTCCAGTTTTCAGCCCTTCGTAGTCCAAATGGGAAGTTACCAGAACACAGATAACTGTGGCCAGGGTATCTCTGTTTACAACAGGTTGCAGCTGTTGCAGCTGATAAAGCACACTCAGTACTATCAGTCCTCAAGAACATGAGAAGATCCTTGCTGGATCTGGCTAAAGGCCCATATCATCCAGCACTCTTTTCACACAGTGGCCAGTCAGATGCCCATTGTCCAGCCCACAATCAGGGCTTGAGCACAACAACAATCTCCCTACCCAAGATTCCCAGCAGCTGGGATTCAGAGACAAATGGCCTGCAACATTGGTTGCAGAAAGTAGCCATCATGGCAAGCATGTTATTTGTTAAGTCATTTATGCTGCACTTAGAACATTTGTTTAACATATAAGCATCAGCCTGGAAACAAGTTTGCTACCTGCAGAGATCTCTTAACAGGTTTGTCTGCTAGGATCCCTAAGAACCAGCCTGGCTATCATTCTTCTCTTGGGCCCCAGTCTTCAACAAGTCTCATGTGATTTCAAAGAGAAGCCTGAAAAGCCCAGTCAAAATCTCTGAAAGAGGCAGTTGGAAAGATCTGTACGATGGTACCTTGGTTTAAGAACAGCTTAGTTTATGAACAACTTGGATTAAGAACGCTGCGAACCTGGAAGTAGGTGTTTTGGTTTGTGAACTTTGCCTTGGAAGCAGAACACGTTTTGCTTCCTGTTGAGTGTGTTCCATTTGTAAATTGAGTCCCCCACTGCTATGGGAACTTTCCCCAAGCTTATTTTCTTTATGGTCTCACTCGCTCTGGGTGTCTGCTCTTCTGTGTGTTTCCTGGAAAGTCCCTGCCATTACAATAATTTCAGATTTTTCTTCCTTGTTCAAAAAAAATATGCACTGGTTTTTCTGTAAGTAAACAAACATAATCATACTCATAAGGACAAAGCAGAAAAATAAATGGATATAACAGGAACCAGTCTTCATATTGATGCAAACACAATGAATAAGTTAACAATACAGATACTAAAGGTGTTAGTATCGATCCTCCTACCACAGTCTGTACAGTTTCTTTCACCTGAGACCTGAGGCCCATTTGCTGGCTTGAATTTTGAAACACTTATTTGGATAGAACTATGTTTAACAGGTTGGTTTCATGGAAGCAGAGTGTTTTATGCCTTAGAATATTTTGCAAGATGCTTGGCTGTTTAAAAGAATCTGTGTTTTAACAGTTTCCTGTTGTCCTAGAAAAGCCAGTGGTCTGTTTTGTCACTAGATGTCACTGTTAGTAGTTTGTTTCTTAGGAGAACAGTACTGTATGCTGTCTCCAGGTGGTCCTTTTGCTTATAAGGGCCAGTGCTGACCCAGGGAAGTGGGGAAGACACACTAAACAATACATGGACTCCATTCATGTGTTTCCATTCAGAGAAGTGGACTCACAATAAAATATTTCAGCTGCTGGATCCTGATTTAAACTCCCTATTCCATTGAACTGACTGAACAAGGATCAAGTTGACATCGTCTCACCTTGCACCTCTCCCAATCACTGCCAGCAGCCTGTCATAGATGCTTCTGGTGATGGGAATGAATTAAGATGTACAAGAACAACTGTCCAATGCCTAGGTATTCTGTGTCATTTTCGCAATTCACCTGTGTGCCTTTTGAATAGGGAATTTGGAAATAGTTTCTAAGAGAATGAGAGACATTCTTCATATAAGAACCGATAAAATTATTTGTTTAAATCTCATAATTTACGTAAGCCATTTATAATCTCAATGGAATGGGCAGTTGAGAAACTCATCAGGGGATAAAGATTAATAAAACAGGGCGTTAAATGGCAGCATTTGTTATACTGTACATAGATTCAGTGAGTGTGTTTTTAAAAGCCAGTATATTTCACTATTAATTATTTAGACTGTGAAGAACAGAGACCAGATGGTTGTTTTTGCGTAGGCAAGGTCATAAGCATCCCTTAATTATTGCTATTTTCTGCATTTATTCTTATTTTACATGCTAATAGGGGGAAAAAATTGGTGTGTTATCACTATTATCTGCTGGGCAACATTTCATTGTGCAAAATACAAGCTTTGGGTCAGAGACCATAATATACGAATTACCTGTTTTGTAGCACAGTTAGTGCAAAGTATAGCCAGAGGATTTAACATATCCATGGCATCATTATCTCATGTATGGCATGTAATTGTGATGACATAACCCACATGTGAAATAATCAAGATAGCCACCATTCTAAAAAATAGCAAATGCCATTATCTTCTGTTTGACCGATTTTATTGCATACTTTTTATGCTTATTTTTGTAATTGTAAGTTGTTTTAAACTGTTTTTAATATTGTACTTTAATGTTGTAACCTGTCCTGGGATCCTTGGGTGGAGGATAGGTTAGTAGTAGTAGTAGTAGTAGTAAGGCTATTTACAGAAGCTGCAAAACATGCCCTTATGATTTTTTCTTTTTAGGCAAAAAATGGTGATGGTGGGGAATGTGTTGAAAACACCATGATTTGGAGGTATTGTGACTAGAGATCTGCAAGAAAACAAAATCATTCCTGCATTTGTGGACCTCTACCCTAAGATGCATATATAGGCTTGCGGCTATGACTGTTGCAGCTATTAAAACTTCATTTATTAATGTTGGGTGCTAAAGTGTTGGTTGCTACAGGGTACAACTTTATGACCTTCCAAAACATCATACTTTCCCCCATGCTAGAAGAAGAAGCAGAATCAGACAAGTAAACTTCCTTGCAACACTTCCTTTCTTGCAGCAACAACAAAATAACTATTATTATTATTTCAATACTGCCCTTCATCTGAAGATCAAGGGGTGGTTCACGGTATAAAAACATCAAAATACATACCATAATAACAAACAAAAACAACATCCGCCCCAACATCCTGTTTAAAAGGCCATAAATAGTTTAATTAGTCAAAGGCCAGGAAAAGAGGAATGTTTTTGCTTTCAAAACTCTTGAATTTATTTAACAACTTTTTTGTTCTCTATGGCCACTTGCTTAAAAAAAAGCCATTTAAAGCTGTTACAAGGTTTCCCATTTTTGTTTAGTTTGAGGATAAGATAAACTTCGATGGTACACTGTCTATAGCTGGTGCACTGATATCCTGGCCTTTTAGATCTCTCCACACCTGTAGGACACACTACTGATCTGATCATTTCAGATCCTATAAAAAGAATGGTAGAAACTGGTTTGTTAGGACAAGCCAAAGATACCCCATCAACTAACGCTAAATGCTGATTGCATTCTGGAGAGATAAGAATAGACAAAACTGATCGCAACACAATGCAATTTGCAGATCTGTTTGAACTCGTAATTATCTTTCAGGGTTACCATTGATATTTTGATTAGATCCCATTGCAGCTCAATATATAAGGAGGGAGCGAAAAGTATTGAGCAGGCATTATCAGCGAGTAAACGAACAGCAGTAGGAAACTGTTTTCTCAATAATCCACTGAGGATAGAAAAATACATCAGTTTATTAATGTGCTTGCTGCTAACAGAGCATATGAAACCAAGATTGTCTCACATCTTTACTTTACACCCCATAATTAAATTCTACCCCCCCCAAATTATGGGGCCCCACTGTGCTTTTTTGTATGATGTTCAGCAGATCCTGCTACACCTCCCTTTTTACTCTTTAGCCTGCTGATGTACGGTAGTATAGTGTAGGGGTTCCCAGACTGTGGCACACCAGTGGTCCATGAGTTTCAATAAGGTGGTCTGTGGCACACCTGTGGATTTGTGGTTGAAGTTGGGGAGGTGGCACCCCCATCACATTTAATACATCAATTTTTTAAATTGTATTTTTATTGCTCCTTCTATTTATCACACTCTGTTTTATTGTACTGTATTGCAATTTGAATTATGTGGAGCAAAGTAAAATGCAATCTATAAGAAATAAAAGAAGTGATAAAAATCACTTCAAAACCATATATCATCCAGCACAACGTGCTGCATTTGATACAGGCAGGGAGAAAAACAACAACACCATGTGCCAATACCCTTAGCAACTCTCAAGCGGCCAGTAGGGGGGAGTTCAAGAAACACTAGATAGAGCAGCATTCCCCAAACAGATGTTTTGAAGCACAGTTTGCACCAGCATGACTGCGCTGGTTGGGCTCGATGGAAGTTGTAATCCAAAAGCATCCAGAGGGCAGCAGATCAGGAAGGCTCAGTTAGAGGGATAGATGGACAGACTAGGGAGAGGAAGGTTTAAATCAGTATCTCTCAGCCTAATTTAGCTGTGGGATCCATGTGAACAAGTGCGGAAAGGCTGTTTAGAAGAATACTGGGTTTATAAATAAAACCTTATGGTAAATGGGTTTTATTTTTATTTTTAAAGCAATAAAATAAGTCAAGAGCTAAAAAACTTCAACCATCTGCTTTCTGAGGATCAGGATTGAGCCCAATTCAAAAAGCTTTGGAAAGTTTCTAAATGGTATTTAGGCTGCAGACAAAGAAAGATTCTCCATAATGGAACATCTATGTGAATGTTCTTAATTGATGCAAGATTCCTCACCATTTAATAATAAACAACAACAACAATGTCATTAGAGAGTTTTTCTTCGGGGGGGGGGATTGGGAACAGCTGTCTTGTGTGCTGAAAGTCTCAGTTTCAATTCTTGGCATTTCCAGTTAAAAAGATCAGCTAACAGGGGATATGGAAACCTGTTGCCTGAGGTCCTGAAGAGCTGTTGCCAGTCAGAGTAGACAGCACTGGTCTGGGCAGGCAAATAGTCTCATTCAGAGTTTTCCAAACTTGGGTATCCAGCTGTTTTTGGACTACAACCATAGCTGCCAAGTTTTCCCTTTTCTCGCGAGGAAGCCTATTCAGCATAAGGGAAAATCCCTTAAAAAAAGGGATAACTTGGCAGCTATGACTACAACTCCCATCATCCCTGACCACTGGCCCTGCTACCGGTAGCTAGGGATGATGGAAGATCCTGGTCTAGTTATAAAGCAGCTTCTGGGCTAAATAAACTCTAAAAAGTGGTCCATTTTCACATCAGGCATTGGGCACCAACACTCACAATGTACCAGGAATCCAGGTAATCTAATCTGTTGCTTTCCTCACCACTGTCTGTGGCTGTCTTCCAGACTTTTTCCTACAGAGGCTTACTGGTTCTTCTGCCTACTGGTTATTTTGTTTTGTTGTGCAAGAGGAGGAGATGATTGTTCTTGTATGCGGGCCATGTATCTGAATAACCATTAATCAGTTTCTTTCAGTTGGCTGTTGCTGAAAGATGACTGCCCAGTCTATTGGTTTCATTTTTCAGGCAGTCCCTGGGGATGACATTGCATGCTGATTGCAGGTGATGCTACGTGCCCAGGCAGAGGCCCAGGCTATAAGCGAGTGCGTTTGTGGGGAATGGGGGAGACACAAGGAAAAAGAGAGTCCACAAAAACATTGCTTCCCCCCCCCAAACTCAGAACACTAACTGAGAAATACTAGGGTGTTTTATTATTTTTTATGTTTTAATCAACATTTAGTTGCAAGGGACGTAGCTAGAATGGAACATTAGTAAAATATTGATCTCCGCATGCTAGATAATTGGAAAGCTTTTGTTCCTGTGGCAGATGAACATTACTCTGTTTGCATGAGCGCACCTAAAAAACTGCTCAAAACACTACATGCCCCTTTGAGCTTTTTAGCTGAGAAATCTTTCATGCCAGGAAGAACATATCAAAATCTGGGTTTCTTTAGTTCACAGTAAACTGCAGCAATCCTTTTTCTTCTCCTCATTCTGCCCCGAAAAAACATCTATTACTTGCACTGTAGGTGGAAGTAAATATCAAGTTTCATTATTAGACAGGCAGACAGATGGATGGATGGATGAAGGAAAAATAAAGGCAATGGATGATGCTGAATCAATTTGGATAACTGGATAACTTGAAAACTTTCCATGCTCGTGTATATGAGTTGGGCCACTAAATGATATTCCCTACTAGTACAGTACTTGGTTCAGAAAGCCAATGCAAGGAGCCTCCTCCACGTTTACTTGTGGGAAGGAGCAAGTTGGGAAGAAAAGGGCTGCAGGGGCTTCCTTCTAGTCTCATCCTGACATTGCACAGCTCCTCTGTCCCTGCTTGTTGTGTCCACAGATTAGCATGGACACCTGAGATAAATAAACCTATTTGCATAGAGGTCAATGTGCATAGGCTTCCTTGCCTCATACATAAATATGGGGAAAGGATGGGGGAGTGGTGCATCATCATGGATGGGGCCAGAGGCATAGCCACCCAGCTCCTTTCTATGCTTCAGCCCCTTTCTATGTTGCAGTCCCTTTCTACAAGCATTGCATTCACACAAATAATAGATTAGTGCAATGCACTGTGCATGGGGCTACCCTTGAAGACCTAGCAGTTCGATAGCATGTCAAAGTGCAAGTAGATAAATAGGTACCACTCCGGTGGGAAGGTAAACGGCGTTTCCGTGCGCTGCTCTTGTTCACCAGAAGCGGCTTAGTCATGCTGGCCACATGACCCGGAAGCTGTCTGCGGACAAACGGCGGCTCTCTTGGCCTATAGAGCGAGATGAGTGCCGCAACCCCAGAGTCGTCTGCGACTGGACCTAATGGTCAGGGTACCTTTACTTTTACCTTTACCCTTGAAGACAGGCTAGAAACTGCTGCTAGTACAAAACTCTGCTGCTAGAACCCTGATGAGTTGATGATACGGAGTCACATTGCACCAGTTTTGGAGGTGTTGCATTAGCTACATGTATGTTACTGGACCCAGTTTAATATATTGACCTTAGAATTGCAAGACATGGATTACTTGGGTCATGGATACTCGAAGGAGGGTCACTTCCAATGACATGGATCCTAGATCCTTGAGGGAGTGCCTCTTCTCCTTCGTTGTTAAGGAGAGACCCTTCATGCGGTTCCACTAAGACGTGAGAGGTTCATTATGCGGTAATACCCAACATACAGCCTCTTCCATGATCACACCCTGCCTATGGAACTTCCTCGCTTCTGAATTGGTGTTGCCTCCTGATGTCTTTCAACACAAATTAAAAAGTGTTTTTAATCTAATAATTTTTTATTGTGAACTGATGGGAGATACCTAGTGTGATGTACCTGCTATTGTAATGCTGCAGAGGAAGGTTTTGTTATTTGCTGCTGAAATTGTTGTTGGCTGGTGTTTTATTGTAAATGGTTTGTTTCAAGGTTGTTAAAAGTTACCAGCTCTTGGATCATGAAGGTGAGGAAGGGCAGGATATAAACCTCAGTAGAAAATAAAGGAATAATGCATGAAGGGCAGTGTGAATGGATTCGCTTGCTGCAAACTTGCAGAACTTCAGAAAATGTTGTTTACCCCACATGTTTTCTTTCTTTTTGTGGCCCAGTTTGCAAACAACAATTGAGCAGCAAGGTAATGGAAAGACTGGGAAATTCTCCCGCTGCCTCACAGTGATGGAGCTACCTTCCCATAGAGATACATCAAAGTCTGAACCTAAGGAGTTCGTATTAACCTTTAAAATAAACCTGACACACAGAAATCTTGTGTCACCCTGGGGCAAGGCCCTTTAATCATAGGAGGCAGTTGCACTTTGGGCAGCACATACCCAGTGAAGTTTTTTGTTTAGCAGGCCCCTGGGCAAGGCACAGTTCTGCCAACAGGAAAACAGTATTGTGGCCAGCATGGATGAAAGTGAGGTGGGAAATGTTGAGTTTCAGAGTCAGAAGGTATAGGAGGCAATTGGGCTGGCTGGATCTTCTCACTAAGACACATGCTGCTCATATGGAAAATCAGGCTCTGGACCCAAGGTCTTCCAGAGCTTCATTGGTTCCTTTGGTCACTTGACTGGATTATACATCAACTGGTAGGACTTCTAACACTGTCTAGGTTTGCTCAGCTTGCAACTCCTTCAGCCGACATGCTTCTTGGGTGAGGCAGGAGAGTTCAGGGGCTAGTGACTGGGTTTTGGAAATACAAGACCCCTGGAATGTTATCGGTGGCTTGTCCGATACTTTGGATTTTAGTGCTGATGTGCTTTGCCAGAAATGGAGGCATGTTCTTGTAAGAAGTTCCTTCCTCCTTGCAGATGGAAAGAGTAATACTGTATAAGGAAAACAAATTGCATTGCACAGCCCAAATCTGATAGACCCCCCTTTTCCTTCCCTTCTCCCTCTTCATTATTATTATTAAGCTTGCTTGTTTTTCATTAGTTTTGCTTTTTCCAGACAGAGGCATCTGGAAAGTTGCCTTTGAGTGAAATGGGGACATTGATTCAGTGGGTGATGATTTTCATGTGGTCTTTATTCCTTAATTCGTCCTATAGTATGTTGTGGTTGTTCATATCAGGTTAAGCCAAGAAAATAGATTATGTAATTTGTAGTATATATAAAGATGCTAACAGTTGGAAAGCATTTTTTCATTTTTAATGCCAGGAAAGAATGGACCTATGAGAGAACTGACTGGTGAATGTATGAGGACAAAAATATCAATCTGAGTTGCAAGTAATAGTCCTTTTGAGTAGAGAAGGTCATTGTTCTATTAACAGGGAATTAATAGGGTGTTCCAAATGAATGGGTCTTTTTCCGTTTGATGAGAGGTGGGGTTGCCAGGTGAAGCAGTGTAGATTGAAAAGAGCTTTAATCTATGTAACAAGAACCTTTGTGATAGAAAACACACCAAATAGATTAATTCATCTACAAGCTGGAATGAGAAATAATTGCTCTGAAACTTTGCTCTTCTGTCAGTAGTATATCTCGATTTAGGAACTGAGCTTTCTTTCATACAATTCCTACAAAGCCAAACTCTATTTTTAAATTTGACACATCAAATTAAAGACTCTGTTTTAACATCAGTGGTATAATGATTGTACCTGTGGATAGTAACCATGGGGAAGAAATTGAATGCTCTTAGAAAATTTCATTCACTTAGTGAATACTATAGATTTCAGCAGTGTAAAAGTTGTTTGTCACTAAGTCTGAGATGGAGGCTGTACAACCCTTATTAATCACAAAAGACTTTGCACAGAAGAGCCACTGTGGCATGTTCTTGTTGCTAACCCACCCTAATGTCCCAGAGTAGGTTATAACAACATAAAATGCAACATTAAAAACTTGCAATTAAAATTAATGCAATTGTAAAAAATAAAATAAAAAATAGTTTGGGTCCTATATACATCTCAAGTGTCAAAGGCCAGGACAAAGAGGTGGTACATAGTGTTGAACTTTGACTAGAAAGCCTACAAATCTCCATTCAGCCATAGGGGTAATACTGCATTACTCATGCTTGGCCTAGTCTCCTTGTTGTGAGGAGAAAATGAGAGAACCCCATGTTTTAGGTTTCTTGGAGGAAAGGCAGAATACTGAACAAAATACTAAGCACCAGCACTTGGGGGATTGTTTTCCATCTCTTGTAGTATCAACAACAATAACTGGAGTGAATATGGAGAGCCCTTTTCTGGTGTAACAAGAGATTGAATTTTGGAGGGAGCGTAAATTAATTATGATATGATCAGTAAATATTCTAGGTGATTCCGTCTACTCCCAGTGGAGAAGGTAGAGCTGATAACTAAAATCAGTATGTGGAGATTCATATCTAGTAAGTTGACCGGCATCATCTCTAGACAGGGCAAGGAGCCTGTAATCCTGGCGAGCCTCTGCCTGTCAGTGTAGAAACTCCTGAGCTAGACAGACTGGTGCAGCCCAACTCAGTAGAAAGCAACTTCCTAGCACCCAGTGAGGCATTGGCTGAGCAGGCACTTAAGTGCATGTGTGTGTTTCAGAAAGGAATAATCTATAGATGCACATCTCTGTGGCGTGAGAAAGAGAGGGGTGCATTTCTGTTTATGTGACTATGTGGAAGCGGATGGAGAAGAAGTGGTTGGGAGTTGGCAGGATTCCTCCCGTTGCTGCTCTGCTTCTCCCTGCTCTTTCGAATTCCTCTCAGGTACCTGTCCCCCCCCCCAATTAAACCTGAAAAATGAGCTGTGAAACCGAATGCTGGCTTGTTTCCAGAGTGCTGTTGAGTTGAAGTTTTGGTTGAACTGACTTCCACAGAATGTGATGGAGTGAAGACTTATGTGCTGAATAACTGCCATGCAATCTGCACTTGTGATGTCCAAATTGCTCACCAAATATAGGAGTCCCAGGCTTGGGTTTTTTTTTTTATTGCTGTCAGTTAACCCACTTGATCCTTGCAGCAGGTGTCAGATAGTGGTACCACAGCTGCCCTTAGTATAGTGGAGCTTTTAGCTTCTCACATACATTTTTTAGTCTATAGATTTGCCACATTTACATATGTAAGAAAACACAGCCTACTCCCCCCCCCCCAAAAAAAAACAACAACTATGAATTTGGCATGCTCTGTTTCAAACCTTGCTTTTACATTCCTCTGCTGCATCCGTCTTGCTTGAAACAGGCACATTGAAATTCCCACAGATGAGTTCGCTGGATGCAAATCTGAGAACTAAGCCACATCTTTTGGCAATTAGTAGTAAGTGGATGGAGGCAGGAGGCACATACTCATTTAAATAGCAAAGTTGCATTATCCCACCCCCTCCCCACCCCTTGGGGAATTGCAGAGTGAAACTCTTTTGAGCTATGTGCATAATATCTTCCTAAATAACAGATTTTTTAAAAAAATGGAATAGCAACATTTTAGAAAATGTAAAAATAAAACTTGGGAGTTGCCTTAATATCTGCAAAGCTTATTGGAAAGGTGACTTCTAAGGTTATCATCATTTGTGACAAGATCATTTGTCTACAAATAGCAAAATGGACCTAGAAGGCTTGTTTGACATCTCAGAGATAACCTATTGATAATGGCATATACCTGTATATATATATTTTTTTTTTAAAAAAGAGAAAATCTCCTTATTTTGGAATGTGGCATATTCTTTGCACACCTCTTTGTTTCTTTCGGCACAAATCGTGAGGCAACATAAATGGTAATTTTTGCACTTTTGGTTGAGGTAGCTATGGGAGATGAATTTGTTCACAGCACTGTCCATGTTCACATAGGCATTTTCATCGCTCAGTTACAGAAACATCAACTGAAGACTGTGGAATGGGCCCTCACAGTTATAAAAGCAGATGCCTTGCTTTTTGGTGGAGTTAGTTCACACATTCAACTACCAATCAAATTCCATAGGCGCTGCAGGATTGTCACTGCAATTCATTCCTTAATTACCACATTGTTGTTTTTAAGGAAAACTTTCATTCCACTTTCTGGGTTGGTTGTCAGTCATGGTCCATAGCTTTTAGTTTATTAATCCGATTATTTTAACTGATCCCTATTTCAAAGGGGTTATCAATGGGATTGCCATATTGATTATATGTGAAACCTGTTTGCTTACTTGCTGCTTGGGATGAGGTGTCCCTCTGTGACCGTGCACTTTTTGGTCACAATCCAGCATTCAGAGGTAGTTATAATTGAATCCTATTAAAATCAAGTGGAGTTAAATTTGTCTTATCATTGGAACGTTGAGCTTGATCACAACCATTAATCCCACTATTTCAGGCCAAGAAGGAAAACACACCTTTTCTGAATGAGAGAACTCACATGTACTTTAACATATGCCACAATGCTCAGCACAAAAATGAAAACAGCAAGAGCAGCAAACTGCCACTGAGACAGTGCAGGCTTGAAAGTATTTCTCTTGGTAGTTGCAAGGATGCAGTGCCATTGCGAACGCATCTTGCAGTTGCTTCCTGTACTCTATTTGGCAGAGTTTAGGACAGTGGTGTCCAAACTTTTTTCAAAGAGGGCCAGATTTGATGAAGCGAAGGGCCGTGAGGGCCGACCAAAGGGCCGGCCAAAGTTGTTAACTTTTTTTTAGGATTGAAGATTGAAGTTGTTGAGCTTTTTTTTTTAAGGTTTTACCCCAGGCCAGATTAAATCAACCAATGGGCCAGATTAGGCCCCCGAAAAGAACTTTGGACATGCCTGGTTTAGGAGGAGAGCTCATGGCTTTCTATGGATTGTGACATCTGGCTAGCAGAAAGTTCTTGTTCAGTGTTTCTAGACTAGAGGAATAGGTAAATTCAAGAGCTCTTCTTCATTCCCTGGAACTCTCCATACTTGGCCACCCAAGGGAAGGGTTGCAGGGGTAGATTTCGGAAGACCCATCCCCTGCTACAAGATAGGGGGGAAGTGTTCTAAAAGGTACAAATAGATACTTGTGGCAAAACATTGAATCTCCTGCCAGTCTTAAGCTATGGCTTTTGCCCCCATGTGAATAACTTGTTCTGATGAGGTGGCAGCTCTTGCCTTGGGTTCCCTGAGCAGTTGTTGTTGTTGTTAATACATGCTCAAGAAAAGACTTCATTTTTTTTCTTGAGAAAAAAAAGTCACCCTGATCAATAGACCTGTCCCACAGAGAAAACTAAAATAGAATTAAATGAGACCATGCAATCAACTGACTTTCAGATTACCCATTATGCCTGAAAATTGGGAAATTATGTTCTTGAAGCAAGGCTTGAGGCCACAAACTTGACTTTTTGAGTGTTGACAGATGACATGGTCCAGAGCCTTGAGGGTTTCCTCTTCTTATACATCTATGTTGAGCAGGAGAGGAGTTAGTGTTCTGCCTTTTTAAACTACTACTACTCCTCCTCCTCCTCCTCCTCTTATAATTAATGGTGTTGTGTTTCCATCACCATGGTTGGCCTTTAAAACAAACATTGGTTGCATGTTTTGAATTGGCCCTTGGCATGCTTTACAGCTGTACTCTGAATGGGTGACTGCAATATAGGGATGGTTGAATTTCACTGAAGGCAGCTCTTTTATAACTAAACGCTGATGGGCTACTTCTGTGTCATGATTCTTGGGTTTATTTTATCCTCTATTTCAAATGTCAGCATACTCAATCTGATAGGATACGCATTAATTCTTCTACAATCAGATGCAACAACTGATGCTGCATCAGTTAGTTAGGAAGAGGGTAGCAAATGGTGATAAGACAGCTCCTTCCAACCTTTGTTTTTCTGTCCTTGCTAAGTTGTATTGTTATTGTTCTCCAGTTCTGTGGATTATTTAATACTTCAATACTTTCCTTGAAAGCAATCCTGTAGCCTGTGGTGATTATTATTTTTGACTTAGAAATACTGACCATCTTAGTGGAAGCTGAACCTCCATCATCTGCCTGTCTTCAATAGAGAAGGAAGGATCTCTTGTCTCTCTTTGCATACAGGTGGATGTCCATATCCTAAATCTGAAAGAGAAATTGGGGATGACTAGCAGTTAAAAACACCATGGGAATGTACAATGTTATGAAGACGGTCCAGCAACACATTATCTAGGCAATATGAGAAATTGCTAAGCTCTTCATCAGTATCAATGTGTCCCCCATTGAAACTATAGCCTGTCTTGACAACCATTTAAACACTAGGAGAAGAGTTTAAATCAGAGCAATCATGTAGGGAGCCAGTTAATGATGGAAGGCAAGAGTTCTTCACTCTGTAGGGTAGTGTTTCTGGACTACAACTCACATCATCCCTAGCTAGCAGGGAATGGTTACATATTTTTTATACAATGCATAATGCCATACCTTCCACTACCACCAAGAGGAAAGGGGATTATTTGGGTTCCCCTGGGTCTTAGATTCACCCCTTTAGCCAGCTGCTGTGGAGCTTAGTCAGTTTCCAGGTCACTATTTGTGAGCATGCATGCGAAACAAAAACAGTGCTCGCGTTGCACACCTTCCCACAACAATTATCTTATGGCGAGCAGAACTGGGGCGGCTGTGACTGTTAAAAAGCAATGTACCACTGTGCAAAGGACTGGTTGCACAGTTGAAATAGTAAGTCACGTGAAAGCTGCTTTAATAAATCACAATCTCCATGCATAAAACCTTCCCTTTTTGTGCATACTGTGGCTCGCTCTGCATATTGTGGATGCTCTCCAGATTACTGTTTATCTCATCATGGGAAACTTGATGGGGAACAGGACCTACTTGAAGTGTTTCAGGGTGGCACCATTTTAGGGGCACTGGCCCCCTAGGAGCTGTTGCACTAGAGCAGGCATGTCAAACTTGCGCCCCTCCAGATGTTTTGGACTACAATTCCCATCTTCCCCAACCACTGGTCCTGCTAGCTAGGGATCATGGGAGTTGTAGGCCAAAACATCTGGAGGGCCGCATGTTTGACATGCCTGCACTAGAGCTAGTTCATAGGATTTGAACACATGATGTCTGCCTTCGTCACATATGAACCAGTGTTATGGATGTTCATTAGATCATAGCCTACATACAGTCTGGAAGAGGTGCCTCAGTGCCTGTGAAAGCCTTCATTTCCTTTGGAGTCCAGTAGTGTTAAATGTCTCCTCCATGCGAAGCAACCAGAACGTGTAAATCCTGTCCATCGTATAATTTATTTGTTTTTGTGTGACTCAGTTGCTTTCCTTATGCTCCAATTAATCTCCACCTTGCACAATAATCTTTCTTCTGTCAGAACTATAAAGAGGGGAAATTATAGTTGCAATTACTCTGGATTCTATATATTATCTGCCAAACGCTTTTAAATCTGGCTGAGTTTAGAAATGACAGATCGGTGAATGTGCAGTAGAATTTTCTATTATTAAAAAACAGCATTCTAACTTTTAATCTTGGGCGTAGACTTTTTAATAGCTTCAACTTTCACTGCAAATTGCGGATAGCACTCACAGAGATTCAATTTAAATAGTGTCAGGCAAGACTGATTTCTAGTATTGCTTGAAAGCTTCCCCACCCCCACCGCGCCCAATATGAAGAAGATTTTTTTTATTTCAGTAACCAGTATTTTAAAATGATTTTACTGGAGCAGACAGAGACAAATGTATTTTCAGTTCTTCTTTGTCAGGGTGGTGGTGGCGGCCACATCCCCCCCCCCCCCACAGAGGTGGATTAGTTTCTAGAAGTACTGATTTCATTCCAGTTGGGCAGCGGTTGCCTCTTAGGACAATAGTGGGCAGAAGGGTGATTGGGATCTACTTGTAGCTGTCTGGCTGATTTGCAGCAGATAAGAGGTTTCTGACTCCCAATTGTCTAAAGGCAGCAGCAGTTCCTGCCCCCCCCCCCCCCCACAAAAGTGCCCAAAGAAAATCCGAGAGTGGAAGAGTTTGTGAGCTTGGTTCTGGTACTGATCACAAATTCCTAGGGTGTGCATGTGCTGAGAGGCACTCTGTCCTGCATCAAACATCTATTCAGCTGAGCCACTGTGTTGAACTTGCACCTGTCTCTGGTTGGTGGAGCTCTAGGTTGCAGCAAAAAACAAACAAACAAACAAACAAACAGATCCTGCATGCCTGACATCTGCCCATCCCTATCTTAGTGCATCTTCACAACGCCTTCAGCTGATTTGCTGGGTGGATGGAAAAAGTATGGAATGCCTTTTTGATGTACACATGCCTCTCTTCCTCATTAGCAGTGATATAACATTCACACAAATATTGTGAGAGAGGCATTTTCACGCAAGAGGCTCTTGCTTTTCAGTCCCTTTCGAAATGCAAATGGGAAACTCACATTAGATAGAATGCTCATTCACTTTACAAATGCCTCTCTGCTGCTTTCTCTTCCACATCAGCAATAATCACAATTTCCTCATAAACAATGTGAGAGAAACTCAAAAGGCAATTTAAGCCCCACAAGTGAAAATGTTCTTAGATGTATGTATTCCATCCAGACTTGCTGTTTTCAAATCATGCCCAGCATAGACAATTAAGACGGCTGAATGAATAAAAATGAGCTGCCTAGTCACCTTCAAACATAATGTCTAAGGCAAAACCCAGCAGTTGGTTGTTAGGAACAATAATCAAACTGGACCATCTTACTGGGCAGACAAGACAGTTTATATTTCCAAAGATTTCTTTATTGCCTGTCAGCAATGAGTAATAGTATATGAAGTAAGCAGAATATGGAACCACCGAGAAAGACTAGATAGGGAATTACCTGGACTTTATCTGGCTTCTGAAGCTCTTCTTGGCTGTGCTGCCACCATGTGGCAACTCACCTGTAGAAGGATATTGTAAGGGATAGGTAGCATACATACAATACTGTACATGCAAGCTAATGGTCACACACACACACACACATACACACACACACACACACACACACACAGAGAGAGAGAGAGAGAGAGAGAGAGAGAGAGAGAGAGAGAGAGAGAGAGAGAGAGAGAGAGAGAGAGGTTAGTAGCTTCTCTTACAGGATCTAAGCAGGGCAGAAATGACAGTTTGGAAATATTTTTTTTGTGTATGGGAAGGAGGAGAGAATAGGAAAATTCTTACCTCAGTGAGATCTAGGCCTTAGTAAAAATGCCAAAGAGAGGGAAAAGATTTTTTAAAACCCCTGGACATTCAGGAGCTACAATGAGATGAATGTTGGCCCTTTTTTAAATGGCTCAACTATGTTAATACTGATTTGTTGAAGTCAGTTGCATGGAAATCTGCTTCAGCTTAGCACTGCCTGATGGTGAAGTCCCAGAACCAGTAAGTTCATCCAAAAAAATGAGGAGAAATTATGAATAAGTGGAAACAGAAGCAAAGCAAGCAAATGAGAAAATTTCTAGGGAATGGCAGGTTGCTGATGCTGTATGCCCCAAACCAAACTGTACCCAACCAGAGTAGGGTTTAGTACTCTGACAAGCTTTCAAAGCATTGGGGGGGGGGTGGACAACAACAACAACAACAACAACAACAACAACAACAACTTTATTATTTGTACCCCACCCATCTGACTGGGTTGCCCTAGCCACTCTAGGTGGCTTTCAATACATATAAAAACATAATGAGGGTGTTCCACACAGAGGGTGCCACTACTGAGAAGGCCTTGTGCCAGGTTCCCTGGAATTTCAGTTTTCTCAGTGTCCAGGCTGAACGATGGGGTGGAGATGCACCTACAGCATAGCTGCCAAGTTTTCCCTTTTCTCGCGAGGAAGCCTATTCAGCATAAGGGAAAATCCCTTTTTAAAAGGGATAACTTGGCAGCTATGACCTACAGGTATACAGGGCCAAGGCCATTTAGGGTTTTAAAGGTCAGCACCAACACTTTAAATAGTGCTTGGGAACATACTGGGAGCCAATGTAGGCCTTTCGGGACTGGTGTTGTATGGAAGGATCTTTCATGACTCTGATCCCAATTTGATTAGAAACCTTATGCTTCCTTAGGCCTAATAATGATGATCAAATATTTCCCAAGTACTTTTCAGCACAAAATGTAATTTTACCATTCTTACTGCCTCTATTGTACGTGTGCTAGGTTAGACTGAGAGACAATGATGTCCCTCAGGTAAAGCGACAGAATGAAAGGCATTTCTATCAGAGGATTTCTATCAGAGGATTTCTATCAGAGGATTGACTAGGTTTCTTTCTTCTGGACGTTTCAGCAGCTGCAAAACAGTTTTAATGCGGGCTGAAAGGTTTTGGATTTCTTTTATGACAATATTTTATTTGTATTCCCCCCCCCCTTTTTTTTAGATGGCTAAGTATTTGTAAGTATATGTTCTTTTGGCAATGGTTTTTTTTAATTCTGCCATTGTGATTGGTTTGTACAGTTTTTGTTCCTTCCGTATTGCTTTGAGTCCTGCTGCTATGACAACAGAGGAGCAGTACAGAAATGCCCAGCAAACAAATAAATCCAGTGAACTTCATGCTGAAAAGGGTTTTGGAATCAGGCTGCTCTACAATTCAAGGGGTATCTTTATTTAGGTTTAAGTGGGGAGGAGACCACAATTTCAGCAAGATTCACAGCAAGCTTGCTCTTGGGTATGCAAGGCTAAAATACACAGAATGCAAGCATTTTAAACTGCATCTGTGGTAGTGATTTTATTGTCCATTATAATACCCAGAATCGGTTTTACCTGGAATGAATGGTCCCTAGGTGTGTTGCCACATGATAGCAACATGGGGCTGCAGAGGTCAGGTCAGGTACAGGGAACATCTGGCCCTTTAGTTTTTGTTCAACCACAGCTCCCAATGGGATGCAGTCCAATCGAAGATATACATGATGACTTAAGACATTATTTACTCATTAGCACGGTTGCCTCTTCACTGTGATTAACTTTCATGCTGATCCAGTAGGTTGTAAATACCGTTGTGTCGTGTTCACACTAGCCATGCTCCACCCAGTTGGTATAACAGTATGGCTGAACTACATGGGTGGATGTTTTGCATGGTACTCTGTTAGTGCAGGAACCAACCAGAGTGAAGAGATCTGGTTTTGTCCCTAAGGAACTGTGGATTCCTTGGCCCTTAGTCTCATTGCTTCCAGCAAAACTTGAGTTGATGGAGGTTAAGTTCCATTTTCTAGCTTTCGATGGGATATCGTCATGCCACTAACTTCTGCTTGGACGGTGCCCAAGGGCTGCAGTGTGGCTCCATCTGCATTAATGAGCCATCTGGTTAATGTGCCATTTAGCCCAGCTACTAGATATGGGAATCCAGGCCAAGAGAACAGAACTGCAAACGCAGCCTGGCTCTGCCATCATCCACATTGCTAATATTTATAATCAGTGACAATTCCATCCTTTGGTTATCCTTTGCGTAGTTCAGTCTCGCCCACGTTCCTCCTCTCCCTCCCTCCTCCTCACGTGGTGTATGTGCACGCACACACACACAATTTTAAATAAAGTTTCTAATAAATGTTGTCCTTTCAAATGCAAGCTTTAAAAGAAGAAAAAAACCAACATAGAGACTAGTTAGAGGAAACAGGGCAGGACTGTCAGATAATATTTTGTAAGCAGAACATTTTTCAGCAATGCATCAGTTATTACATAACTACTGAAGGGAATTCCAAGGATCTGACCCCAAGGGAATGTTTTAAAAAGACACAAAAATTGCTGCAGCCTACTGTGTTCTAAAGATAGCCATATTTACTCTTTAGGAACCAAAGAGGAAACACAGCGGAATAATACGCATATATGCATGTGTGCTATATACACGCTCCATTGAACTCAAAGGGATTTATTCTCAGTACAGGACTGGAGCCTGATATGTTAATTTGGATTCTGGATTTGTAATGATCTCGGTATCTCTCAACTGCGTTACTTAACTCCTTTGCTTAAGTGTCACTGTTTTTCTTCTTCTAAAAAATGTGATGTTCCCCAGTGTTACATCTGTCTGCCCCTGCTTTAACAGGAATGTAGACTCCAGGGATTTAAAAACTTCATCATTGAAAGGGAACTTTTATGTGTTCAAGAATTCATCAAACACTGCCTGACCCCACAAAAGCTTGTTTTGTTTTGTTTTTGTTTAAATTTATCAGGAAACATTTACAGATGTTAAGTAAGCTAATCTTCTCTGTATTGTTCCAATTTTAGTATATGTGCTGCTGAAGTGAGCACAGATGTTAAGTAAGCTGTCTGGTTCAAATATTGTCTCTTTCATTATGCCACTGGCCTTATGCATGCTGTCTCTCAGCACAGTTAGTCACTGTACGGTATGAGTTTTAGTCAGTTTGGCTGCAATCCTTTATTTTCTGGGAGTGAGCTGCATTTAACTCAATAACTAGACCTGTAATATCACTGCACTGTTGAACAATGAGTGAATTTGTTAAATGTGCATGTGAATTAAATAATAATTCTGAAACAAAGGGGGGAAATACATAGTCAGTGTTGTTTATACTGATTGTCAGTTTCTCTCTAGGAATTGAGGCAGGAGATATCCTCAGCCCCACATGGGGATGCTGAGGATTGAACCATGTACATGCCAAACATAACAAGGCCATTCTTGCATGTAAAATGTGCTCCACACATGTGCTGTGTCATTTTCATATGATTGTTTTAAGTGCTTTAATCTGTTGTTGGATTGGATCGTGGACATGCCATGCTGGGCTCCTTCGGAGAAAGAGCAGGATAAAAAAAAATTATAATAAATGGCTTAGGAAGACAATGGGAAGCAAAGTGAAAACTGATATGTGCACTCCTCTTTCTATGTCTCCCCTCTGACATGGCACAAGAAGTTCATAGGCTCTGTTGAGATGCAATTCCCAAAGCACAGCTCCTCTTGACCTCTTGTTGATGTCATGTAATTTTCAAATGAACAAAAACATGTGTAGTAGTTGAGTAGTTGTAGTAACACTACTACTGCTACTTCTTCTTCTAGTAAAATAATAATAATAATAATAATAATAATAATAATACTAGAACTTTTCATTATACCAATTATAGATTTCAAAATCTAGAACTCCAGATTATCCACTACTCTGCTGTTGTTTAGAGTGTTCCAGTTGATCAGAGATATTTCCATTAAGTTCATACTAATTCCATTTGGGAATTTACTAATGAGTGCTATAAAAGGGTTGCCAGTTTCTATTTTCAGCAGCACCGGGCCTCTTGGGCCAGGGTCAGGGCGTTGAGCCAGGCCAGTAGAAGAAAGGAGCTCTATGAGTAGAGCCTGGCAGAATCTGCAGCTTAGTGGCTGGTTGGCAGCCCTAGTGGCATACTTGTGAATATATGGAAGGGAAAACTTTGCATCATCACTAAGAGGAACTATTGCTACTTGTTCTGGTCAATGCAACATCTGGAAGGCAACCATTTCCCCATCCCTGATCCAAAAGTTCCTGGCTCCCTCAAATGACTCCACCCTTTCTTTCTTTCTTTCTTTCTTTCTTTCTTTCTTTCTTTCTTTCTTTCTTTCTTTCTTTCTTTCTTTCTTTCTGTCACCCCTCCAGCCCTCTTGCTTCTTTCACATCTCTCTTTAAAACCCACTTTTTCCTTGGTGCTTTTGGCTCTATTCTTAGGTCCACCAACCATATACTGTAACTATTCCTAGGTATATGCAACTGAAATATGCTTTCTCTGATTGCACTTACCTGCATTTCCCTATTGTTTCCCATATGTTGGATTTTAGATTGGAAGCCTATTGGGCAAGAACTTGCCCTCTGGCACTTTGTAAACAACAATAATAAAATGGTACAGTATATGTTGTCAGTGCTCCCCCCCCCAAGGGTACGCAGTACCGGCACCTCTTTTTGTTGTTGTTAAAAAGTGTGGCACTTGCTGTAACAACGTCATGGTGAGTACTGGCACCTATTTTTCTAGAAAAAAAGCACTGTATATTGTACTGCAGGCTGCAGCTCCAGCCTGAATAATGGGCATCTAAGACCTGGGTTGTGAGAAACTCAGTCTTTGGTGTGGATTTGGTTGCGGCCATCCATATGCCTTAGGTTGAGTAGGCAGGGCCGGCCAAATACATTTTGACACCTGAGGCGAATAACAAAATGGCTCTCCTCTCCCCGCCAGGGAAGAAAACAGGAATGAAGATCTGCATCAGGATTTTTTTTTGGGGGGGGGGGTTAAATATCTACATGGGAATCTGCTGCCCCCGTGAAGCCTGCTGCCTGAGGTGGTTGCCTCAGCTTGCCTAATGGGTAGGCCACCTCTGTAAGTAGGGATGGAATATTCTGAAAATCTCACTGATTCCTCCTGCAAACTCTGATCTGCTTTGGGACTTGTGTGTTGTTCAGAGACCCTTCTCCCCCTCCCCATGGTTCTGCCCTTTTAGTGTTTTCACCCAACTCTCTCCCTTATAAACAGCTCTGCCTGTGGTCTGCTGTTGCCTGGCTCCCTGCAATTTCATTCTGCATCTGCCAGGCAAACATCAGCATGTGATTGTGGGCAGAGGAAGTTGGAGGATGTGAGCAATGGAGCAGTAAATTGTCTGCTGCTGTTCTGTGCAGTATAATAAGCACCTAGAACAGAGATTGCTTTATGGGAGCAACATCTGTTGCAAGCCATGTCTGCTTTGAGAGGGTGGGGGATGGCAACCATTGGGCACTTTCAGGCAAACAAATTATCCACAAACAAACAAAAAAGGGCATATAATGGCTTTATTGGCTTTCCAGTCTCTTGGAAGTGTACAACTGCATCGTGCATGTGTTTGATGAAAATATCACAGATGAAGCTCTCTTCCCATACATAGCAATAAGGGCAATTGCTGAACATATGCTATTGCTCTCTTCTTTCATCCTGACAACAGCAGGGAATGTGTTTAACATACTTCCACCTATTGGTTAACACATTTATCCTGGTTAGGCAGTTAGAAGAGAAGTGAGTCACAGAACATGAGTTTTACCTAATCCAGCACTTCAATTTTCAGCACTAGTCGGCACAATACTCTCCAGGGTTACTTTTGCCTGGAATTTCAGGAGGAGACAGCTCTCATTTGGTCCCTGGCAATTCGCCAACATCACCTAGATAATTTGCTGCACCAAGTTCAGATACCTAGGGGTACAAATAACCAGAAACCTCAACAAACTATACCTCCACAATTGCAACCCCTTGTGATGACAAATCAACAAAGACTTGAGGAGATGGAACAACGCCTACTTTACCCTCTCAGACAAAATAGCCACGATCAAAATGATCACCCTCTCAAAATTAACCTACCTATTCCAAATTTCATGGTGTTAGATACTGTGTGATCCTCAACTGAGTAACTGCAAGGCAAAGGCACTGATTCAGTTGGAAGGAAGGAAGGAAGGAATTCCAACAAGTTTAAACCCTGTATTTTGAAAATACTCAGTTTCTTTTAGGTGTGTAATACTTTTGAGAATGGAGCTTTAAAGATTCCTGCATTGCAGGGGGTTGGACTAGATGACCCTTGTGGTCCCTCTCAGCTCCACAATTCTATGATTCTTTGGCACGAGTCTCTATATACACCATTTTGTTTATAAGCAAAAGCATCCAACAGAACTGTCATCTCACTGCAGCCAACCTATAACCTGCACTAGAACCATTATTAATTACATGTGGATCCTGTCCATCCTTGAAGTAGTTCAGGGTAGTATAAAAGGTCCCTCAAATTTTATCATCTCAACAACCCTTTGAGGCAGGTTAAGCTGAGAGGTATTAACTGGCCCCAAGTTCACCCAGTGAACAACTGGCTATGGGTGGTATTTGAACCCAGGTCTCCCAGGTCATAGACACCCTGACAACTTCACTACACCAGGAGTCAAGGTGACTCCTTCCCTCTCCCAAGTTTATCTGTTACATATGAATATAATTTTGTGCTGTCTTCCAAACTGGACAAGTAGGGTTGTTGTATTATGGCAGATACCAGTAAGCATTCAGAACCATTCCTGACTTTTCCCTTTTGCACCTATGCATGTATTTAAACTGCCTATTAACCCCACCCTGCAGGCAATTCACAACGCATTTAAAACAATAAAATACACACAGCAGTCAAAAAATGTTATGAAAGCAATAAAATAAGTTCAGATTTTGACATGAAAACCAATGTGAAGGACACACAGTCATTCTCAAACAGCACTTAAAACCCAGCTAAAAATAATTTGCTCCGGGGACTAAAATACATTCCATAATCGAAGCACTACTGGTGTACAACTTATGAGCCACCAAGCTAAATGCAGATACACATCCGTTTTCCCAGTTCAGGAAGGCTGAAGCTGTTGTTTCAGCAAATGAAGAAGCACACACTAGAAGGAAATGGGGGCTTCACCCCCTTCTGGCTCTCAGCCAGGCCCTGCGTAACTTCTTCCATGTGCTTCCACATCCCCTTAAGTAGACTCACATGCTGCTAGCTGAGCTCTATGGCAGGTTGCTGTTTCCTCAACTCCTGGGTCTCTGGGAGAGATGAGAGGGATCTGAGAACTAACCAGGAAGCCAAACCTAGAGCAGGAGACCCTGGGTAACAGGGGCTGAACCCTGATGTTACCGGCCATATATGGCCAGTATAAGGAATCTTATTTGATAAACCTGTTTTTGCTGCCTGAGATTGAGAAGAAGAAAAATACCGTAGATTGACAATACTGGCTGCAGGGTGGGGGTTGACTTGGTGGATTGCAAGATGTGCAGTCCTGGTCTAAGGTGTGGGGAAAGCCCTCCATTGTTAATCAGACTCTCTCACTGTTAAATTCAAATTGGATATCTCCTGCTCTCCACGAGCTATTTTGGTGAATAAATCAATCACTAATACAGAACTTCTATTTTAATAGAGAATTAGTGTCAGATTTGGGACTCTCGAGCCATCCAGCTTCATTGGGCAACTCAATAACCTCTCTTAGAGAATGTACACTCCATTTGTCAAACAAGCACAGAGATGGATTAGTTTGAGTGTTCGCTGGCTACTTCACTTAATCTCTAATTGAGCTCTGTATCAACTAATTAAAACCACATTTTGTTGGAACCTGATGGGTTCTCTCTCTCTCTTAAACAAACCCTGTCCTTACAGTCCAAGGTTCCTATTAAGCACTTGACTTTAGTCTTCCCTTTATCCTTCTCAAATCTGGTGCCAATAAAGAAAACCTTGTGAAAATTGTCACCCAGTCTCATAGAACTTGCAGAAATACTATTGACTGGCCTGGAGGTTTGTGAGTAGGGGGTCCCAAGAATGACAGGCAGCACGGGTCTCTTACTCTTGCTACACCAGTTTTCCAGGAAGTTTTATGGAAAGCAAGATATGTTGCTGCCCCTGTGACACCTCTGAGATGCACCTGGGATCATTCCTGGGAAGCCTGCCCCAAGTGCAGATGGCCCTCCCATTTGCCCTTTGCGGGCTCTTCCAGACTGTCACTATTTTTGAATGGGATTTGGTTACATACCAGCAAATTCAGGTTGCAGAGTTGATTTGGAGCTTTTAAAATGCAATAAGGAAAATGTGCTGGAAAGTCTGGGTAACATTCGCGTGGTATAGTATCTATGATACTGGGATTCTCCCTTTTCACTAGGTGGTTAGAAAACACATTGATGGGGACTTGCATTAGTTCTTCACCGATGTGTGTAGGGGTATGCAAAGTGGTGTGGCTGTACAATTTGCCTCTCAGAAAGCTCCAGGATCCATCATTTGCCCAAACTGGCTGATCTTTCTGGCTGGCCATGTAGGTTCCCATTGTTTGTCATTTGGAAGTTTCCAGGTAGTCCATGAATGAGATCAAGGTGACCCAGGGTGGGATCTCCCAAGCCAAATGCAACCAGACAGCTGTGAATGGAGGCCCAGTTTTAATTTCCTGGGGTTGTTAGGCGCTAGACAGGTAACAGTATGCATATTTGGCTCAGAGTGTTGCAGATGTGCAGGACTGGATTAGACTGAAAGTGGAGCTCCCCTGAATCATTGGCCAGTTTAAACAGTGACTCATTTCATCCTCTGCTTGCGTGTGTGCCCATATAAGCTCCCTGCTTGGAGCTATATTATTGATATATGTCAGCTGAGGATCTGACCCATTGTTCTTGCCCCAAAACATATATGCATGTCATTGCATAAGGAGAGTCTGTCCTGGAAGCATAGTCTGGTTTTAGGGGGAGCTACGTAGTCATTTCAGTGGGTAGGAACTTCATTTGTGTGCATTGGCTTTTGTACAAAGTCAATAGTACTTGAGTTAATGGTGTGACAAAACTGTGTAATTTGGACACTTTTCCTCTTAAAAAATAATAGAAAGGAATATTGCTTTTCTAGTCCTTTTGCTTTTCTAGGCACAGGAATAAAAAAAAACTATGTTATGTACACAATCCATCCAACTTGAAGTTGTAGATTGGAAAGGTGCAGGCATGTAGCTTTATCAAGCTGCCATGATTTGTCATGTCTAGCGATACATGCACAATAATAAGATCGCATGCCATGGGTATATTTTCCTTATCTGTCAGAAAGGAATCGAAAGGGCCAATGCATTGTTCCTCAGTTTTTTCTTCCTGAACTTGCATTGTCATTTTCTCACCGGTAGCTTTAGCAAGAAGAGTTTAGACTTCCACATATTTCAGGGATGCACAGTGTACTAAAATGGGGCAAGGGGAAAAGGAATATCTTAGTCTAATGTTTTCACATTGTACATTAATCTGTGGGGTAGGTCTGGAGCCCAGACAGGTATAATTGTAGAATCTTGGCACTGGGCCTTTTAAAACTAGCTTCCAAAGAGATGCCAGCTGGGAAGAGCTCATCATATGACATAGGCCTTGTTTGTGCCAACTGTTGACTTCAGTTTCTCAACTGCTTAATGTGTTTTAAACTCTTCTGCTGACAATAGGATGACATTTCACATTTACACATTGTGAAAAAGAGGAATTATAGGATCATAGAATTGTAGAGTTGGAAGGAACCCAAGGGTCATCTAGTGACCCCTTGCAATGCAGGAATCTCAACAGGAGACACGTTACTATTTTGTTTAAAAAACATAGGGCAGGATTGTTGCATGTGCAGAACAAGGTAAGCTTGTGCAATGGGACTTTCCCTCTCCCCCATGCACCTGCCCCCCCTCATAAATCTGATTTGGAGGGTTGGAGAAAACCCCATAACGTGTTTAGGAGTGGACATGGAAGGAGAGGGTGGGGAAGTCTCGTTCTGCGAGCAGACCTTGTTCCTAATGTACTTAGCACTCTGTTTAATTCCACCCTTATATTTGCATGTAATTTGCATGTGCTAATTTATGTGTATATATACAAATTTAGGAATAATTGCTATGATTTAAATAGAAATATAGTGCATCCCACCACCATGGGAGAATACTTTGACCAGGAGGCTTGGTCTGCAGTTCAGGTGATAACTTCAGGGGCAACGTAAAGGCAGCTGCTCTTCCGTGCACTGCTCTGGTTTTGCCAGAAGCAGCTTAGTCATGCTGGCCACATGACCTGGAAGCTGTCTGCAGACAAATGCCGGCTCCCTCGGCCTATAGAGCGAGATGAGCACCGCAACCCCAAAGTTGTCCGCGACAACTCTTATGGTCAGGGGCCCCTTTACCTTTTTACAAATATATACTTAGAAAAATAAGGTTATCAGAGGGACCATAGCTCAGTTGCAGACTGCTTATTGTGCATGAATGAGAAGCCAGGTTCATTTTCTAACACCTGAACCAAAAGGATCAGGAAGTAGGTGATGTAGAAAGCTTTATTTGTGTGCAACTCGCAGAGCTCCTGCCAGTTCAGATTCAGATTGTTTTATTTGTACCTAATCATCAGGCCACCACAATACAAGGTTTATAACAGTATGAAAGTAGCTCTATGTGACATCAAGAGAAGTTAGCTGAGACCGAAACGAACTACAACATAAACCAACTTAAAATGCTGAATTTCCCTGGCAGATCATAACATGCCCCTTCAAAAAAGGAACGATTGTTCCTCTTTTAACAAATATTAAAATGAAATATTAAAGCAGTAGAGTGGGTTGAGTTTAACTGAATCTGCAATGTATGCAAATCAGAATAAAATTATGTAAGAACTTAATGAATCAAAGCGTAAAACAAACTTAGAATCCTTAACCTCCCTGGCAGGACGCAGCAGTCTTCCTGAAGAATTTTGTCCTCCCATTGGTTATTGCAGATAGAAAATGTGCAGTCTTCACAGATTTATATTTACCTTGGCCATCCAGTATATAGATTGCAAGTTCGTGGTCAGACCTCTCCCTAAAATTTGTCCCAAGTATTGCTTCCTCAATGCATTATATACAAAGCATCATATAATGATATGTACATAGCTGCCAAGTCCGGATCGTAAAGATCCGGGATCGGCAGCGCGCAGATGACCGGAAGTTGTGTGACGCAACTTCCGGTGGCGCTTCGCCCTTCTATGGGCATCAGAAAATGGCGGCGCCGGCGCCGGAAGTCGCTTCCGCGCATGACCGGAAACACGTAAAAGCGACTTCCGGCGCCGCCATTTTCTGATGCCCATAGAAGGGCAAAGCGCCACCGGAAGTCGCGTCACGCAACTTCTGGTCATGCGCGGAAGCGACTTCCGGCGCCGCCGGCGCCATTTTCTGGTGCCCATAGAAGGGCAAGCGGCACCAGAAAAATGGCCGGGTAATTCTCCTCCATTCATAGCTGCCAAGTGTCCCGATTTAAGGGACAATACCGGGATTTTCCGCTAAACGGGAGACCGCCGGGAAACGGTAAGAAAAAAGGGGTTTTCCCGGCGGATACGGGATACTTGGCAGCTATGTATGTACAAGGACTTTCCTCCTGCAGCTCTTTGCTCTTGGTGGGAAGCCTCAGGCGGAGGAAGATCCCAGTGTCCTCTACTAAAGGGACTGTGAAAGGGAGTTTGCTTAAATGCTACAGATGACATGAAAGACTTTACAGACCATCTGAATCTTCAGGGAAACATGTGGCCCCACCCCCTCCCAAAACAGCATAGAATTGATTGATTCTTTGAAGGGGGGGAGGAAGGTGAATGCCAGTCACAGTAAAGCAATATTGGGCTAGATCAGGCATCCCCAAACTGCGGCCCTCCAGATGTTTTGGCCTACAACTCCCATTATCCCTAGCTAACAGGACCAGTGGTCGGGGGAGATGGGAATTGTAGTCCAAAACATCTGGAGGGCCCAAGTTTGGGGATGCCTGGGCTAGATCAGCAAATATTCTGAACTAATATAAAGCACCTAACCCAAAGCAATCTTTGCCCCTGCACCGTGGGTAGCTGAGTATGCCTACATCACAGTAAAGACGCATAAGAACAGAAGAAAAGCCTTGGTGGATCAGGCCCAACGCCCACCCATTCCAGCATCCTGTGGCCAATCAGATCCCTTTGGGAAGCCCATAAATAGGACCTGAGAGCAACAGTGCTCTCCACTCCTGTGGTTTCCAGCGACAAACATCCAGATGCCTATTTCCTCCAACAGCGGCAGTAGAATATGACCATCAGAGGTGGTGGCCACTGTTAGCCTTATCCTCTTTTAAAGCCAACCAAGTTGGTGGCCATCACAGCCTCTTGTGGGAGCAAATTCCATAATTTAACTATTGACACAAAGAACCTACCCTGTGGAGTGGTATTCGAAGGGAAGGCTGAATAGGCAACTTAAACTAGTTCATCTTGCTTGAACCCAACACCTGCTCATAGATACCCCATGGTCACCTTATCCACAAACAGATTAAATTTCACAGTTCCTAACTACACACTTGCTTGCTTGCTTGCTTGCTTGCTTGCTTGCTTGCTTGCTTGCTTCTAAAGCAAGGGGTCAGTGATGTATTCCTTCCTGCTTCTTGTTTTAGTGAGAAGAATTGCTTTACAGTATACTTTGGCTTCATTCTGAATTCCTGCTAGTAATGAAATACAGTTTCATATACAGATACAGAAATATAGCGGCTACTTGGTTGCTTTTCGTTCTGGACATGATTAAGGTGTTGTGTTCAGTAGTGAAGTGCCTATGACTATTCTTCTGCTTAAAAGCAAAAGAAAAAAAATTCCTCCTCCCTCAAGAAAGTATGTATTTTGAGCAGCAGAAATTAAGTAGTCAAAAATTAGTCATAACAACTGTGCTGTGGGAACATTAATAAGGTACAGATGAATAACTTTGTTGTTTGATATGGAACATCCCAGTTACAGAAGACGGTATCTTCACAATTGATTCATTTCCCAGAAATATACTCTGCAAGGTGTTGAGAGGAAATTGACCTCAGCTCCCATGTTTGCAGATTTTTTTATTGTTTAATTTGGTGTGTGATTTTGTCCAAGGAGCTAAAAATGTTTGAATTATGAAAAGATTATGGAAAGATACAAGGACTGTAAAAGGCCCTTGCATTTACTGATGAACAAACATCCAAAATTGTATACCATATAGCAGTGCTTTCCCCCCTTAAAAACATGTTTAGGGGTACTCTCATTAAACGCTCACTTCTGCCTGAGACTCAGGAAACACTGTGACAGGAAATGAGGCTGCCATTGGGGGTAGCAGCAGAACTCACGATTCACCGTGCTAGAGAAGAAACTATATATATATATATATATATATATATATATATATATATATATATATATATATATAAACATTTCTTCTCCTGTTAGATTCACAAAATGTTTGGGGGTATGCGTCCCCCTGCATCCCCCCAGGATAAAAACCACTGCCATATAGAGTAATGAATTCACTGTTGCCTACGCTGAGTCCTTGGAATGCATCAGTCAAATAAACATACACACATTATTGAAAGAGGCAGTGCATACAGGACATTGTAAAACACAATATATGAACATACTGAGGTACGTAGGCCACTTGCCCATCTAGCCCACTTGCTTTTGTCCATTCTGACTGGCAGCAGCCCTGTGACACCCCAGATTTCGAGACCCCAGTCCTGCTATTTGAGATTCTTGAGAAATGCCAGAGATTTGGCCTTAGGCTTTGTGTATGGAAAACGTGTGCTCTACCAATGAGCTGTGGCTCCATGGCAAAAAAGATGGTGACAATACTGAGCTTTCCCCCCTTTAAAGTCTCCATTCTTTTAATTATTTTACCCATTTAAATGAGCAACACTAATGCATATTTGCTTGGCTTAACATAAGATGCAGGGCGGTTCGGGATGTAACATTATTTAGAGGATATTTTCAAGGTGGACAGGTAGTAATGATGCAATGGATTTGAGTTTTGGATTTGAATATAGTAGATCTGTGTTGAAAATCCCTTCTCAGCCATGTAGCTGGCCTTAGGCATGACAACATCTCTAGCCTGATTTTTTCACCGAGTGGAGACATTTTTGTACAACAAACAGAATTATATGATCTGTGTTTTTTCCCTTTTTAAACAAAAGATATCCAGAAGGTGATGCAGATCAAATTCTCAAAGCAAGTGCAGGAAGGGTGAAAGGAGAGAACAGCTTTCTTTGACTCTTCATGTTATTACAGTCATAAATAAAGACTGCAAGCTAAAACACCATCCAAGTAACAGAGAGCTGAGGAAGTCCTTGGTCAGGGGCACAATCAGGGCAGCTAAGCTAGAGCTTCTGCATTTGTATTCATTTTAAGGTTTATGCAAAAAGTACTCATCCTTATTTATCCAGGAACTGTATAGGTAACTTGGGTGTGGAGCAAATGATTAAAATTATTAAGGCAAGCTCCTATAAACAAACATTTTAAGTCCTAAAATTATTCCATTGTGCAGAAGCATCAGAACTAATACACAATCAAATATTATACTCTAGTAAATGGGTGATCAGATACCACTGCCTAACTTATTTGAGCAGCAGTTTTTCTCTTAAGAGAGAATGATGTTTGACAGACATGGGCAATTAAAGATGTCTATAGTGGTAATTCTGCTATTTTTTCAAAAGAATCTCGTTTATAGCTATGGGAGAAATCAGTCTTGCATTTTGAGTAATGGGTTGCAATGAGAATCTATGTCATGCATATTCTATTTGCTCTCCTTATATGGGCTTAAAGCCGTAATAAATATCTATCTATCTATCTATCTTTGCTCTCCTCTGCTTCTGGCTGCCATTATAGGACGTTGTAGTGAGGATGGAATACTGTTTTCTAATCAGTGCCCAAAAGATTATATTGCCAGAGAGGCAACCAGGGGAGCCACTGCTACAAAGCCGATCAATATTGTAGGTTTTCTACCTTCTGTTCTGGAGATGGCAAGAGACAGTTTGAACAAATAATGTAAACTGATATTTGGGCAAGCAAAGATTTACTGGGCCCTGTGATAAAACAGCAGCTCACTCCTAGGATTTGCTGCACATGCATGTTAGCAATTTAGGAAACATTGTCCCAACAGCCACTCCAATGCAAACGCTAAAGCTCGGAGTGTAAGGCACATGCCTGTGCCAAGAGCACAGGAGCAAATGGAAATTGTTAAAAGGTCAAAGTGAGCAAACACACAGTAAGAAGCTAAGGGTCATAATGAAGAATGTATTTCTCAACTCTGAATGGAATGTTGATCTTTAAGGGAGTGCGGAACACAGTAACATGCAAAATTAGTCTTGAAAAAATGCTCTCAAGACTGAATTTTGTTGGTTTATGTACCGGTATGCTCAATTACTGGAACCTTACAACAGCTCAATACTTTTTTCTTAGCCAATCCCCTGCCCCTTAAACTCTTTCCAGCTTTACTTCCTCATTCATCTCAACTGCAAGGTCATTCAGTTGTGTGAAAATGTTGAACGCCTGCCATTTTGACACGCTGAATGCCAGTTCGTACAGTGGGCTGCCAGTTTGCGGTGAGCAGCTGCACTTCCTCCTTGGCCACTCATGGAGCTGGAATTGTGTGGGGAAACATCACTGCAGATGTAGCCAGGACACAGCTATAAAGTTGCAGCAATTCTTGCTCAATGTAAGGAGCTGACTCGATATAGCTAATATTGTCAATGAATCTTAAGGCAATGAAGTATTAACTTGCCAAATTGATTATTTTGAAATGCACCACCAGTTGCATCTCTTATGGAAATCACGGAGTGGGGGGCATTGGAATACACATGGTGGTTTTTTAAATTCTGGTGTGAGATGTGTTCAGCTTCGTAGAATCCTCTTCATCTCCACCTCCAAATGACTTTTAGTCTCTGTCTGTCTGTCTGTTCCTCTCTCTCTCTCTCTCTCTCTCTCTCTCTCTCTCTCTCTCTCTCTCTCTGTGTGTGTGTGTGTGTGTGTGTCTATGGACATTACCCAAATGCACCATGTTTTTCTTTGCTGAGTCAAGACTTCTTCTTGGTTTTGTTCTTTGTTTATGCTAAAGAGAAGAGTTAAATAGCTGGTAGGAGAAGCACTGCACCAGCATCTGTTGAATTTTATATAAAGAGCGACCTAAATATTTAATGCATCAAATTACATTTGACAACACCTTCTCCTTGGTTTTGTGCAGATGTGTTTTGCCAGCATATTTGTCTTGCTGTGTAATTATACAGAGGGAGGGAAAGTATGTTTTGTCGAGTGTAGAGTGTTCTTCCCTAGTTTGGAGAATTTTAACTCGTATGGCGATGATAATAGAAGTGGCCAATTGCCTCACTTCCATAATGCAGTATTTTGAAAAAGATTCATTAAAAAAACCCAACAGCCCATGAACCTAACCACTGAAAATGCAAATGTTTGCAAAGAATTGGGAGGAGGAAGTTGGGTGGAAGAGAGAAGAGACCAACCTTTTTTTCTTGGCTAGAAATCTCAATTATCTTAACCCTGGCATATTGTATATAATTTGCTTATTGATTCTTTACATTACCTGTGGAAACTATTTCACTGGATCCTGGGCCAGTTTCTAGTGCACCTATCACCTACCTGGTCCCCTTCCTCAAGTTTTAGACTACAACTCCCATCATCCCAGTTAGTACAGTAGCCCAAACCAAAGCTACAAACAATGCTAGTAGTCTGCTAACATTGGCTGGGGTAGTAAACACATACCAATGGTTATTCAATGCATTTCTGAGACTCTTTATACCACAGCTGTTCTTTTTGTTTCTAGAAAGATAATGTAAGTAGTAACTTTGTACAAATTACAATTAGTGACAGTGTCCTAGAAGGGCCACCCTGCAGGTCTTATTGTGTGTGAATTGAACATTGAAAAGTGTGCCAGGAGTAAGTTTCCTGCCCCATAGAATTGGGTGAAGGCAAGGGGAACATTCTAAAGCCAGAATTCTAGTAATGAATGCTGGACTAGGGGAATGGTCAGACCCTGAGAGGCACTTCTGAATCAATAGTGCATTATCAGGGTAATTTAGAATATAATTACAATGTCTTTAAGTAAGCTTTTAACATTATGACACATTGGTGAACCATGGGGTTGCTGGTGGTGTGTGTTGCAGTAGTCCATTGCTGTCAGCCCACACCTAACCTCTAGAGCCTGTTTGAAGCACTGCTGTATATCAAGATCAAATGCATCCATATGAATCTAGCTACAGAATGAAAACGTCTCTCTGGATTTGTCAGCTTGATAGCTCTTGTACAAGCTTGGCATCAACATTTCTTAACAATGAACCCACTTTGTTTTCATTCCAAGGCAGCTACTACTAAACTGGGAAACAATGTCAGGTGTCAAGCTTTCACTCAAACTTCCTATTGAATTATGTCAGTTGGGTGTCCTGGGATTCTCATCTTGCCAACATTTGGGTGTTCAGGAGAGATCCATGCAGGAAAAGTTGTACCCCTTATTTTTTTCCCCAATGTACTGCAGGGTGGTTGCCACAGATAATCCAAAGCACATGGGATTCTAAACCCCTGGGAAACAGTGTTTGTTTGTTTGTTTGTTTTTAAAGGCAGACTAGGTCCCTGGCTGAGATGCTTGTAATTACATTTCAACAGAGATGAAGACAAGCTGGATGAAAAAGTTATGGGGAGACTATGCACAAAAGGCATCAGGCCCCTAAGGCTTAGACTCAACAGGGGGTGATGACTAAAGGCACATCCCAACCTCGCCCTGCTGGCGGGGCTTTGCAGAGCCATGGTTGCACCCTCAGCCCAGCCACTCACGGTAGGCGTGGGGGTGTGGGTGCGGAAAGGAAACTTTATTATTGTGTTCAGCTCCAGGCTAGCCTAGTAAACAGCTTTGGATCAGGCCCCAATGCTGTTGTACAATCGCTTTGGATCCAGTGGATCCCAGGCCAGCTCAGACCTGCTGCCCTCCTTGGCACCCCCCATTTCAGGGATAGCACCAGCAGCCCTCCTACTTGCAAGTTTGGTAACTTGTAGGTGGCAGAGTTGAGCAGATGAACACCATAACTCAAACCACATATCCCAAAGCCCAGTGTAAGGAGGTTGGATTGCTCTGTAAGGAACTGAGCCAGAGCCTTGACATAAAAGGTGAGTTTTGAGGAGGGATCTGAAGGAACAGGTGGAGGCAACACCACCGTGTTTTGGAAATAATTGCAAGGTGTAGGAGGCAGCATCATGGGCAGGGCATTTTCAAATTCAAGGGCAAATAGATAAGTCATGAGGGGTTTTAAAGGTAAAGTATATTTGGTTCGTGCTCTCAATAGTGAGCATGACACTAGTGATGATGTAAAAATGGATCTCCTAGTTATGGCCACCTTGAAATTGGTTCTCCACTCACTTTCACACTTACCTGCTCTGATCCATAGGCCACAGTTCATTAAAACCCCAGCTGGAAGTTCATAACTAGCTCTGTTTATTCCCACTTCCTTTTTTCTTATCAGTTCAGGACCAGAATTTATAGATTTGGGATTCGGGCTCTCTTTGTAAACATTTGCCACCTACAATCCAGTGGTGCAGGCTGTGATGCATTATTTCCTAACCAAGAAGTGAAAGGATTTGGTAACAAATGAATGACAACATGCAGTTTAAGAGCTCAACTCACGCAAGACATTGCACGAGGTGGGTGAAGGAGAAGGACTGAACAAGGAAAGTTTCCCATTGCAGGGTTCAGTTTGCAGGACATTCCAGGCTTCTCGGTTTGACAGCTGTGTCCCCAGGCTCCCAGTGAGACAGCAAAAACTCCCAATATAGTAACCCATGTCAATTTAAATACAGCACCAGGATGTTTTGTATTCTTGTTCAGCATCCGGGCACAGCAGCTGACACCATGCATTTGGCTGTATAGATCTGATGTTCTGTGCTTTACAAATACAGGGCCTTTAATAGGAAGCTGGATGTTCAGCACTCATGAATAAATCTGGGCTCTTTTTTGGATTTGCACACATGGTGAATGAGTCTCTGATTATAATCAGAGACATACAGAAGATTTTTTTTCCCCCTCCTGTGGCTTACTTTATAACTAAAGCAACATGGGGGGGGGGGGGTTAAAAATGCAGAGCTAGGCAGATAGCAGTGCTTATAGCTGGCATTTTGGAGGCAAGTGAGGGGCTGATTGAAAAGGCAGGAAGCTGTGGCCCGCCTGAGAGCAGCTGGTTTGGTCGTCACTCGGGCAACAAGTGGCAGAGACTGTGGAGCCAATCCAGAGTCAGTAGCTTTATAGGACCAAGTGGATCCCCAATGGCCCCGGCTGTCACTTGTTACTCAGCTGGTTGCTGCATCTGTGCCAACTGTGTGGAACTGCAGTAGGGAATAGGCAAGAAGCTGCCTCTTCTAACAAGCGGTCACAGTGGCAATGGGAATAAGGTGTCTGAGTTCTGCTAGTGACTCTGGTTCAAGGTCCCTGTTGCCTTACTCAACCCTGGATCCCTGTGCATTTGGATATGGTTCGCTCTCTTTATTTCTATACAATTTTACACCACGGCCCTTTCCCTTTCAGATTATTTAAATGTTTCTTTTGCATTCATAAAGGCTTGCCACATTTATTGGGGCTCTGACAGACAACTTGCTCATTGAGGATTGGTCCTGACTTGCTTGCACAAACCTTAGGTGGAGCTTAGATTGTATCCAGGCTTCATTGTGCATTTGCTTCTGATTGGTTTATGGGGCGGTTATGCAGACCGCAATGAAAATTCATCCTGATTTGCTTGTGGGCTATTTATGCATCGATCGTCCTGTTAAAAGGTTGTTTGTTCCACAGTTTTCAAGACATTTCCCCTATCATTTTCTTAACTGCAAAAAGTATTTTTTCCTTTTAAAAAGTGGATTTGTTGTACTAGGGCAACAGAGTACTTTAGTCCACTTTAGTCTGGGTATCATCCACCCTCAGAAAAGTAGGACACAGGACTCACCATGTAGCTAATGGCCACCGGAGAAGCTAAAAGAGAGGAAACAATGCATTTTATTGTAGATTTTAACCCATCACAGCAAATAGGAATAAGTCCCCCTCCCAAGTTTCTGGCAACCAAACAACCTTTCCTTGGCAAATTAGGGGAGAAAAGTTAGGTCCAACTGTACTGTAATTGATCCCTATGGGGAAATGTATCATTAAGCTGTATTCCTGCTAGAAACATTTCATCTGCTGCTAAATGTTTAATTCTAGGAGAAAGCAGCAGTCCGTATGAAAACACACTAGGAACTCTTAGATGCTTTTAAATCACAGTTAATGGCAACATCTTAAAAAACAGTTTACGCTTTATAACATGAGAAAGCAGCGCTGTGGGTACTGGAGATTTGAATAAATCAGGACCAATTAAAATGGGGGTTTGAGGAAGCCTGTGGAGTGATCTTCACTTCAGGCACTGCGGTAGCTCAGCTTTAGTCCTTCATGCCATCGCCATGCTCCAAAGAAGAAGAAAAAGCAAAGCAAAGCTAAAATACAGTAGACACTGGGAAGTAGGGAATCTCAATCCAGGGGGAGTTGCCATAATTAGAACTAAGAAGGCTGCCCCCACCAAAAAACCCTGGCTCAGTTCAAACATCATGCTAAGCCATGGTTTGTATTAACCATAGTTTAGAACTTGAACCAGGCTTCGAGATTCCTGATGTTGTATATTAAAAAAATAAATCAGCGTTTAGAGCTGCACTTTGTTTTTTATTTTCTGTCCTCTGAGCTTTTACATTTGCTAGCTTGTTTGTATCTCAAAAGTGAAGCTGGCTCTGGAGGCTGAACAATAGGCATAATTATGATTTGTTTATCAAGGAATCACATCAAACCATAACTAGTACAAACCAAGGTTGCAAACAAACTTCAAAGCATGGTTTGTTAAGTCTGCTTTGCCAGACAATCACAAACCATATTGGGACTACCAAATTATTGTTAATTTTCCTTAACTATTGATGAGTATGATGTCTGAATTGAGCCACAGTTTTGCTAATGTGCTCTTATAGCTCAACCCTGCTTTGATAAAACTAGGGACCCTTCTGTTAACTCAGTGTTTCCCAAACTTTGGTCTCTAGCTGTTTTTGGACTACAACTCCCATCATCCCTGGCTTGCAGGACCAGTGGTCAGGGGTGGTGGGAATTGTAGTTCAAAAGCAGCTGGAGTCCCAAGTTTGGAAAACACAGTGTTAACTGTTCATATAAATTACCTAGCATTCATGCTGTAGAACAAAGCAAAATCATCCAACTTTTGGTATAGTTTTGACTGTTAGCTTGCTCCCAGGCTGGTAAATATACTATTTGTATATTTAGTTTGGAAAGGATCAGTACTCCCTATGGTAAATAAACTATTTGAGAGAAAGCTGGACATTTACTTTTACAAAGCAGGCCCACCAAATTGGGATGCTAATTTTGCATTCAGATTCAATTATAGTTTGCAGTCCAGCAAAAAGTGCTGCATAGCCATCTCCAGTCATTTTTAATGGACCTGTGACTGACTCCAGTGCTTAATGGAATGTGCTCATAGATTTCAGTGTCAAAGTCACAGCCAAGGAGGGCTGCCCTTGCTTGTCCAGAGGAGAACCATGCAAATGCAACTATAGGTAGGTTACTGGAAGCTGTTTACTCTCCAATTTGATAGAGGTGGGAATGCTGTATATTTTTTTGGGGGGGGGAACTACTACTGAAAATCATACCTTATTACCAGTAAAAGAATGTCACAGTTCCATGAATTTGATGTCCACAAATATACCTGTGAAGCTTATTCCACTGCAGTATTCTCCCCCCTCCTGCAAGTAGTATAGGCAGTGACCTCTAGAAATCCACATAGGGGTATAAGAGTGCTACTGCTTACCCTGAAAAATGATGGCTAGTCTTGCCTTTCATTATACTTACTGTAGGAGACAAAATGAGAAAAATTACATTAGCCATCTTCAAATATTTAAATGATTGGACCAGCTCCGTTTTCTGTTTCTCCAGAAGGGAAAAGACCTAAGGGAATGGGTTCAAATCTCATGCAGAAAGGGTTTTAAACTAAACATTGGGAAGAACTTTCTGGCAAGTTGTTCGACAGTGAAGTGATGGACTCTTCTTCATTAGACAGTTTAAGCAGAGTTTGGAGCGTGGATTTCCTACATCGACAGAGGGGGTTGGACTTACCTTTGAGGTACCTTCCAACTCTATGATACTATTGAAATGTCAAATGATTTGTCGTCGTATATACAGTAATCTCTAGTATCTAGTTAGCAAGTGAAGCCTTCTAATCATTATAGCCCCTTATTAGTTTATCCAACAAATACTCACAGCCACATTTAACCTCATCTGATCTTTGGACTGGCTGTCTCCTCTGTCAGCTCACACACAACTCTTCACCTTTGAAGTGCTGAGTTTTCTGGAGTGACCCTGAAAATTAGTAGTGAGAAATCAGGAATATTCACAGGTGAAAGGGAAGAAGCCCTTTTCAACATGCCCAGGAAGATCAGCCCCCACCTGATAACTAGAAGTGGACTGGTCAAACCGAGCGATTCTGTGCCCCTTGTGGCTAAATGATCCCAGTGAATGTAAACACTGGACATTTGGTAGCAAGGAGAATTTGCCCCATACGATGAACAAAGCAAAGAGTTTGTATGGAAAATAATCTAAAGAATTAGGTTGAGGGTTTTTCAGGAGAAGCAGAGGACTTTCAGTAATACAGGTAGTGCTATCACTGACACTACTAAGTTTATAGGAAAGAAGTAATGGCGAACAAAGCTGCAGGGCGTGATTATTCATTCAGACCTTCTTTATGTTCCTTGACATCCACAGCCTATGTAGAGCTTCTGTGGTATCATCATCACCATCAGTTGCTGCTGCTGCTGCTGTTTTGTACTTTTCTTGGGTGATCTACATACATTATTCCAGTTGGCTTTTTGACACTGCCTGCAAGGTTGGCCAGCATTAGAATCCCTATATAGGGAGGAAGGAGGTCAGGCCAAGAGAACAGTGTCCTGCCTAACGTTACCTAGTGATCTCTAAAACTGATTAAGAGACAGAGGTGTCCTTTCATACCATAAGTCAAATATTACAGTAAGAGTAAAATTTAATATTTGACTTTTTGTATGATATGACACCTATGTCTCTTAATCACTCCAGTACAGTCACACTAACATTTTGAATCCTAATGACTTCTCTACCAGAATAATATTGTAGAAACCATTTCTTTACAGAGACCCTGGCCAGTAAATAACTGGGGTTCTTTCCAAAAGGGCGAGAACTAATAAATAATAGCTATGATAGGATGGTCCTTTTTATCTCAATGGATGATTGAATTAGATTAGAACGAGCATTACACTGTCACAAAACTTGGCATACTGTACTAGATATTTCATGGGCTGGGACAAGGTTGTTTATTAGTGGCAGGCGAGCTCTGCTTGGCTCAACTTTGCAACGGATTGTGTATGAAAGCTTTCTCAGACTATGTTCAGAGAAAAGGCTAATCTATTTCTGGGAGTTATCTCCCAGCTTATAATGTAGGTTCATGTGTACTGCTGTTGCTGCATGATGTATCTTACCAATTCTCAGCACCAGCTCTGCTGAAGAGTTGCTTGGAAATTCAGCAGCCCACCTCCCTCCTCTCCAGAGCAGAAACTTACCTTCCTCACATTTGACTACAAGAAGGGTGTCCTTTTGTTATAGTTTTGATTCTGGTATGTTGCTGTCCCCAACCATGTTCAAACCAAATATTATTGGATTACAGCTCTCATCATCTCTGACAATTGACCATGTTTACTGAGGCTGATGGGAGCAGGGGTGCCAAATTGAATAAAATATTTGAGAGGGGGCTAGGTAAGCCCTGCCCTACATAATCAATAACAAGACACAGTGCATGCCCATCATTTGAATGACAATGCTCATCAACTTGGGGGGGGGGCAGCTCCCTCAAATATTTTAATGGGGGGGGCAAGGGACCTTGGCCACTAGGAGTGCCTCCTATGGAAGGGAGTTGGTGTGTGTTAGCATTTGGAGGGCACCAGATTGTGGAAGGCTGTCATAGGAAATGAATAAGATATTTACTTTACCAGCAACAATGAGTAAGAATTTTCATGTATTAAATTGTAAGGTATCTTATGCTTCTTTCAGTATTCTAGGAACACAGGAAGCTGGCTGATACCGAGTCATACCACTGGTCCATTCACCTCAGTGGCTGACACACTCTATATGCAGCCTACACAAAAGCTTCTCTCTCTCTCTCTCTCTCTCTGGTCCCAGAGAGGGTTCTGGACTTCAAAGTCCTGCTGAACCAAAATTCCTAAGCAAGTTGCAATTCCAGTTGCTCCCAGTCCTGCAACTGACAGAGTACCAGTAGCAGTATGAGTTTTGAAGTCTGGCAGTTCTCCAGTTTCCTCTCAGGTGATCTCTTCAGAAAAATCTGCATATGAATCCTTAGCTCAAACAGCTAAAAAGGTAAAGGGTTAGGGTTAGGGGTTGCGGCGCTCATCTCGCTCTATAGGCCGAGGGAGCCAGTGTTTGTCCTCAGACAGCTTCCGGGTCATGTGGCTGACAAAGCTGCTTCTGGCGAACCAGAGCAGCGCACGGAAACACTGTTTACCTTCCCGCCGGAGCGGTCCCTATTTATCTACTTGCACTTTGATGTGCTTTCGAACTGCTAGGTGGGCAGGAGCTGGGACCGAGCAACGGGAGCTCACCCCATTGCAGGGATTCGAACCGCCGACCTTCTGATCAGCAAGCCCTAGACTCTGTGGTTTAACCCACAGCGCCACCTGGGTCTTCAATAATTCCTGTATTCTCCTATCGTGACCCACACTGTATGATGTCACGAGCTTTTTATACACAAAGCTACTTGTCAAATCTGCCCAGTAATGTAGATAAGAAAGCCACCAGATTCAGCCGGGTGCATTGTGGGGCATGAGTCAGCATTTCCAACCAATGAGGAATTAACCCAATTACCACTTTCCTAAACGCACCTGAGGTTTTGCTCTGTCATTGAGCTACAGCCGTTCCCATCTCTATGCCCTTTCTCCTAAAAAAGAGATCTGTTGAGGTATTAGAAATAATATGCACATTTATTTAAGTTCAGTCAATTCATGGTTGACTACTCACCTGTCTTTTAACCAATTAAGCAACAGAAGTCTCTTTCATCTGTTGATAGACTTGTTGTTAGTAAAGATGCACTGAATTTGCCCCCAAATACAGCTAAGCCTTATTAGCAGTGACAGGAACTCAACATGCATTAAGAACCAAACTTGCCAAGCAGCATATCCATCCATCTTCCTGAGCACCGAAGAGGAGTGATAGATAAACAGCATGGCTTTTGCACGAGGCTCCTCAATCTGCTGAGCTCTCTGTTTTGGATTAGATGTGTTGCTTACCAGCGCTGTTTATCTTGCTCAGGTACTTTCCTAAGTGAAGGTGGCATTTGCATTAGATGAAGGTCATTGCTGGGTATAAAACGTGATTACTTGTCTGCTCTAATCCACAGGCAGGTAATGCTTTTAACTCTGGCTCTTTAAGGGGCTTTCCTGCTCTCAAGATATCTAGGTCAAGATCTATTTATAAAAGCTGCCGCAAAGACATTGGGGGTTTCCAGCCAGAAAGGGTAGTTGTGATTGAAGAGACAAGCTGGCTCTTTGTTTATTTGCCATGCAGCGAATTTGATTTTAAAGGGGCATGGCTGATGGCATTTCTTCAAAAACCTTTGCCTTTCAAAGGAATAATTTCATAGAGTTCATTGTTTAGCTTTTATAAATCTCGGTAGGAGGCTGTGGAAGAGAGGGTTTAAAGTCTAAGCTTTAAAACATTCACCATTTGTAATGTAGTCTTGGCTTGTTTGTTTGTGCACTGCTATGCAAGTCCATGATAACAGCTGGCACACTGCCCATTTACTTCACTGCCACTATGAAATTTCGCAAATGAGGTAGGGAATATTGGGATAGGGTTGAGAAGGATGGGGAGATCTTACCTCCCACCATCATGGTGGTAAGTAAAGGGGATGATGGTACAAAAACCACCCTGCCCAGCCTAGAGTTGCCAGCGTTCTTGTACAATATGCCTCTTTTTAGAAAATGATGGCTCCTAAACTGGACAATTGGTTAACATAGGCAGGCTGTCTTTTCCTGCAGTGGATCAATGGGAATCTTTGGTCTTTGACTGCATAAAAATCTGCCGCTAAACGTGTTTGCTAATCTGGGGTTCATAATCCTTGTCACGTCTGGGGTTGCACTGGAATTTATCTGTACCTTTTAGGTGCTGCATTCAAACACTGTCTCCACAAAAGCTGGAATCCTAAGCACACCCACTAAAAAGTGAGTCACACTGAACCTCAATAGGGCTTGAAGGAAACATATATAGGACCAGGCTATAGATTGATAGCATGGCTAGTCCCAAGATTGAACACTAATATATCTAGAAAAATTGGCACAAAAAGAAATCTATGGCTCCCACACACTGGCAAGTTATAAATGGGGGGGGAGGGGTCATGGAACAGGGTCATGGGGACAGTGCGTTCTTAAGCACACCCGGCACCGGCCGCAAAGATCCCTCCGGCACCACCACCCCCCCTTCTCAAAATTTAGAACTCGGGGCCCAACTTGCAGACCACCTCACAGCCCCAGGAGCCACTGCCCACAAAAGATGTTGCCGGTGTGGTGGGTGTGGTGTGGCTGGCCAGACCGCCGGAACCCCGCACTCGCTTGCAAGGCTCGGGGCGCCTCCTCCTTCTCTGCTGCCTGCCTGACAACTCCCTGCCCAGCAAGAGGGAGGCCTACATAAAGCCACCTACACGAGTCTGTGGCAGAGGTGAAGTCTTTTGACTAGGGGGCCTCCTCCTGAGGTCGACCAGTCTCTTCTTAGCACTGTGTTATGTATTGCCAAGCAGCAATACATAACCAGATCTGAATGCCCAGGGCTTCCTTTGGTCCCACCTGCTTCATCCTCTTCTGCCCCCCAAAACTTCCAGAAGCAGCTCCTATGAGAAGGTAGACACTAAGCTTACAAATCCCAAATTTTGGAAGCAGAATCTTCAAATAAACTTGGGGGGGGGAGGAGGCATCAGTGAGTGTCACAATGTAAAGGTTCACCGTTGGACATGCCAGTTTTTGTTACGCTGTTATTTGGAGTTCTGTTTTTTCGCAGTGACATTTGAAAACAAATTAAGTATCTGGCCTCCCCCTTCTTAAGCACTGGATGCTCTTTTAGCCATATGTGGCCATTTTTTTAAAATCAAGTCCACAGAATGTTCCTATAATTAAGCCGGCTTCATTGGCATAACCTTGGAAGGGGTTTTGATGGGTAGGCAATATCCTGGTTTCCTTCCAATCAGAAATGCAGATAGAAAGATAGGGTGTTTCAGGTCTTATGCTACCTGTTTGAGGAGGAATCCAGTCAATAAATAAATAAATTCCAGCTCATGATTCACTCTAAAATAATACAATTTATCTAACAGTTGTAGTTGCAAACGTTCTAAATCGATCCCACGGGAGACTGAAACATGCAGCTCACAATTTCTCCTTGTCACCAAGAAACTTATAAACAACAACAGCAACACTCCCACTGATTTCAAAATGGCTTCCTGCCAATGCACCCCCTTTCAGAATACTTTATCCCACAGTGTATGTATGCCATGTTGGAAAAGACTCGTTTGCCCACTTATTTTCCATAACAGCTTTTGCAATGAAAAATAGCCTCAGTGCTGGGTCCGTCATCCATGTTTCCTGTACCTCTGAAGAACAAGGTCAAAAAACATCAATATTGTTGAGTTTAGAATCCTGGAACTGGAGACATTTGAAAAAGAATAATTATAATACGGTAGTTTAAAAGATTTTTAAAAGATGATGAAAACAACCCCATTAAGTAACAAAGCATTCAAATTAATATGGATTAATAATATCTTGAAATTTCAGATTCCTATAACTTAACAAACTTTCAGTAAAATTTTGTTATCCGCTTACCCTGTTATCCTAGGACCTAGACCCTTTTTAACTTGGTTAAGTAAATGCTGTTCCAAATATTTATGTACCACTGACTGATATCTGGGCTACTTGAAGATTTCCTTTTACCAGCTTTACTGCTATTAATAATGCTGAAATGTGTCCTAAATCTATCTCATTAATATCTATCTTTAAAAATATGATAAAGAAGATTGAAGTAATATAATTGTGGGACAGAAAAAAGCCTTGAAAGTAATGCATTGAGTTAGGATCCTCTGCACATTGTGATTTCCCAGTGGAGAGCTAGAGTAATCAAAGGGCATCATGCCAGAGTCCAACAAGCAAGGAATAGTGCAATAAAACAATTCTGGACAGTTCAAGCTGTTTAACCAAGACATTCAATATATGGGTAGGTGACATTATGTTTGAAGAGATATGCAGTCTGTCTGTGATACTGTTTGAATTGATGGCCTTAGATTTGTGAAGGCCTATTTAAATATAATTTACATAACCTTCCATGGCAGAAAGTGACAATTTTTGAGGCTGCAAGAATGTCAGAAAACAGTGCTTCTTGAAATCTTAAGAGTGCAAACTTTCTGGGCTCTCTCTGTGTTAGTGTGATAGGGTCATGTTAAAAAGCTATAATATATTATTAAGAATTTCATGGAACTGAGAGTCAAGTCATAGTCAAGTGACCCAGTCGGAAAGTCTGCTAAAAATACTCTGTTTCCTATAGATCAGGAAAACAGAATAATCTTATTAGTTTCAGCCAGCATGACCAGTGGTGAATGGGAATTACAGAACAAGAACATCGGAAGGACGGCAGGTTGTTCAACCCCTGATGTGCAATATTTGAAATTGTGGACCAGGGATTGCAGGAAGATTTCAAATTCCGAGAAGTGCTGTGGGCGTCAGTCACAAAATGGTCGCCATTGGGGATGTGACATGGCTGTTGTGGGGGCCATGGCATGAGACAAAATTAGAAAGTGTGTAGTCATTGCTGCTCTCTCCCAATACCATGTGCATACATCACACACCCTATTTTCATTGGAGAAATATGGGAGGGTATGGAGTTATCCAACCTCCCAAGCGGTTTTTAATGTTTAATGCAACCCAGTTAGATGGTTGGGATACAAATAGTAGAATTCTTCTTCTTCTTCTTCTTCTTCTTCTTCTTCTTCTTCTTCTTCTTCTTCTTCTTCTTCTTCTTCTTCTTCTTCTTCTCCTCCTCCTCCTCCTCCTCCTCCTCCTCCTTGACTAAGACGTCCCTATTTTCATCAGAGAAATGTTGGAGGGTATGATATGGGCTATACACAAACATGCATCTCTCTTTATCGTGCACATTCATATACCTCACAAATACACGTACACATACAGAACAACCCTCTCTCCACCCAATTGTATCATTTCCTTTGGCTCACAGACCTCCCTTCCTGTCTTTGCGCAAGTGCATCTCAATCACACCGTTGGAACATGCTTGAGCACATTCAGAAAAGCTCTTCCATGGGTGAAAGCAGTTCCTACTATTCCAATAATAGTAATAGTTGTTGTTGTTGTTTAGTCATGTCTGACTCTTCGTGACACGACTAATACACGACTAATAGTAATACACGAGGGCAAACAACCTGGTGTGTCTCTGCAAGTGCCAGGTTGGCAACCCATGATGTAGATGCATGTGAGGACACAGCGAACAGTTTTCAGCTAATGGAGAACATCACCTGCTACATAACATTTGCAGACCATTTGCAGAAACCCTCACAAGGTACCTCATCCAACTTGCACGGTAACTTTTATATGCATGCTGATGAATCAGTCACTATACTGAAAGCAGGCAATTGTCCTGATGCTGTGCATTATTCATCAACTCCCTTGCCGTGCTATTACACTCCATTGCGCTTTGGGACAATAACTACAACCTGCAAATGTGTTCCCCGTTGTGTTGCCTTCCTGACACAACGCCTCAAGCAAACACACTCTGTTTCCCCCTTCCTTCTCCCTTCATATGCCCCACCCAGATTCTATTCTTTCTCTGTTTTGGAACAATGAACTAAACGTTTTAGAAAGCAAATTCTAATGAGTCCCTTTGCAAAATGGAAACTCGTACAGGAAGGAGTTGCATTTATTTATTTTACTTTTCTGCTGGTTAATAAGCTTGGTTGCCCTTTGGGAGGAAGCTACTTCTGGATGACTTAACATTTTTGGTTATATAAGCAGCTGTATTTTCAAACTATCCAGCATCTGTAAAAGACAGTGAGACAGTTCATTCTTCCTTCCCCCCCTCTTTTAAAATCAGAGCTAATGTCAGACTTAGAAACTAAAACGACAGTGTCATCAGAGCTGCATAATGCAATCTTTATATGGGTTTATGAACCTAATTCCATTTTATTTATTTATTGCTATTCCAAAATGATTTTTTTTTTAAAAAAATACCTATAAGCAGCCAAATGACTACTTTTAAGCACTAAATGGAGTGCATGTTGCAGCAGTGGGGCACTATGTTATCCCAGCTTGAATCATCCCCAGCCATTGTTGCTCCTGGTCAGGGATGATGGGAGATGTAGTCCAACAGCATCTGGAGGGCACCAGGTTGACTACCCCTGTATAAAAAGGTGTAGCCTTGCTGCTGTTGGAACAGGTTACTGTTGGAAATGGAGTTAAGCTGTGTATTCACTATACCTATGAGCACATTTGAAGCACACACTTTTCCTCAAAGAATGCTGGGTGCTGTAGTTAATTGCTGGGAATTGTAACTCTGTGGTGGGTAAACTACATTGCCCAGAATTCTTTGTGGGAAAGAATATTGATTGATTGCATTTTATGCCCCACATTTTTTCTCCATGAGCTCAAGATGGCATACATGGTTCTTCTCCTCATTTTGATCCTCACCACAACCCTGTGATGTAAGTTAGAATGTGCTTCAAAGGTAAACTGTATGCACAGACCCCAGACCAGGTTCCAGGTAATCCAGCAGTCTGTTTTCAATAGCCGCCGTTCCGTTGCCTCTGGAAGACCACAAAGAGAGCATTAATGAAATGGCTTTCTGTCCCTACTAGCTGGTGTTCAAAGGTATTCTGCCACTGAACACAAAGATTTAAACATTTGCTGAAATCAATGGAATTTGCACAAGTGTTTAATAAGATTCAAAAGTACTTACCATTTGGCTAGCTCATGCTCAGTTTTTCTTATTAAAAATCATTTTTGATTCAATGAAGCATAAGAAACAGAAGAAGAAGGCATATTTAAAGGCCGATTCTGATTAAAAAAAAGTTATTCCTTTCGAAAAACCCCATGTGCTTTTCTTCACACCTACCATTTCCCTATGACATTGTATTCATGTGAATCACACTCGCATCTTTTAAAAGCTACAGCTGGCTAGCTGATTTTATTCCCAGCATTTCTGAGATGTATGAAAGAGTAACAGAAGTTTCTAGTGCTAAAACGTGTCTTTTCTTTTGTTGTATTCCGTTGCGTTTATTTGTTGCATATATAGAAAAGTGGTGTCGGGATTTTCTTTTTTCTTTTCTTTTTTGACATGGAATGCCTAGTGCACTTGTTTTGCTGGCAGCTCTGCGAGACCATTTGCCTTGATGAAATAGAATCCTGTCTAATGTGCTTGCCTCAGCAGGATGCCAGTGCTTATGTTTTATTTGGCAATAAATTAATATCATTCGGTGCCAAATATAGATAAATAAATAGGCAAACTGACAGCTCTGGACAAAGAAAATGCCACTTCCTTACTTGCAATTTTTATTTAACTTTTAAGCACCTGGTGTTGGATTAACCCTTGCTGTTTGTTTGGCGGGGGCCTACTCCAACCAAACTGGAACCCTTGCTACTATTATTATTAGGGATTTTCCTGGGCAGGAAGGTATTTCGGTCAGATGGCCTGCTAAAGCCTTGCTCTCAAGGAATATGGTCTTCCCGAGTTCTGGTGTATCCCTGTGTCCTTGGTTGCCCTTCATTCCTGCCTTCTGTCATGTTCTTTGCTCATTTCCTGGTTTGTCCTTCAGTCAAACCTCTGATTTCAATGACACTTCTAGCAATGGAGAGAGAGAGAGAGATTTGGAATCCTGCATCACCAACAGGAGGGGACACTTTCATCCACCAGAAGTGTCCCTTCCTCTGCTTGAATGAGTGATGCGGAGCAGAAAGTTTTCCCAAACAAAACATAGTTTGCTTGGTTTTTCCGTGAATTTTTCCCCGTTCTGTAAGTTCATGAGTAGCAGTGAATGGGTGTCAGGCGGCAAGCCTAGCAGTTTACTAAATGTGAGAAAAATAAGCACGCTAAATTTGAACACTCTCTAGGGCACTGAGAAATGTTCTGATGCAAAGTACGCTTGAATTTTTATTTTCCAATTCAGTTCCACAGTCACCTGCCCTTGCCTGTCCCTCCTTGAGAAAGCCAGGCTGCCTGCCTGACATCCAGTGTGTTATTTGCAGCAGGGGGCAGCTGCTTCATGGGACTGGGCACAGAGGGTAAAGGAAAGTGGAGCCAGAGTTAGGAGCAGGAACCTCTTGGTTGCTGCTTGCACCCACTTCCCTTGTGCATGCTTATCACGCCAGATGCCACTCTGCAGTGACCTGGCCTCATGGTGCCCCAAGGCCACAGAGGAAGCGCTGCCAGCCTGGTTTGGATCAGAATCTGCCAGGGCCACCTTCATAAACAATCAGCACTTGGCAGTCCCCAGCCAGACTCCTAGTTCCTGCCCCCATTGCTGCCAAAACACACCACTACGATGGAGCTCTGGTGCCCTTAAGTTCATTTGTGAGGATGGTGACAGCAGCAGCAGACCAGTGAGGAGGTGGGAGTGATGAGCCACACAACTGGCTCATTTTTAAAAAGTGCTCCTTTAGCAGCACAAGTCTAGGCATTGGGCAAAAGATTCCTGCACTGGTGGGGGTGGGACCAGATGACCCTGGTGGTCCCTTAGAACTCTGTGCGTCTGTGTCTACTCAGAAGTAAGCCTGAGTGCAATGGGACTTTCCCCACTAGTTACAGGTAGGTAGCCATGTTGGTCTGATGTAGTCAAAACAAAATTAAAAAAATCATTCCAGCAGCACCTTAGAGACCAACTAAGTTTGTCATAGGTATGAGCTTTCATGTGCATGCACTTCTCGTGAAGAAGTGTGCATGCACATGAAAGCTCATACCTATGACAAACTTAGTTGGTCTCTAAGGTGCTGCTGGAAGGAATTTTTTTTTATTTTGTTTCCCCACTAGGATAAGCATTAGAGAGGTGCAAAGAAGGCCTAGCAGAGTTTAATGGAAATGTTGCACTAGGATGGCTGGATCAAAGTCTGAGAAGTTGCTGAATTGCAACTCATTAGCAAGCTTAAAACCATGGAGCCACCTGGAATGAACAAAGACATAGTATTCTTATCTCATTATACATTATCAAGCTTTCCTTAGCACCTCAGCCCTTGCTCCCTCCCCCAAGACCATTTGCAGTCATTAACAGTCGTTAACAGTCATCAACAGGTTTACCACTCCTATCAGCCCATCACCCATTCCCATCACCCCCACCCCCACCCTCTGAATATACATAAGGGTCTGGTGGCTTTGTTTCAGTGTATCTGATGAAGTGTGCATGCACACGAAAGCTCATACCAAAATAAAAACTTAGTTGGTCTTTAAGGTGCTACTGAAGGAATTTTTTTATTTTGTTTCGACTCAGGCCAACACGGCTACCTACCTGTAACTATGAAATTAGAGACACCTTTCCTCTTTGTAATTAATAGCCCATCCTTCAGTGAATGGTCCCAGGGCAAGTAACATAAATACCACCTTTAAAACAAAACAAATCCAAAACTATTAAAACCACAAAAATACAACCATAAACTAGCTGATAACAAAATTAACAAAACAGCACCCCAGAATAGCAATGCAGCAAGGAGGGAAGACATCCAATCAGGGAACGGTTGTTGATTTCATTGTGAGGGTGGATGGCAGGAAGCTAGAAGAGGAGATCCCATTCAGCTGTGTGGATATGGGATATTTTGAAGTAAGGGGCACTCATCCTAAAAGAAACAATTTTGCGTGCTCTCTCTCTTTCTGTTCCTCAATCTTACTCCCTTCAGAGTGTCAGAACAACCTGTGACAAACACTCAGAAGCTGGCTTTGATGTTTATTACTTGTGCAATTTTTGCACTAAGAGTTCTTGTGCTCTGTGATGCTCTGCTGGCACCCCCTTGCGATCAAATGCCTCCTGAAGTGCCTCTGGTAATGAGTTTTTGTTTAGTTCCTGCCAAAGCTACATGGAACTCTCTCTCTCTTTAACACACAGAGTTACTTTGAGTGCCTGCTTTTATTTATTTTCATTTGCAGTGAGTGTGTAGAGTTCTTTTCATGATGAAAGCACAATTTCTAACCCAGAGAAATACTGGATCTCAAATGTCCCTGAAAATGTCATTTTCTGAACTGGATGTTTCCCCTTTGATTCTCAGAGCAAGCGAGTCTTAAAATGGATGGCAGGAGAATGTAGGAATGTTGTTTGGATTAGGCTGCTATGTAGATTTCAGATTATTCCAAGGATCAATTACTGAACCCTTCATTATGTGGAAGAATAAGATGAGCAAGTTTCATAAACAGTCCTGCACAACTGTAATTCATAGCAGGATCCTATATTTGTCTACTCAAAAGCCAGTGCCATTGAGTTCAGTGGAGCTTACTCCCAAATATGTAGGCATAGCACTTCAGTTTCAGTCTCACACAAGCAAATGCTGTGCTCACCAGTACAGAACTGAATTGACAGGAAATGGAGTGAAAATGAAAGGGTTTGCAGAATAGAAGGGGGTGGTGGCCACGTCAATAAAGGAGTGCCCACATTTTAATTAAAAGTACTGGAGAGCGAGTGGGGGTGGATTTGCCACACAAAGAACTGATACAAGTCCCCTTCACATGTTCTGATTGTGTGTGCAGCTAAGAAGCAAGGTGGGGCTGCAGGAATGAGTGCTTTGCCTCTGCCCCCTTTTTGTTGTTCTGGGCCGCCTCTTGGAGCTGGAGAGCAGCTTCCCATGTGCTTTTGAACCCATATTTAAAGGGTTCTAAAATGCATGGGGAGCCTCTAGAACAGGCACCCCCAAACTTTGGCCCTCCAGATGTTTTGGACTGCAATTCCCATCATCCCTGACCACTGGTCCTGTTAGCTCGGGATCATGGGAGGGCCGCAGTTTGGGGATGCCTGCTCTAGAACTCTTCCCTCGCATATTTAGTGCACACAAAATCTGAACAGAGCTATTGCTGTGATGAGGAGGCAGGAGCACGTGGAGAGTGAAGGATTCCCTTGAGTCAAATGTGAAAGTGGATGAGGGATGTCAAAACAGAGCTGGCACAAGTACAGCAGAAAACTGGAGCCAGGGATAGCTGTCAAAGCCAGAGAAGTGGTTAGGCTGAAACAAGAGAGCAAGGTCACTGGTATGATCTGGCCCACAGATTTCCTGCTTCCTGTTTTAGTGCTAAGCTGAAAATGTCAGTCATAAAAACCGAAGACACTAGATAATAACTACCCCAAACTTAAGCTGCCTTCCTAGTCTAGCGTAGACTTCCTGGTGGCATGTTGCTTAAGATTAATGATCTTTCAGTTTCTAGCCTACAAACCATTTGAAGGCAAATGTGTTTCTCAGCATGGAAACACAGAGCGTAGGTATCCAGTGCTGCAATGTTGGCACACTCTCTCATATTATTTTTGCTTCATCAAGAAAGGAATAACTCACCATTCCTTAAAAGCATTTGCTGCTGAATTTCTGTATTGGATCAGGCCTCTCTGCCCAAGGTGGAGAAGTTTCACATCCATTCCACGTGTATCAACGTGCTTACTCTTAGGTGTGCAATAGAAACAACTGCCATGGCGCCACATTTGCAGCTATAGGTTCACATTTGCTTCAGTAAAAATTCTGCAAGTATATTGAAAGGTAGGCCAAAAAAGAGAGGAAAATACCACTATGGGGAAAGCTGCTTTTCTCAAAACAAATGAAACAATTAAGTGCCAGGTGAAGGCAGCACAGACCTCTTCTTTTGCACTAACAGACAATAGGTGGGTTAACAGCATCAAACCCAGAGTTAGAAGCGGGTGTCTCCAATTAGAGGTCAAGGCAGATACTCTTGTTTGGTTTCCAATTATGGAGGCTTTGAATGGAAGCTAGAAGCTGCCAAGCACAATGCAGGCTTGCTGCTCAATGGGCTCCCTGGCTGCTGCTGAATTCCTGAATGAAATGTATAATCAGATCTTTGCGCTGGCGTCAAGGTTGTATGTAAGTGAAGAAGCATCCCCTTAACTCCAGAGAAGGATCATGGCAACAATGAGCTTCAGAGAAATTCACCATGGGTCACAATCTCCTTTTTAGTTTAATCAGTCTGCAAGAAAACTCACATGTTTTTGCAGTGCTCCTGTTTCTTTTAATGTGGCTTGTATCAGTGAACATAACTTACTGGAAGATGCTCCTTTAAAATGCCAACTTAAATGCCGCTTTAATGCTTATTTTGTATTATACTAAGATGGTTCATTTGCTCATCTGCAATATCTGGTGGCAGCTTTGTAGTGTTTCAGGTGGTCTTTATCCAGGCCTACTTAGAGCTGTTGGGACTTTTTGCAAGCAGTGCTCATGCACTGAGACACCAAACCTAACTTAAACCCAAATACATTGCTCTATTGTACAGAATATGGTACCAGTAATGATGCTGGAAAGACACTTTTTGGACTTTATTTCCTAACTGCCCCCCTGCTTTTTTGTAATCATTATCCCCCTGTCATATGAATATTATACTTATATTTTGAGGTTGAATTCTCTCCTGGTATTCTGCCAATGATGTATTTTACTGGAAAGACTAAATTCTACTAAAGCTTAATTTACGAGGCAAAAACATCAAAGTGAAACACAAGGCACTGGGCACCTGACAGCAGAATGTGAACATGATTCAGGGCTTTTTCTTTTCTTTTTGAGGCTGTGCCATACAATTAAAAATAAAATCGATGGAATGATTTAATCTTTTTGACACCCTGATCCTAAATGCATTGGCCGTAATCCAGAGCTCTGTGTGAGCATGGGTCTCTCCCTGTGTGACAGCTTTGTACTTCACAAAAACTTCCCCCTTCCTCTTGCCATAGACAACAGTTGGAGGGCCTGACATGGGGGCTGGACCACAGCCATTTGCTCTGGAATTAGTTCTTTGGTTTCAGCAGAACTTACTCTGTTTATAACCTGCCTTTCTCCTGTTAGGCACTTGAGAAACTATTTCATGAGATCCTATTGGGTTCAGTAAAAGTGCAGTCCTTTTGAGAGCTGGTGTAGCATGGTGTCTCTAAGAGAATGAATTGGGAACCAAGAAGTTAGAGAAGCCAAATTGAGTAGCTTTGCCTAGTGATTGGTAAGGCTACCCAATTTGGCAACTATTGACTTTAGTTTTTACCTTGCACCAAATCTAAAATATCTTCCTCTGTTGAAATAAGGACTATATGGTTTCTCTTTGTTCCTGTTTTCAATCTAAAGCAGGCACCCCCAAACTGCGGCCCTCCAGATGTTTGGGCCTACAACTCCCATGATCCCTAGCTAAGAGGACCAGTGGTCAGGGATGATGGGAATTGTAGTCCAAAACATCTGGAGGGCCGAAGTTTGGGGATGCCTGATCTAAAGGAACCGATCTGTTTTGCCTAAGGATGGAAGCAGAATTGAGTAATGGTTGGCTATTGTATTTGCAGACATGGGGGAACTCAGCCATTATGTGTTTCTTCTCCTTCCCAGAAGGCCATGGTGCAGATTGGAACCTGAAAGCACTTCCTTTGAATGTCTGCTAGCTCATCCCACACTCCATCTTAAAAGTTACCAGATGTAGATATGGACGCAGTAAAAAACACCAGTAGCCTTTTTCCACCTCCATCTTGCCTAGGGTTTTAAGCATCCAGTTTGATTAAGAGTTGTAGGGAACACTAAACAATCAGGAACAGTATTTTGTTTTCTTTTGTATGGGCTAATAAAAAGAATATCTGAATATGTACTTTTGGAAAAAAAATTATGGCCAACATGGTTACCTTTGCTCTTTGAGATAATAAATGTGAAACAGTATGAATAACAAAACTGCTATATTATTGCTGCTGTTGTTGTTATTCATAAACTTTACTACTTTTAATTTCATTTAGTAAATAGTCACAAGCCTTTTTGCCACTGCCTCGTTTCCTGGCCTTGGCAGTTAGTATTAGTTTAAATCTGGCATTTCCAGTTGTCCGTGTTATGCTGGGAAATTGATAACCCACATTTTTAGCAAGTGTACCATCAGTCATCCACAGTTTTGCTATTTTGGCAATTGATTTTCCTTGTTTAAAATGAAATCTGCCTTTTTTCCATCTTAGCTGACATAAATGTCACCAAAGACACTGTATTTACATTTCTTAGTAGAAATTTTGTTTGGAATTTCTTCTTTAGCTAATGGCTACATTATGTAATTGGAAAAATGAATAATATTGAAGCTGATCATAGACTCTGAGATTAAGAGTCTTATGATCCACTGACTGAGCTATTCTTCTAAACTCCAGGTCACATTTAAGAACTAATATAGAGATGTCGTGCAATATATAATTTCCAGATGAATTTTGTTTGATGGCTTTACTGTTGTTGCAGTTGAAGGAGGAGGATTTCCTCTCAACCATTACAGTGGTACCTCGGGTTACAAACGCTTCAGGTTACAAACGCTTCAAGTTACAAACTCCGCTAACCCAGAAATAGTACCAGGTTAAGAACTTTGCTTCAGGATGAGAACAGAAATCGTGCTCTGGTGGCAGAAGGCCCCATTAGCTAAAGTGGTGCTTCAGGTTAAGAACAGTTTCAGGTTAAGAATGGACTTCCGGAACAAATTAAGTTCTTAACCAGAGGTACCACTGTACTTGCTAGTGAAGGTTAAGGGTGAAAAGTCCAGAGAAGGAACAGAGAGGAAAAGATTCAGCTGCTTTCTCTTCTTCTACCACCATAGTTTTAGGAACTTACCATTCAGCTGCAAGTTGTCAAGTGTACAGGGTAAAACAGTCTTCCTCAAGGTGCTGTTGGACTACAAATCCCATAATCCTTGACTATTGGCCAAGCTGGCTGGGTCTGATGGAAGTTGGGGTCCAACACAATCTGGGAAGGTACCAGGTTGGGGGAGGCTGGTGTGGAGAGAAATAAGGTGAGGATTCCTCCACTTGTGGGACCACTGTGCCTTCTGCATGCTGGTAGTGGATTATTAATTCATGCAAAAAGCTGGGGGTTCCCACCCAGCAATGTGACTTACATTGAAATGGTTCCAGCAGCATATCCAACTCATCATTTCTTCCCAACTATTGCTGTTTGTTGTCAGTGCTGGTTTGTTGCTGTTGTTTTTTAACAGAAATCACCATGGCAAATTGCATTTAAATCTCTGAAGCAAGCCTGAGAAATTTCACTAGTCTTATTGGATCTCCTTTGGTTCCCACCAGAAAACAGGCCGAAAAAGAAGAAAAATCTGAAAAGCATTTTAAAAGTCCAAGTGCTAGATATATGATTTATTCCAGGCTTAACATGTCCTGGAACAAAAATCCATCCACTGGGGAACTATAAATAAGCAAATACAAAGTTATAGTTATTCTACCATTATTCTACCTAGCAGTCATATCCCTTTTATAAGGCAATGAATTACTGAAGAAGTCCTTGGGGATGTGCTATACAAGCACAGAATCCTCTTTTTGAAGGGAGCACAAAGCCAGATTAGGTACATTAATAGTGTTTGCTTCAAGAATGCTCCATTCAAGTAAGCATTATCTTTTCTGGCAATGTCTATTTAAACATTATCAAATGGAACATTTGTTACGTTTCGCCATTTACTTTTTCAGCTGTTAATGCATCAAAGAATTAGAAGGTCATGAAAAGGTTGGAAATGACGAGATGCCGCCCTGGTTGCCTCTGTAACAATGCCATCTCCTGCCTTGCTACAAATGGGCCATTTGGTCACTTCTAACGCTACTATGAAGTGGAAATAAGCGACTTCTGTTGATGGGATTGGGGGGGGGGGTAAAGCTTTTTTATTATTTCATTTTATAACGCATATAAAACATAGGAGACAATTACAACAACAGACAAAACTTAAAAGATGGAATGTTGATGATTATTGTACACTGTAATTTGCCTGATTCTTATTATTGCACGTATCAGGAAGCCCACGTTTTTTTCAAGAGTCACTAAAAAATAAAGAAAATTGATATGAAACAGTGAGTAGAAAAATCGAGATATATTGTGAAAAGAGACTGGTACTCAACCCCTCTCCCCCTGTGATCTTAACTGGTTCATAAAGCCAGAATGACTCATGTGACATAAGTAGCCATTTCAATTGTACTAATATTTATAGGAGAAATATACTTTATCATCATTTTGTGAAGGTCAAATGTCTCTTTTCTGAAGACCCAGTTACCTCATTGACTTTCTAGGCACCAGCTCACCTGTTGAGAGGATACCTTAATAATGAATGAATTGTGAACTGCAGGCAAGGGGTGCATGTCAGCAGGCCGTAAGGATTTCAATCGGAGAGGTTTATTACTTAAGAAGGGTGAAGCCAGACAGTGGTTTTTAAGATAGTTGAAGATGGTTTGATAGAGCCATTGTTACCTACCTGTCATTATGTACCCATTTCCTTTTGTCCCACTCTAACCTTTGAAACACAGCAAAAACTGGCAGAACTTGTTTGATCAGAGATATTTATGCTACAGGGGGAAATGAGCATGTGTACTACAAGCAACAATGTCTGTATAATACTGTTCCCACCCCCACCCCACCCCCCACCCCATCATCTGTCATTAGCCTAGAGATTAATATAGGGCTGCCATATGTCTACGTCCTGATTTTCCTGGAAATTACCAGGATTTCAAAAAAGCTCACCAAGTTTTGGGGTGTCCTAGATTAATGAAAGCACAGGTGTTTGAAGACTTTTGCCACTAGTCAGGCTGATTAAGACGATTACCGATATCCAACAAAACACAGTGGCTGCCTATCTGTGAAATCCACCTTTTGGAGCTGCACTTCTCTATTTTCTAGCACCCCTTTCCCCCCAAATGTAATAAAATTGCCATCCTCAGTTTTCTTGCTGAAATCATATCAAGAATTAGGCTGGAATTTCCTCCCTCTCTCATTACATTAGAACCCTGGGTCATCTAATGAAGCTGAACGTTTGGAGATTCAGAACAGGCCAAAGAAAGAAAGAAAGAAACGATAAGTTCAAAGCCAGAGTTAAGTAAAATAATATTAAACTGTTAAAAACTATTTTTAAAGGGCTGGTAGAAAAGAATAGTTTTTCCCCCTGGTGGTGAAAATACATTATAGCAGGTGCCAGGCAATCCTACGGTATTTGGGGAGAACATTCCACAAATGGGGCCACCACACACACACAAAAACCCTCACTCTTATTGCCACCCTCTATTTCAGAAGGAGGGGGCAGCCACAGGAGGGCTGCATAGATGTTCTTTGGGTCCCCAAAGAATATGTGAAACTAGGGGGAGCCTGGATCAAGATGCAATAAATGTTAAGACCCTGCAGATACAGGACTCAACAGCCAGGGTTTGGAGAAAGAAAGGGGGGCAGGGAAGCCCCTTACCCTGTATTGTTGAGAAAAACATTTGAGGGTTTCATACTGGAAGCTCACCTTCTTTGCTAAGCCCCTGCTGTGCTTGCTGGTTTTGTAGGGAATTAGGGAGAATCCATTCAGCCTCATAACAGATGGGGGAGAGCAGAACTGTTCCCATCCTGGTCGGGGATTATTGCAACTCGGATTTTAGAAGAGACATACATGTGTGTGTGTGTGTTTGTGTGTGTGTGGTTGCATGTATGGCATGTATGACAAGCATTGCATTGTTTGAAGATGATTAAGGTAACACACATGCACACGAAAGCTTATACCCAGAACAAACTTAGTTTTTCTCTAAGGTGCTACTGGACAATTTTTAAATTTATTTCTGCATGGATTTGCTTGGTATATGCAGTCCTAATTGTGGAAGGGCATGGTGGGTGGGCAAGCAAACACACACAATTCTGCACCTACTCCACAAACTGTGTGCAGGCTTTATGATGGTTTTCTTGTTCTCTTAGGCAAAGTTATCATTTTTTCTACAACCCTAATGAAGAGAGAAAGCTGCTTTGCAAAAAGACCTTCTAAAACTGACCTTCAGACACATTTTATTCAACTGCCTTACCAGCAGATTTCCTACTCTTAATTAGCCCACTCTCCCTTGATTAATTCAGCAATGTAGCAATTCAGTGTTTGCTATTTCAGTTATGTGATCAACGGTACACTGTAATTATTCACGACTAATTTAACTAGGGCATAGTAAATGTATCTCCTCTAGTGTTTATTTTCAAGGAGGCTTACTTACTATAAAAAAATGCTTCCCTTAAGTCAGTGAGAAAGGTTTTCCCCTTTAGTAAGAACCAATGGAGTGAGCTGGTTATGGAAGAATCATTCCGTCCATACATTTTTGTTGTTTCTTTACTGAGCCTCGCAGAATATGCTCTGGCTAATGTAGAACATGAGCACCTCTCAAGACTCAGGCTTGCAGAAGGTGTTGAGTTGGCAACTGGATGGATGTCATTTGTGTATTCAGCCTGTGTGCTACCGACTCCCCCCATCCCTGATCATTGTTGTTTCAGCTCAGACTGATGGGAGTTGGAGTCCCAACAATGTATAATGTGGTACACAGTGCCACAGACTCCCCATTCCTGCCCATATGCCATACAGGTTAGATTTGCTCACTGCCCTGAATCGGGAAGGGACTTTGTTGTTTCCATTTCCCTCTTCAGATATTCATAGCTCACACAATGAGGGAACCGAAGGGGCTGGGTTCCCTGGTCTTGGCCCCTCTGCTACACCTCCATTAGTTTGGTCTCTACAGACCACAGCATTGCAGCACTGTGCATTATCTCAGTCGTTCGGATGCCTGGCCAAAGTCTTGGACAAAAAGTAGGCTTTCCACCAAAGACCCATTCTGCATACATGCCGAATCTCTCTTTCTCCCCTGAGCTGTTAAAATTCTGGGGGGAAATGACAGTTGATTCATAATTCATCTGAGCATTACAAGCCAGGCAGATTTGTGTTCTGTATTTGTATTCTGAACCAGGCAGTGATGAAGTTCAGCATGGAGGGAGGTGGCAGAATCCATAGAAATAAAGAGACAGGTTTTGCATATCCCTTGTAGTTAATGATCTTAAATTCTGCCTGCTTTTCAGTACTTCACAGTAGTGCTGCACATGTGATAATCAGACAAATAAAGGTTTTGGAAGGCCATCTTTACAAGTCTTGTGTAAGATCTGAGGGGTCCCTGGGCAAAGATGCCTTAAGTTGCCCAAAGTGTCCTCTGTTGATGGATTGTGGCTTTACCTGGCAGTGATGATGGATGGCGTCAGAAGCAAGGCTCAGAGCAGCATTAGGTGGCTGGATATAGCTGCCGTTTAGTTCCCACAATGTTTGTAAGTGATGCTACATTTTGGGCATTGTGGGGAATTAAATGGTAACAAGACCTAGCTGCCTGGTAGCCCATGGCAAGTGTCAGGGACCTAATGCTAGGGATGGCAGAGACTGTGGTTTGGCCCACATTGTTAAGCAGACTGAACTAATTAGCACCACCCAGACTGATATATAGGTTGAAACTAATACATGTGATCATCTTTCAAGTAGAGACCTTTAATCTCAGGGTTGTGAGTTGTGTTGGGCAAATGATTCCTGCATTGCAGAGTGTTGGACTAGATGGTCCCTTCCAACACTACAGTTCTATGATTCTATGATCTCCAACATTTGTGGTAGAAGTCTCAGCTCAGAACATGTACTAAAATGCATAAAAATAACACATTCAATGTGTTTAGAAAGGAATACATTGAGTTAAAATATGTATTAAAATCAAACGTTTAAATTTAAATATGTCTTATTATGACAGCACATAAAATAAAATACTTTGAATATAAAATATTCAAATCTGTAGTGTGCTAAAATACATATTTGAATGCAATTCTTTTGTGTATTTTTTTAACACAACAACAACAACAACAACCCAGAGTTTAAGATGGAAACAGGATGGAATAGAAATGAATGGACACACGAGAAACAGTCATGGACCAGAAACAGATTGATTCATTCATCCCAACCTACCTCAGACCATGGCAGCTTGATGCCAGCTGCTGGTGCCAGGCCTATATTTGGGCATTTCCCCCCTCCTCCTCCATCTAGCTTTAAAACACTACCATTGAACTTCGTTTCTTTAACTGACAGTTTTTTTTTTTTTTTTTTTTATTATTATTATAGAAAACTTTATTATATACAGTCAATACCATAAAATGAGTAATACATCTAATAGTTACATTGTTCTTATTCCGTTCTCACCCGATTATATCCCCTCAAATCCCTCCCCCCCCCTAACCCACCCGTTGACTTCACAACCGTTTCTAAACTCATCCCACTATTCCTTTTGGTTGTTCTGCATACCTTACTTTACGGTTTTGTGATGTTACATAATTTCATTTAAATTTTCTTTATATCCTTGTTTGCTAGCTTTATTTATTAAAGAGCCCTTTAAATATCCAAAAAAATTTGTGGAATTTCTAACTTTTTTTGCAAATAATTTAGAAATGGTTTCCAATTACTTTTGGATTCTTTGTTTTTTTTACTACTGATTTCATCGTGTTTTATCGCCAAATTATAATAGTTAAGAAGTTTTCCTTGCCATTCTTCTTTGCTGGGGGCGCTTGTGGTTTTCCAGTTTTTTGCAATTAGTATTCTCGCAGCGGCTACCGCATAGCTGACACAGCATCTATCACTGGGTTTGATATCATTGGGCATCATCCCCAAAAGGAATAGTTTCGGGCATTTCTTAAATGAGTACTTCAACATTTTCTTTAATTCCTTATAAATCGAATCCCAATACACCCTGATTATCTTACAATTCCACCACATATGTATGTTAGTTCCTACTTCTTGGTTGCATTTCCAGCAGATGTTGCTTGACCCCGGGTAGAATCTGGCCATTTTAATTGGTGTAATATACCATCTGCTTTGCATCTTTAATATATTTTCTCTCAAATCGTAATTTGGTGTGAAATAAAGATCTCTTTTCCAAAGACTTTCCCAATCCTTCATTATTATTGGTTGTCCTATGTCTTGGCTCCATTTTATCATATAATCTTTGGTCATTTCCTCCTCTGTTTTCCATTTTAAAATGATTTGATATAAATTTGATATAAATTTATCTTTATTCACCAATAATATTTCTTCTAATTTGGATGGTTCTTTATTAAATCCTATTTTTCTGTCAATTTGTAGCCTTTGATTTATTTGAAAATATTCTAGCCAAGTGTTTAATAATCCCTTTATTTCCGAATATTCTTTTATCTGCCAATTCCCGTCTTTTTGAATTAATAACTCTTTGTATGTCGGCCAATTTGATTCCATGTTCCTTCTCCTCACCGCAACTACCTCTAATGGTGAAATCCACCAGGGTGTATTGGGCTCGAAATATCTTCTATATTTCTGCCATGTTAAGTATAGCGATTTTCGAATGATGTTATACATGAAAGTATTCCTTTTAACTATTTTTTCCTTTAACATATAATGATGCCAGCCGAATCCCAGCCCTTGTCCCTCCAGGTCTAATAGGTCAGTATCTTTAAGTTGAATCCATTCTTTAATCCACCATATCGCTGCCGCGTCATGGTAACTTTCTAAATCTGGTAGACCATACCCCCCTCTCTGTCTAGAATCTATCATAATTTTGTATCTTACTCTAGGTTTCTTTCCGTTCCAAACAAATTTAGCGATGTCCTTTTTCCAATCTTTGAATATTTTTTTCTGATCCCCTAATATAGGTAAATTTTGAAACAAATAATTCATCTTTGAGGTCACAAACATTTTAATTGCTGATATTCTCCCCAATATAGACAATTTCAACTTGTTCCATACCTCTAGCTTTTGTTTGATTGTTTTCCAAATCTCCTTATAATTTTCTTGTATTAAGTCGATTCCTTTTACAGTTGTTTGAATTCCCAGGTATTTTATTTTTTTTACTATTTTTAGTCCAGTTTTTTCTTGAAGTTCTATTTTTTCTTTCCCCTCCAAATTTTTCACTAAGAGTTTTGATTTTTCAAGATTTATTTTAAAGCCAGCTAGGTCTCCAAATTCTCTTATCTTTTCCATTGCTGCGGGGATGCCCTCGACAGGGTCTTCAGTAGTTACTATTACATCATCGGCAAACGCTTTTACTTTAAATTTTTTCCTTCCAATTACAATTCCTTTAATTTTCTCTTCTTCTCTTATATTTTTTAATAGAATTTCTAAAGTAATTATAAAAAGAATTGGAGATAGGGGGCATCCCTGTCTGGTGCCCCTCATAATGTTAAATTTGTCTGTTAATTTGCCATTTATAGATATTCTGGCTTCTTGCGTTTTATATATTGCCTTGATTGCGTTATCCATTTTCTTTCCTAAATTTAAACTATCTAATGTTTTTGTCATAAAAAGCCATGATACCCTATCGAAGGCTTTTTCCGCATCAATGGAAAGAAGGGCTGCTTTTTTATCTCTTCTGTCCTCTAAACATTCCAGGATATTTACCACTGTTCTGATATTATCTTTAGCATATCTTCCCTTTATGAACCCTACCTGATCTTTATGAATAATTTCTTCAAGAATATTATTTAATCTTTTCGCTATTATTTTAGTAAAAATTTTATAATCACTATTTAGGAGTGAAATTGGTCTATAGTTGCCTGGGATATCCAAATCTGCTTGTGGCTTCGGTATTAATGTTATCTGAGCTTCTTTCCATGATTGAGGTATACTACCTCTCTGGAGAATCAAATTCATTAAATCTTTTAACGGATTTAATAATGCTTCTTGTAGCTCCTTATAAAATTCTATTGGGAGCCCATCCGGGCCTGGGGTTTTCCCTTTTTTCATATCTTTAATTGCATTTGTTATTTCCAAGATTGTTATTTCATTGTTTAATTGGCTTAATTTTTCTTTTGAGATCTTTGGTAATTTATATTTCTTTAGAAAATCGTCAATTTGTTGGGGGGAATTTTCTTCTTTTTGATATAAAATTTCATAATATTTTTGAAAGATTTTTAAAATTTCTTCGGTTTTATATATATAATTTCCTTCTGATTTAATTCTATTTATTATTTTTTCATTTTTCCTTTTTTTTATTTGCCAAATTAATAATTTGCCAGGTTTGTTGGCCCATTCAAAGTTTTTATATTTCCAATATTGCAATTGTCGTTCCAATTCTTGATCAATTAGATTTTCAAATTGCATTCTCAATATTTTAACTTCTTGTTCTAACGTTTTATTATACTTTTTATATAGAAGGTTTTGCTTTTTCTTTATCTCTAGCAAGAGTTTTTCTTTGTTTTGTTCTCTGACTTTTGTAATTTTGGCCCCTTGTGCAATAAAATAACCCCGCATTACCGCCTTTGCTGCATCCCAAACAACTAGTGGGTCAACTCCACTATTATTATTAAGTTTGAAATATTCCTTTAATCTTTCTATTGCTTCCTGAGTGATCTTATCATTATTTAATAAAAAAACATTTAACCTCCATTGTCTGTCTTTTTGGTCATTTTTTAATATCATAGTAACCGGGTTGTGGTCTGATAGGATATTTGGTCCTATTTCGGATTTTTGAATCCTTGATGACAATTCTTTCGGGATCCATATTGAATCTATTCTACTCGCAGAGTGGTGTCGGGCGGATATGTGTGTATATTCTTTTTTTAACGGGTTTTTAAACCTCCATACATCTATTAGGTTTAAATTTCCCATTATCTCCATGAATTTTTTTGGTAATTTTGTCTTATTTGTACCTTTCTTTGTACTATTTCTATCTAGTTCTGGGTCAATGACTCCGTTCATATCGCCCATTATTATTATTTTTTGTCCCATATAATTCATCAGATGGCTCTCTAATTTTTTCAAATATTCCATCTTGCTCCCATTAGGTATATAGATGCCCACCCAGTACCAGTGTTCTCCTTCTATCATCGTTCTTACTATTACCGTTCTACCTTCTCTATCTGACCATATCATCTCTGGATTCCATTTATTTTTAATATAGATTACAACTCCTTTTTTTTTTTTCTTATCAGCTGCTATAAACTCTTTTCCTAACTTTTCATTTTTCAAAACTCTCATATGTTTTTTATTAATATGTGTCTCTTGGAGACATATGATGTCCCAATTTTTCTTCTTTAATATATGTTCCACTTTGTTCCTTTTTTTTTTGTTATTTAAACCGTTCACATTCCATGAAATCACTCTCAAATTCATATTTATTAATCGTTACTTATCACTTTAAAAAGAGATAGAAAAAGAGAAGAGAAAAGAAAAGGAAAAAGGCAAAAGAAGAAAAGAAAAGGTAATTACAATTAGTTCTAGAATCATTCAATTTGACTAAGCAGGGTCTAGGCAATTATCTTACTCAATGCATTGAGAAGTGATTCCTTAATTAATTAATACAAATGGTTAATTCTAAAAACTATTATTTAGCTTACAATGTCTCTATCTTAAGTTACATTATCAATTCAGTGATCATTCTTTCGTTTCTCCTTCTTCCTCAATCTCTCCATCCTCGTCTTCGTCTTTGCTGGGGTCATCTGCCTCTTCTTCTTTATCCAATTCAGATACAGATTTTGGTTTTAGTCCACCTAGTTCATTTGAGTAAGTCCTGAAGAATCTGTCCGCTGAGTCTTGGTTATCAAACCTTCTCCACCTCCCTTTAAAAGAGAACGCCATTCCCTCTGGATATTCCCATTTAAAAAAGATTTTCTTCGCTTTCAATGGCTTGGCTAGGAATTGGTATTTCTTTCTTTTGTGCACCAGCCGTGGCGGAATTTCTTTCAGGATGATGATTTCTGTCTCTTCCATTATCAGTTTCTTTTTTCCTTTAAGTTTTAAGACCTTGTTTCTTAACCACATCGATGTAAAAGTAACCAGGCAGTCCCCTGGCCAGTTATTAGCTTTGGCCTTTTTAGAATTAACTCTGAACACTTCCTCTATATTTGATTCAATTTCCTGTTCATCTAAATCCATCCATTCTGCTAGTGCACTTATTATTCTCTTTTCTATATCTTCGTTTACAATCTCAGGTATATTCCGGAACCTCAAGATCTTCTCTCTCATTTTCATCTGCATCATTGCGAGGGCATCCTGTGAGGCTTCCAATGCTGCTTGATGTTCTTCTATATCCTTCTTCATTTTATCAGACTCTTTTTTCCCTTCTCTCTTTTCCTTTGCCATATTTTTCAATGCTGTTTCTAATGCCAAGTTCTTATTCTGTAATTCTTGAATCAATTCCATTGCCTTATCTGTTTTTTCTTCGGTTTTGTGTAGTTGTTCTTTTATTTCCTGTCTATCTACTTCGCCTGAAGTCATCTTCACTTCCATGTTATCCACCTTGCCCTCTATGCTCTTAATTCTTTCATTCATTTCCTTTTTTATCTCTGTGAGATCTTGTTTGATTTTTCCTATGTCATTTTTGAAATCTTGTTTGATCTCTCCTATATCAGATTTAAGACTTAAAATTAATTCTTTGAGGTCCAGTTCATGATCCGCATTTGATGTTCTTCTCTGTTGCCCATTTCCTGAGCCAGATGTCTTTTGTTTATTCATTTTAGCAGTTGATGTGCAATTTCTTGTTTGTCCAGAGGGTGTCGCTCTTTACTTATTTTCTATTGAGCAGTGTCCTTAGCACGGTTATTGTCTTTGTATCCACTTGGAGTCACTGTATCACTATTTACTAAGACCTCTTTAGATTCTTTGTTTCTTGCTGTTTCTTGCTGTCGTCACTTCTGGCTTCTTTGTAGCCTCGCCTGCTTAGTCCTTGATTGATTAAAACGCCGGCGCCATTTTATTTTCACTTCGTCTTAATTTTCCTAGTTGTCACTGCGGGCATGAAAGTGTCCTTTTTATTGAAAAAAAAAATTGCTCCACGCAGTGTCTGTTAGAAAGTTAGATTTGTCTTTCCTCCTTAGCACAGGTTCTTATTTCGCAATGATTAATCAAGCTCTTTAAAACTGTATGCAGACTCCACCAGGTCAGAGTTTAGACGGTTCCTCTGTTTTTGTTCTGTTTTAATTCCCCAGCATAATCATTTCTTAGGCTATCCCTGACGGCGTCTTTTGCAATATGTTACTGTCCTTTTATATTCCTTCCCTCTCCCCACTCGCGCCTTATCTTTATCTTCCGGTTTTAAAGTCCAAGTTAGTGGGGGGGACTCCTCTACGTTTCTTTACTTCCTTTTATTTTCTAACGCCCGGGGTTGTTATTTTTAAAAGGGTTTGATTAAAAGGAGCTTTACCGTCTGTGAACGCGTCAGGCTTCGGCTTCGCGGGCTGTGTTAGATACGTTCTCCGTCGCAGCGCCCAGCTTCTCCCCCTCCTTCAGCTTTTGCGAAGGTTTCCGGGAGAACCTTTGGGGAACAGCCGACGTCTCAGCAGGGGATCGCCTCCCCGGCCTTTTCTGGGGGTCGCTCAGCCTCGCGAACCCCCCCTTCGCCCAGCTTTTTAGCGCGGAGCTGCAGAGCTCCGCTTTTTTGCCTGATCGCGATCCGCGGCCAGAACCGGAAGTCTTAACTGACAGTTTTAGAGGACCAACTTTCCTTCCTCGTGGTATTTCCGTTTGGAATCTTACAATGAGTTTATTTGATTGTTAGAACTGATTCTGAATATGCTTAAATCACCCAGCACCTTACTGGAGGAACCCAGCATGTCTGTACTAGAGATTAGCTTTCATGCAGTTAGATTTTCCCAGCTTTCTCCCCACACCCCTGCAAAATGTCATGCCCTTCACATATCACTTAGCTAACAAATGGCAATAATTTGGATGGAGACGGTGGTTGTTGGAGCTTGGATAAAACAATCTTCTTTTAGTAAGGTCTCTCTACAAAGAATCAAAATCAAGAATTCTCTCTGAAAATATAATAGTAATTCTGAGTAAATTACACATGCTTCCCCCTGCCCCAACACATCAAACTTTAACTTGGGTATATAAGTTTTGCATGACCCCCTTTGTCTTGCATTGGTTTCATTGCAGCCAGTATATTTTCAGCCTCATCCTAAAACTCTGGAAGGGACCACAAGGGTACCCCCCCCACAATCTTTTTCCCAATGTGGGGCTCAAACCCATGGCCCTGAGATCAAGAGTCTCATGCTCTACCAGCTGAGCTAAATGTGTTAAGCACGGCCTGCTGGATTTATTTCCAGATAGGTGTGCATTGAATATCAGCCTAAACATGCATAGAATCAAGTCTGAGCCTGAGTTTTCAAGCTGAGGCCACAGCAGTGTTATTTATAACTTGTTTCGTGAATATATTTGTTGTGAAAATTATTTTGCTTGTTTGAGTGATTGCATAGAAGCTACTCTATCCATGACAACAGATGTTGTTTGTACAAGGAGTACAGATTCAAACTTAAATTTCTGATCTTGATTATTTGCCATTTTCAAAAGCAGCAGGGTGCAGGTGGGTGTCCTGTATGTAATAATTTCAGATAGCTTGAAAATTTGTTGCAGGGGGTCGGAACATTTTTCTCTAGAAGCAATGTATATATCTTAAGCCAGTATATTTCCATGAACCTCTGGTTGAGTTTAGCAAGTGCTTAATATGGGTTTGTAAAAACCACTTACCTAGTTAATTAGGGTAAATATTTTCACCAGGCAGGAAAACTTTATTTTGGAGGGGGGTGGTTTTTTTATTTTATTTTAAGGAAAACTAATCTCTGCAGGTGACTATTATAGGCATGAGTCATTATTTATAAGACATTAGCTGTTGTTCTTGTTGGGGACAGCTCCCCCCCCCCCCCCGGTGTGTGGAAATCTGAACAAGTTTATTCTTTCAGTGGAGTTGGGCATGTTCATCCATCCCTGTGCTGAGGGTGCCTGGAAAAGAAATTTAGCATATTGTGGTCTACTCGTTTGAGAATTTACCAAGGTTAAAGACCTGTTGAAGAATGAACAAAATTATTGCAACATAATGTTTGCACATAAAGCTCATATCTTAACTCGTACACATTAATGTACGGTACATATTCCTTCTCTTTCTCTTTCACACACACACACACACACACACACACACACACTGCAGAGGAGTGTTCTGACCGCTAGATGGCCAGTCTAGGAGATCAGAGGGACAAGGACCAAAGAGTGTAACTGTAGCATCAGATGTGTCATGTTTCCCCAAGTGGATCCGGAGTACTGTATTTGCTTCACATCTTCACGCTTAGATATGTAGTATCTTCTGCCCAGGCTCTTATATACTCCACCCACAGCTATCAGAGGATAGGTTGCTTAGACCTCCTTTCACACCCGTAGTTGTGGGCCGTATGAGAGGATGGGACCATTGTTATGGTTACAATAGATTACAATCTGTAGAATCTTTTTCTCTCTAGCAGCAACATACTCAGAAAGAATAATATGGCTATGTGCTTCTGTACTCACTATCACCAATTATACTCTGGTTGAAATGAAAGGCAGGCTAGGTCTTACTGCATTATGAAACAACTGTACTTCATTGCACTCAAGCAGAATAACTATATGTATGATTCCCACTGTCTTTCTGAGTTTGGATTATTTAATCTAAATTGGGGCTATTGGAAGTATGGATGGAATTTTCTGAAAATCTTGACATGGAGCTTATCTGTATGGATTTTTCCATGAAGGGGTTTCATTGAATGGTTTTGCTAATAGTACAGCAAACAATTCTTCCATGTTATATGCATTATTATACACATGATACGTATAATATTATGTGCATATATACAGTACTTCATTTTTAAAAAGTATCTTGCATATAAACAGATGCCTACAACAATTAATGTAACTGCATAAAAATACTTAGTGTTAATACTAAATTATGCTGCAGAAATTTAGTCCAGCATGGGGCTTGACTCACACATATTATACATTTTTCACATGCAAGTTTGGATATATAATTTTGTGTATAATTAGCTGGACTTTAAAAAATGAATAAATAAACAAATCCTGATGTATCACAAGTGGCTTGGACATAAGCAGCTGGTTGATGCGAGAGGCAGTCGAATATGGACATGACACAGTTGGGTTGGAACAGTCAAATCCCATGGACAAAGCAGGTTAAAATAGATCCCTCAGACTGCATTCCTGATCTACAGTTGAAAGCTGTGGCTATTGATGCCTTCAAGATGGGAGGGGACTTCTCTTGTCAAACCATTGGACAGCAGAAGAACAATACTGGAGTAGCATTTCAATCTCTCACTTTGCCGAGATATCTCAGAAGAACCGTTGAAGCAAGATTCAGTCAGGCATAGCTTCACATGCAGCTGTAGAGTATGCATCACCCCAAAACAGGGTTAAGACACCAGTGAAATGTTTTATGTCACCACACTGCAATTCCCAGGATCCTCTGCAAGAAGTGATGTCTGTTACATTGGTATAACTAAAATAAATTATGTAGGGCAGATACATTCTTCAGCCACTTGAAGAGGTATGTAACAAGCTTTTTAAACACCAAGTGGATTGCTAATTCAACATTACAGCAGAAACAAAACTCATAGGAGCAAACTATTCCAGAAAGATTTGTTTTGTCGCTAATTAAATTGCAACTTGCATTGGCAAGCTCTCTGTATGTCTGTTGGTCTGCTTGCTAGGCATACACACACATATACCCCCTAATTAAATTCAAATACACAATCCAACTAACAGATGGGAGTGTCTTTCTTGTGGATTTGCCACTGACTAGAATGCTTCAAAAATGAGAAAGTAAATGGAAGGCTGGGGCTGCATACACACTAAACTGATTGTAGCACAAACATGTAGTTTTCCCCCAATCCAGTTTCATTCAAGCTCATCCAAATTTGAAAACCCTCCCCTTGATTAGGTTATCCATGCCTTTTCTTCCCTGCACATGCCTCAGGTGAATGAAGGAGGAAGTGGTGATTGCAATTTTGATATATGCCCACCCACAGCATCATTGGGCAGGGGTGGATAACCCACCCACGATTGTCAGAACCACCTACATCTGTTTTTAAATGGACATATTGAGGGGAAATGCAGACTCAAATCTGCAATGTGCTTTTATTTTCAGAGTGAAACCAGTTTCTCAAGAAGTGCTTTTCAGGGGCAAAAAAATATGCAGTAGATCTAGATTGTATGTGGACTATGTAGGGGGGGAAACAGCAAGTACCCAGCCTTAATGGATTCTATAATAAAATGTTGTTTGTACACAGCCTTGACATTTTTTCTGCAGATTAGCAGGGAAAGTTGAACATACTGTATAGCAGTAGAAGTACAGCATGATCCTATTTTTCAATTTTGCATGGAATTAAGGCCATTGAGTTGAGTGGGCTTGTGGCCAGGGAAGCGTGCATGGAATTCCACTCTACATCAGCTGTCTTATGCAAGGCATACTTACCAGAAGTAGATCCCACAATATTCAATGGGGTTTACTCCCAGGTCAGTGTGCATAAGGTGGATGCTTTGTGCTGCAGTTCTAACTCCACTTAACCTGAGAGTAAATCCCATTGAATGCAATAGGATTTAATTTTGACCAAACATTCATAGCATCTAACCTGCTTATGTGGGCAAGAAATGTATTGTGCAGTTTCATGTAAATATCCATCCTATCAGGGTTCCATTCTTTGTGTTCCTTCCTTACATTGCCCTTGACTTTTTCTTACTTCTCTGGGTTATCTAGCACACTAAAATGAAGAAGAAATTGCTTTAATTTGCTTTCCAGATGAGCAGTTGCCCTGATCTGCTGCACTGTTTTGGGTTTCTTTTCTTTTAATGCTCTTTTTGAGAGTAGGTGTTAAACCCAATGGGGCTTACTTCTGAGATGATCGATTCAGGACCATTTTTTATTCTGAATTAATTAATCCAGAACAAAATTGCCCCTGGCTCCATCTGTGATCAACTAGCTCGGCTCTGCACCGGCATGCAACACCCCATGCAGATTATTTCCCAAGGGAATGCCTTCCTCAACAGTTTTGCCCACCCGCTGCCTTAGCACCTCACACTCTTCCCATCTTACTCTAGGTATATTATAAAGCCTCCACCAATGTGGTTTGGCCAGGTTCTCTGACCCTGAACCACAGAGGGTCACCTTGACCATGTCAGCAGATGTTTTCTTTGTGACCTTAGTGATGTAGGAGCAGCTGCGTGAGCTGGCTCTCCATGGCTGCCGAAGTATCAATTAATCATTGCGATGCACCAGAATCAACAAAAGAAGAACACCATTTCTACCTGAGAAATGGATTTCCTCTTCTTCTTTCAGCTCACCCGTCCTTTTAGATAGCACGGCTGCTTCAGATTATACAAGAACAGCCTGCTCTGTCAAAATGAATAGTAAAGCATTATTCAAATGGGGGCATAAAATTAGAATGAAAGGGCTCTGATGAGGATACAAATCTGGATAAGAAGACGGCTGAATCTGTTGGCGATTTGGATTTTACAAGCATCTTTGTAAATCATTTCTACCCAGCTGACGTGCACAGAGCAGAAAAGTTGTACACCAAAGAACTAATGTTTTTCTTTCGTTAGACAAAAACAAAATAATGCAAGGCCTAGTTAGCTTTTCTGTGGACTGTGCCTTCATGGAGCTTCAGTGTACCATATATAATAACTGTTATCCCCACTTCAGAAAGTGTTATTACACAGCTGAATGATGGCTTGAAGAACAGAGGTTCTCTTTCTTTTGTTTTTCCCCTCCACCTCTCTGGGGAGTTAACTGCTAATTATTCCCTGCCTTGTCTTGCAGTCAGTCTGCCCTCAGACAATGCATTCAGAAACTATGCAGGCAGCAATCCTGAAACACATATGCCCGTGAAAGGAACTCTGCCAAAAAAATGCATTCAGGATAGCAACAGCCATTTTGTAAATGTTTGTGGCTGATAGCCAATCCAGGATATTGTGGAAGCCACAGGGCTTTTGCAGGATGAGACCCATGGGAACTGGCTAGATCGGAAGGATGGGAGGAAAGAGAGGCATGCATGAATATTAAATCAGTGGGGAGCAGCAATTTCCTAAACCTACTAATTCTGGGATTCATCTGATATCATGAGATGAATGGGAATAGCTCAGTGGTACGGAGAACATCTGGTTTACACACATACGGCCCAGGGTGAGTCCCTAGCACAGGCATCCAGGGCCGTCTTAACCATATCTGGTGCCCCCCCCCTGTGAGTGAGGCGGGCAGGAGGGGCACGCGGGGAGCTGAGAGGCGTGGAGTAGGCAGCCCCAAGCTCGCGCTCCCTGCACGCCTCTGGAGAGCAGCCTTAAGCCGCTCAAAAACTGAGAGGCGCGGAGGAGGCGGCCCCAGGCTCCTGCTCCCCGTGCAAAGCTCCGGAGGCGCGCGAGCCTTTAAAGTTCCTGAACCATGGTCATTTCTCTTGAATGAATTTACTTTATTCGGTCACAGACGAGCATAAGCAAAACATTTAAATAAATAGCATAACAATATGAATCTAAGCAAATAATTATTAAATAAATGGGAGCAAAAACCAACCACAGATTAAAACATATACATAAAATACTTGATTAAGCATAAATAATGGGTGAATAAAAACTAATAAGTGGTATTAAAAAAGATTCGTTAAAACGGCTATATGGGATGGGGCTGAATGATAGCCATTTAATGATATGTCATCCCTGGTCCAGGTTTCCTGAATGAAGATGATGTGATATTGTGATAGAAAATCAGTGAAGCAAGTATTCCTGATAGATGCAGCCCATCTGGCTACATTCCAGGTTAGGAGGGTGACCTTATGCTGGCCTGTTGACTGTCAGTCCCTCTTTCCCTCATGGGATAGTTGGGGGGCTGTTAGTTCCTTCTATGCCTTTGGAAGTATTAGGGTGGCATGTGCTGCAAAGGGGGGATTGTTGGCTAGCAAAGAGCTACCTTCCTGAGCAGGGACCTCGTTTGTCCTGTTCTGCCAGAGATATAGTGGAGAAAACTGGTCCTCCTGTGTAAGGGTGCGTATCTGGGTACCAGTTGGATCGTGAGTTTTGGAGGCATTAGGCAAAATTCCAGCCTGGGTACTATTGAGTGGTTTCAACTGTCTGTCGGCGACATGGGGTTCCTTGAAGCTTATTAGCATGAGAGTGTCAGGGTTGTCAGACTCCCCCTCTTCATCACTGTCGCTTGGGCAGAGATCAGACAGTTGCACATGTGGCCTTCTTCGTGATGGAGAGCTGTTAGGTGTATTTGAATGTTGTGTTTCCAGCTCCTGTGTCTTTACATCTAGAGTTGAAATTTCAGACTTTATGCTTACTAATCTCCTCTTCTAGTTCTAACTCAGAGTTTTATCCTCCCCCTTCGTGCGACTGCCATTTCTGTTACTTGATTTAGTTTCACTTTTCAACATTAACTTTGATTCTCTGCCAGAGATCAGCTGTCTCATTGTTTCGTCCTTGAAGACCCTTATCGGGTGAAGGGAGTGACTCCACCATAAGGTGTTTTTCATCTGCATAAGTCGGGAGGACTGGTTTGCTAAAAGTCATAAGTAAATGTTTAGTATTTCTTATGCTGGGCAGAAAGTGGAATTTTTTCCAGATCTACTTTTTGATAGTGGCAGTTCAGAAGCTGGGATAAGGATGTCATAATTGCCCTGCGATTCATCCATCTGTGCACATTGTGGTGAATCTCGAGCAATATCTGATTCTTTTGGAGGACTTGGCAAGACCTTATTACATCCAGGACTCAGGTTGGTGGCTCAATTGACGCCGCTGTGCCTTGTCATCCTTTTAACCCTTTGAGAGTTTGCGGGGGGGAGCACATGTCCAGATTTTCCTCTATGTTAACAAGTTTGGTCAAAATTTCATTCAGTCTTTGAAGAACTAAGACCATGGTTTCTGCCAACATTATGCAAATTTCTTGGTAGGTATGTAGGTTAGAAATCAGTTGAATACAAGCTCCTCCACTCTTGTTCTAGGGAGATAGGTGGGCCAGCATTTGGGATAGGGGAAACCCCTCTTGTTCCTATCCTCTGTGTCGGATCATCTCCTGGGGCCCCCAAAGGGGAGGGGGTTCCCGTGACATCATTACTTATGATTTGTTCGGTTTCCGAGCTGGGGATGAAAGTGTCGATTTTCAGGGCTTCTCTGCTTTAAATGATTTGTGAGTCCCATTTATGCTGTTTGGGCTATTCCTGCCTCGTTTTTTCCTTCTGGCAGACATTCCAATGGAGTTAGCAGAGTTCTATCAAGCCATAGCCCAGTCTTCGCAGCAATGTGTTAGTCCAAATTTCTAGCCAGTAGACAAAGCTGGAAATCAGTCACAGAGGCAACTTTATCGGGTGTCCATTGTTGTGGTAAGTCAGGTTGAGCAGTAAAACAATAAAAGAGTAAAAAAATAAACTACACAGTAAAACAATAAACTAAAACAAGGAGAGGCGATAAGGCAGCCAGTAATACGTTAAAATGTGAGATTAGAATCAAGAAGTGGCTAAAAACTACTTTAAAACTTAATTGAAGCAGGAGGCCCTGACGAGGCTGCTGCCTCCGTCGCCATCTTAGAACTACTCCCGGTCATTTCTCTTGTTGCCTCGAAGGCAGATAGAGATATGTGTCTGTTTTCATGGTGGGAATGTAGCCTCTCAAACAAAGGTACACCCATTGTTCCGCTGAAAAAGGTTCCCCACTGCAGGTCTTAAGCTATGTAACTGCCAGTCTCCTTCACAGATTGTGTGCCTAAACACTTTTGTTAATGGAGATTGTTTTGTTGACATTTTTTTAACTTTTTTTTTGAAGAAGGGAAGCATCATTGAGAAATTGTCTACCAATACTTCTCCAAAGGGAAAATGATGTGAAGGGTTCTGAGTGTGGCGGTTCAATTCTCCATTCTCTGATAGGTTCAGGGTGACTACCAGATATCAGAGAACTGATACAGTGGTACCTTGGGTTACAAACACCTTGGGTTACAAACACCTTGGGTTACAAACACTTTGGGTTACAAACTCCGCTAACCCAGAAGTAGTACCTCGGGTTAAGAACTTGACTTCAGGATGAGAACAGAAATCGCGCACCGGCAGCAGTGGGAGGCCCCATTAGCGAAAGCGCGCCTCAGGTTAAGAACAGTTTCAGGTTAAGAACGGACCTCTGGAACGAATTAAGTTTGCAACCCGAGGTACCACTCTACTGCTCTGCTGGATACCCCTCTTCCTATTTGCACTTGGTTCCCTAAATCCTTTCATTTGTAATTCTGAGAGATTTCTGTAGGGAGAGAAAGAAAAAGAAAAAAGCCAAAAACTTTTGATTTTAAGCATTTTATTTGTTCAGGTCAATTAAGCAAAATAGAAAATGCACATCTGACTGAGTTATTTTCCTAAGTGGTTGATTTGGCTAAGCAGTTATATAAATGCAACTAATTGATTTAGGGAGCCGAGTGGAAATATTTGTTTCAGATAGGATTCTTTTTAAGCCTCTCAAAACTCACTTGGTGCTCCTCACACTGTTTCAGGTATCTTGCATTAAAATGGGGGCTTGTTGCAAAGATTCACAAGGCCTTTGCAATTTTTAATGACCCTGGACAGTATTTCCTTTTGGGTTTGATTTCCATTCCCCACCAACCCACCCCCGCTACACATAAAGTATTGATTTTTGTCAGTCTAAGGCAAAGCTATGTGTGCTTCTCAGTCTCGGCACGCTAGCAGGAGACAAATGGCAGAGATGTACGCAGCTGTCAAATTGGCTCTGACGTCTGTGAGATATATAAACTGTAAGGAGCTGCCTTAAACCACACTCCATTAAGTTTGTCTAGCATTCTCTGCTTTGACTGGCAGCATTGCTTCAAGGTCTTAAAGAAGAATTTTTTCCCCCAAGTCTGCCTACCTGAGATTTTTTTATCTGGAGAAACCGGGGTCATTGTTCTGCTAAGCATTTGCTCTCCCGCTGAGCTATGTATCCTTTCCAAAGAGAAGCATGTACAATTCAAAACACTCTCTGGCTTGTGAAACTGGCAATTCCATATGATGATATCTCTACACCACTGGTAAAGGTAAAGGTAAAGGGACCCCTGACCATTAGGTCCAGTCGTGACCGACTCTGGGGTTGCGGCGCTCATCTCGCGTTATTGGCCGAGGGAGCCGGCGTACAGCTTCTGGGTCATGTGGGCGGCATGACTAAGCCGCTTTTGGCGAACCAGAGCAGCACACAGAAACGCCGTTTACCTTCCCGCTGTAGCGGTACCTGGTACAAGTGGACGATTTAAAGATATCAGCAAGGCAAGAGATATACAAGATGGACACTCGTGTTCCAGGCCTTTGGATGCTTTGACCTGAGGGTTTGTGACTGGGCAAAGGATATAGGCTAGTGAGAGAGACAGAGCATATTCATTTTTATAATTGATTTTAAATCCACTGGTTGAGCATACGTTGTTATAAACAAAACATTTCCCCTGTGGCTTTTCTATCCCCCCCTTTGAATATTCTATAATCATAGCTCTGTTATTACCAAGCAGTTTTTAGCTCATTCTCATCAAATCCCACATATTTTTTCTTCCTTCCTCTACAAAAACAGTTTTTTAATCCCACTTCTACCCAATGGGGAGTTAACTCTTTAGCTACAGCCTTCTTGCATCCAGCAAGAGATTACGGACCAGTAGCCTGTACTTCTCTTTTACTCAGTTGTGCTAATAATTTAGCAGCTCTGCCTGTGGTATATTGATTAATGTATATTGTGTGTGTGTGTTTGGGCTTGTGCGCCCGCACACACACACACATGCACATACATTTTCAAAATTCTTAGTTTATTATTTATTTAATGAAATTTATACACCGCTTGATTATGAAAGTCCTCAAAGCAGTTTACAAAAAGATGAAACAGTAAAATCAAGGGGGGGAAACCACAGCCCTACTTCAAAACATGCAAAAGTCCAAAAATGAAAACAGATTAAAATTACCTCATCTTTCTAAGCACCTACCTGACTTATATTCCTTGAATGCTTAAAAATCCTGCTATGGCTTATTTTATGATGTCTTAAAATAGGGGAAACAGGGTAGGTAGGCTTGTCTGAACAGGAATGTTTTTTTACAGGTGCCAGAGTCTCAAACCAACAGGTGATCATGCTTACATTTTGTCTGTAGTAAAACCTGTCCGTGATAGTAAATGTGCTGGATAAATGTGAAACCACAAAGAAACTGTTTGTATAAAGCTTTATTTGTATAATTGCCTTCGACATTATAGTATTGTGAACATAGTGAAAAACAAAAAATGTAGCTGACCACTACTCTCTCCAGGAAGTAAGCACCATAAAAAGCAATCTATAGCTGCCTGTTTTGTGAACAGAGTGAAACCTATCCTACATAATTCAGGTCTTTACTGTATTTGATAAAATAGTGTGTATTGGTATTGGTCAGGAATCCCCAAACTTCGGCCCTCCAGATGTTTTGGACTACAATTCCCATCATCCCTGACCACTGGTCCTGTTAGCTAGGGATCATGGGAGTTGTAGGCCAAAACATCTGGAGGGCCGCAGTTTGGGGATGCCTGGTATTGGTCATTACCCACAAATAACGTTGTTTCTGATTTACCCCACAAGGTTCCACCCGCAACCTGTCAGACCCTGTTGTGTTCTGCCTGTAATCTAATAGACCACAAAATGGCATACAAGCCCTAGTTGGGAATCTGCTCTCAAAATGTTTAAAAGTCCTCTTGTCAACAAAGAGGTTTTCCCAAGGTGGATGAAACAGAGCAGTGAGGTGCTTTGACAGGTCTTAGTGAAAAGTGTGTTCTGGAGTTGTGGTCATATTTCTGAGAGCGCCATACCCCAGGGACCAAAAGGCTTCACTTCCTGAGAGGATACGGCCTAGACCCCATAGCACATGGGGGATGTCTGTATGATTCATATTAGGGCGTGGTAGACTGCCTTAGGTTGCAGATGTTAGAACACCATTAAAAGACAGTAAATCGTCCATTATCGTGTTTTATTATTATATTACCACCAGTCGATGCCACCTGGATTTTCTTCCTCAGGCCCACAAATATCTTTGGCAAGCTCTGGTTGTATACATTTCCAGGATTGTCCCCAGTTTTGTCAAGCACTGCAAGCATTATTCATATTTTCGGTAAAGCATAAGGCAATTAAAATGGAACCATAAAATTTCTTGCACTGTTTTCTCATTCCTGTTTGTTTGAATAATGAATGCCTCATCTGTAACCAGTAAAGTGATTGCATTTTCTTCTTCTTCTTCACTTTTGCAGGTTGTCTTAGTCTTCGCTCTTAGTATTGGTGCTCTTGTAATATACTTCATAGATTCGTCAAAGTGAGTATTTTAAGACTATTTCCTGTTCCCTTCCGCCCTCCCCTAAAGCAATTATGAGACTTTGTATTGCTCCATTCATCTACTTCAGCTCAAAGCTTTGTACTCATCACCTGCATACAATAAGAGAAAGGGGGGGCAGACACATGGCACAGTCTCCCAGGCTTAAATTTCAAAGATAATGGGGGAAGATCTTGTGTAATTTTTGCCATATTTTTCATGTTTTGCTGTGGGGCGAGAGAGAAATAATTCTTGTTTTCAGAATATGAGTAATGTAGACACATTTTATTCTTACAGTCAGCAGGTTAAATATCTGTTCACACACATTTTTTAAATTAAATCTAATTTTCCATGGGGTCCCCTCTCCTCCTGTCTTATGCCATGGCATAAGACAGGAGGAGAGGGGACCCCATGGAAAATTAGATTTGTAAGAATTAAAATAATTGTATGTACCCTGGACCAAATTAGACATTCTGGGTAAATGTATGGCTACAACTCAAGAAAGCTACCATTGTAACTAATCCCTCCTGAACTTCCATCATATTGTGATGTTATAACATTCCACATTTTACTGCCATTGGCAATTTATGATGCTGAGTAGGAGCCAGGAATGTGGAACACAGTGACATCGCTACACAGGGCAAGTTCAGCTGACATGAGTGGGAAGGACACAGCCATTTGCAGTATCAGCGGCACTCTGTGGGCATTATCGAAGCCAAACTAGATACTGTGTTTGTCAGGCCAAACCACATACCACCGCAATAACTAGTCTGGTATTGCTAATATAACCTAAATGTCAATGGATGAATTCTGCCATGTTGTTGTTTTTCCAGGTTCTCTTGTGGAATGCAGAATCCTGATAACAATATAACATTTTATTTTATGGTTAGCAATCCCCATTGATGTCAATCAAGTAGGATAAAATTGTAAATGTGTTTCAGAAAGTGCCACTGTTTCATCACAGTGCCTTTCTTTAGTACAGTAACTCAAAAGGATCATTGTGTCTTTATGTACAATTATAAGATTATAATTTATATTTGATCTAACTAATAATCACATCTATAGTCCCACCTGCAAGATGACCTAGCATGGCTACAGTGTTTGCCCAGAATAGCCTTCCCAAACTTGATGTCCTCCAAACGTTGTCAACTGAAAGTCCCATCAACCCCAGCTAGCACAGCCTATGATTGAGGATGATCCCTTCCAACTCTACAATTCTATGACAGAAGTTGGAGTCCAAAGTATCTGGAGGGTACCTGGTTGGGGAAGGCTGTTCCAGATGATTGTGTGCACCAAATATTACTCTTAGTTTTGCTTGCTTCACACACAATCCCCTGAAAGCAAAGCAGCTCCAAGTGTTTTGACTTCAATGGGATCTTCCATTGAACTCAGTGGCATTTATTACTGCTTCAGTTTGGTTGGATCATGCCCGTTGCTTTGTAGGTTCGCGCCTGAGATGTAAATGTAACAAACATCTTGCATACATGTCTCTCATATGGATGTATTTGTCAGAGAGTTAGGATTGGTTGCCCTATAATGTGCGGATGTCTCTGTGTCTGTGTGTGTGCGTGCGCCTGCACATGTATTTCCAGATGTGGTTTGGTACCTTGTAATCTGCTGTGCAAGGCAAAAATCAGGGAAAATCAGGTGCAAAAGCCATGGCACCTCCACAGCATCATGCCTCGTAGTGTTCTCTCAGAGCATTGCAGCAGCCCTTTATGTAGCCCTTGGATTGTATGTGATCTGGTTTTCACTTCGAAGCAGCACATTCAATGCAGTTGAACAAATTACTCTCTCCCAAACTACTTGCCTTTCAGACTTGGCATCCTGATATTGTTCAGTGCCCTTATATCACCCTGGCTGCTGCTTCTTTTGCACCATTTCCCTGTTCCTTCCTTAATTGCCCACACTCTGATCAGGAGAGAAAAGTGGGAGGGCACCCGCCTTGGAGAAAGGAAGGAAGGAAGGCTCTGGGTACATTATTATTGTTATAATTATTCCACTGTGTTTTGAACAGCATTCTTCCACAGGGGTATCCAGAAGCTTAAGGTGTAACAGTGTGCAGACGTGAGCTGGAAATCGGTTGTTTGGGAGTGCCCCAAAAAGGCAAAACTCTGTTGTTGGGCTAAAACATCAACACCCTCTTGCATAGCTTGAGGCCTCCTTTCTTCTCCCTCCTTGCTGTGCTCAGCTTCATCTGTCCTCGCTGCCACTTTATTCTATTGGCTGTGGCAACCTACCTGATTTGAATATTTGTCTGTTATGTCATCATGTCAGATGTATAGTGACATCAGCAACAGAATGATGTTGGTCACCACAGCCCACAGGATTCATCAAGAGTGTGGACAAATGAAGCAAAAGTCAGTGAGTTCAAAGGGTGGGGGGGGTGGCACCAGGGGGGCGGAAACAGCATCAAAACAATGTGAACATGTCCACAACATATGCAAAAAAAAAAATCACCCCTCCGAGAGAAGGCACGTCAACATTAACCCCCCCAAAAGTAACTTGAAGGTATGTAATTAGCTTTGGGGTTTCTCCACCGCCACCACTATGGAGCATGAGCCTAGGCTGACCACTGGTTTAGCTGTGCCATGAAAGATCAGGCATTAGTCAGATATGGGAAGAGCAGGATTGTGACTGGAATGGAATAGTGGTGAAATTATATCCATACCATTCCCTGTGGGCAGGATAAGGGAATTCCCTTATAACACTGGAATGTCACAACCACCTAATATGCAGATTTAATCCATAAATGAGCATTCCAAGACCAAAAATACCAAATACCCCTTTCTGAGTATGGGCAGATGCAGAAATGGCGCACACCAGTGACAATTCCAAGGACTCCCATCTCATTGACACACATGGGAAAGAGACAAAGAGAAGGAGAGTAAGATAGAAGGAACACAGGGCCTCATTAGCTAACTTGGGTCTGGCTGATTCTGCAGTACGCCTATGTGTGGCAGGAGGGGAAGTCTCCTATGACTAAATTTGCACTGCTGTAAGAGAATACTTGCCTTTCTCCTGACTATTGTTCATTTTTTATGTCAGAGCTATTGTGAACTACAGTACAGCTATTTTATTTTGAGCAGTGTTAATCTTTAGTCACTTTCTTTAAAAAAACATTTCACTTTTTAAAACAGTATTCTTATACATTCACATCATTTTCAGTTTTTACACTCCTGAGATTATTTAGATCCATCAGGCTTACCCCCACCCCCACCCCTGGTTTCCCATTTTTCCCTATATTTTTTGCAAATCTTTGGTCACTTTCTGTTGTTGCGTTATCTGATGCCTTTGAATGGAAAGAAGCACAACATGAGGTTCAGCTACTCCAAATTTGCTGTTCCCAGGGCTTGCTCAGAGCGGAGAGCGGAGTGCCCTAAATCATAATAACAATAATCATTTTGGCTGCGGAAAACCAGGCAGGTGGGCATCCCCAGTGCTCAGGATGCAGTGTCTGCTGGCCCATCCTCTTAAGGCTGCTGCAGAAAGGCAGCTTCTGGCAGCCTCCATAGCATGTTGCAGAATATGTTCTCACACTGTGGGTGCCAAAGACAGTTGCTGTGGGGAGGCGGTGTGGGGCCCTTTGGAGAAGGGCTGCAGCTCATACAAACATAAGAACAGCCCTGCTGGATCACATCAATGGCCCGTCCAGCCCAACATCCTATTTCCCAAAGTATCCAATAGCCTTATTCTCCATGAATTTGTCTAAACCCCTTCTAACACTATCCAAGTTGGTGGCCATTGCTGTATGTCATGGGGGGGGGAATTCTGTGGTCCAGCTATTTAAAGAAATACTTAGTTTTGACTGCCCTGAATCTGCCAGCGTTCGTCTTCATTGTATGATTCCGGGTTCTGGTATTATGAGAGAGGGAGGATTTTTTTTTAAATCCACTTTCTTCACATGATGCCTAATTTTATACACCTCTTACCATGTTTTCTTTTACACCCATTTTTGTTCTAAAATAACAAATCCCTAACCTTTCCTGATACAGGAGTTGTTCAGTCTCGTTATGATTCCTGTTTCCTTTGCTGAAGCCTTCTCAGCTCTATGATAGAAATAATAAATAATAATAATATAATAATAAATTTTTATTTATACCCCACCCTCCCCAGTCAAAACCAGGCTCAGGGCGGCTAACACCAATATAATTACAATAAAACATAAAAATCAATTAATTAAAATACAGATTAAAATACAGTATTAAAATTTAAAATGCAGCCTCATTTTAAGTAGTCCATAAATCCAAACCATGAGGGAGGAAAAACACAGGGGTCAGACTAAGTCCAGCCCAAAGGCCAGGCGGAACAGCTCTGTCTTGCAGGCCCTGCGGAAAGATGACAAATTCCGCAGGGCCGTGGTCTCCTGTGAAAGAGTGTTCCACCAAGTTGGGGCCAATACTGAAAAGGCCCTGGCTCTACTAGAGGCCAATCTAGCCACCTTATGGCTCGGGATCTCCAGAATATTGTTGTTTGTGGACCTTAAGGTCCTCCGCGGGGCATACCAGGAGAGGCAGTCCCGTAGGTACAAGGGTCCCAAGCCGCATAGGGCTTTAAAGGTCAAAACCAGCACCTTAAACCTGATCCTGTACTCCACCGGGAGCCAGTGCAGCTGGTAAAGCACTGGATGAATGTGATCCCGCGGCCGGGATCCCGTAAGGAGCCTCGCCGCGGTATTCTGCACCCGCTGGAGTTTCTGGGTCAGCTTCAAGGGCAGCCCCGCGTAGAGCGAGTTACAATAATCAAGCCTGGAGGTGACCGTCGCATCGATCACTGTGGCCAGATCAGGGCGAGAGAGGTAAGGGACCAACTACTTGATATGGCGGAGATGGAAAAATGCCACCTTAGCTGTGGCTGCAACCTGCACCTCCCTGGAAAGGGAGGCGTCAAAGGTTACACCCAAATTCTTGACAGAAGGTGCTGGCACTAATTGAGCCCCTGCAAGAGATGGGAGTTGGCCCCCCAACCCCATGTCGTCCCGACCCAGCCAGAGGACCTCTGTCTTCAAAGGATTTAGCTTCAACCGGCTCCCACGTAGCCATCCAGCCACAGCTTCGAAGCACTTGGTGAGTGTGTCCGGGGCCGAGGCAGGGCAGCCATCCATCAACAGATAGATCTGGGTGTCATCTGCATATTGATGACAACCCAGCCCAAAACTCCAGACAATCTGGGCAAGGGGGCGCAGAAAGATATTAAAAAGCATCGGGGAAAGGATTGCGCCTTGTGGGACTCCACACACCAAGGAATGTGGTTGAACACCTTATTCAAAGTGTGGTTGGGCCATTGATTTGTGGCGGCGTTATGATATTGACAGTTATATTTACAGTTCCTTTCTGAATGTCCCTCAGCATGGAATTCAGCTTCTTCACCGACAGAAACTCTATTTTTTCTGTTTTACTGAGAAGCTCTGTTTTATGCTGAGAAGCTCTTGAATCTTGAATGTTTACCGCAGGCATCCCCAAACTTCGGCCCTCCAGATGTTTTGGACTACAATTCCCATCTTCCCCGACCACTGGTCCTGTTAGCTAGGGATCATGGGAGTTGTAGGCCAAAACATCTGGAGGGCCGCAGTTTGGGGATGCCTGGTTTACCGCAAGGCACCACTGCACTGCAGAATAATTGTGTGTGTTTGTGCTCCAGGACACACACACTTGTTTTATGCGGGGCACTGGCCAGACAAGTTAAGCTATCTCCCTTTTTGGAGTGAGTGTGTGTCTTGAACTTGAACCAGTGTTGGCAGGTTTCAGGCTTGCATGAACTACTCTCTCTCTCTCCCCCCCCCACAAACCCAGTGGATCACCAAGCATTTGCTCTGTTTCCATTGGCAGCAGCTAGACTCAAATCAAGACATGGGATTGGAGGTTTGTTGGAAGCATTTTGGTTGTACCACCTGGCTTCATGAATTGCTGCTTGGTTGACAATTTATGTGTGCAATTTGATGAGATCACCCAGCAGTGAAGGGTTTGTGCCTAAAGGTTCCCTTTAGGTCCCAACCAGATGTGATGGTCCAGTAGAAACTCAGCAAACTTCTTGTTTCTGCTGCTACTTTGGAACGGCCAGAAAAGAGGATGGCAGGCCACCGTAAGTGGCCAGTTGGCTTGTGTTGTGAAGGGGTAGACTACTATTGTGCGGGCAGCATCTCTAACTCCATTTTCAACAAACTTTTGTAAAATGATTTGGATTCATCTCTTGTTTTATTCTGGCCAAATCCAGTGCCGATTGCACTAGAAGCTCCGGGTGTTGCTTTGTAGTACAGCAGAGTTATTGCTGATAACTGAATTGTTTTGAAGAGCCTGCTTGCTTTGGGAGTCCTAGCCTGTGGGGTTTCAGAAACTCTTTGATTAAAGCATTTAATTTCCCCTCCTTCAGATAAGGATCTTTCCCTAATAATAAGAGATGCCTCTGGGATAGCTTGAACTTTATATGGGTTTCTTACTCAGTGCTTTACATCCGTTCCTAGTCTTGCTCTTCACCTTCTGAAAATAGGAGAACAGTGAATGAAAGCTCATATTAAAGGGAGGGAAGCCATCTTGAAGAATGTCAAGCTAAGTTGCTATTGGTATCCACACACCCTTTCCTTTACAGTATATGGGGGGATTGCCATCACTAGCAACACAGAAACACTGTGCTCAGCACTCTGGAGGGAGACAGTCCAGCTCGATTTCTCACATTAAGGGCTGTGCAGAGGTCTATTAGGGCGGTGTACAATCAAAGTGAGTGAAATATTATCCTATTAAAATTCCCAGTGAAGTCTGCTGTTTTGTAAAGTAATGCCAAAAATTTCACGCTGGCACACTTCACCAAGTCTACATTTTGATGGGTGAAAAAGTAGGGGAAGTCAAGAAGAAGGGAAAGAAAAAGCCAGGAAAAAGCAGAAAAGCCAGTAAAGAAGAGCACCTGTAATGGAAAATAAAAACAATAATGGAAAATGAAAGCAATAATGACCAATATAATCTTGTGCAGAAGAATGGAAGTGTGATAATTAATAAGTATGTTGCAAACACTTGGTCACGTTTCATAAACAGTAGCAAAACCATGGACTGCAAATAAAACGTTTTGAATGTGTTGCAAAGTGCAGTATACAATTGTGACACTAGATGGCAACTGTGAGCTATAGCAAATTCAATGCATTTTTCAAAACAATAAAAAAAACATTTTCACAAAGTTTTTAACTTTGATTCCACCTATGTAGTCATATGTTGTACAAAAGTATCACCTGCCAATGAAAAGGCAAAAAAAATATGAAGTATCACAGAATGTTGCAAATGATCCATACATGACAGTCTTCTTGTCCAATGACAGCAGAGGTTTCTGCCCATGGAAGGCAAGTCAGCTAACCTGTTTTCTCAGGTTGCAACCACAGGCATGGAAAATAAGGCTTATAGCTATCTTGACTGGTACATATTCCTGCTTGTTGGCCCCTTTGATTGATGCCGAGTACTAGGTGGCTTCTTCCGATTTGCAGTACTAATTGTAAAATAGTGGAAGCTGCAACTCCATTTCATTACAGGTTAAAATTAATTTGGAAGGGCTTTCCCCTTTTCTTCTGTTTCTTTGCTTTAAAATACATGTTTTTATCAGTGGCTGTCTCAGGGAATCTTTTGAGTATTTAAGAAATTCATCTATCCTTTTCAAGGCTCATTGTTGAAGTCTTTACTTCCTTTTGTTTACATTCCTATGGTGTTGCTCAGGTCAAAGCCAGCTTATGCATGGTGCAGAATCTGATCCTGCAGCTGATTAGAAGTATCATATGTCTTTTCAGTGCACCTTACAGGTTATTGTAAAAAGTTACAGCTGTTCATATATGACCCAGTGACCTCGGCCAGCACGAACCAATCCTATTCTTTTGCCATTGTTTTTTTAAAAAAAATTGCAATAGTACAGTGCTTTATATTACATCTGGGTATCCTATTAAAACATCATGTAGCATTTGGCTTTGACTGATTTATGCTACGTATGTTATCTCCAGTGTTTTGCTTTGTTTGTTTGTTTACAGTATTGTGTTCTTTTTATATAAGAAATGTGGAACCTGTGACCTCCAGGTGTTATTTGACTCCAGCTCCCATCAACCCCAGTCAGTATGACCAGTGGTGAGAACTGATTGAAGTTGCAGACCAGCAGCATATGGAGGGCCACAGACTCCCCATCCCTGAGAGAGGGGCATATCCCCCATATTTTATAAGAGTTCCTTACCCAATGAGCGCATGGCCAGTCCTCATTTAGATGTTTTTGGGATTATCCCGAAACTTATTCTTGTAGTTCTGCAAACCCTAGGGTTCCCTCAAGCTTGCTGATCTTGTGCATGATGGAGCCATTTTCAGTGCCTAAGGACTGGCACTCAGAGATACATGCTGTTTCTGTGCTGCATTTTGGTTCTAAGAGTGCCTTCACAAGCCTTCCTTATTCATCATCCCCCCCCCCCCGGTGGGAAATGATTAGTTGTGCACACAGAATTAGTGGCATACTTCTTTACACATAAAATTGGTACAGTGCAAACTGTAAAATAAGCCTGGGTGATTTCAGAAGGACGGGGTGGTTTTTCCAAAGCAAATTTTCTGTGACAAACCATTTGTCAAAACAGGAGGATTTGCAAGGATCACTGCCTTTCAATGTGACAAAGCAAAAAAAAAAAATCACATCCCCATTATCAGCTTTCAGCAAACGTGACCTTGCTTATTACCCGCTCTCCCCCCCCCCCATTACAATTTGACAGATGTAGCTTTTGGGAGACCCCAGTAGTTAATGAGTCATCTCTAGTTAAAAATAGACTTCCCCACAGCAAGGACACCCATTCCATTTTTGATGCATTTGTCACCACTGATGGAGTCATAGCACCAAGTATGCCGCATTATGGTTGGAAGGCTGAGGGGAGCCTCTCTCTCTTTGCTGTTGTTCATGATTCGAGGCAGTTCTAAAACTACTGCTTTGGCGGCTAAAGATAGACAGTGGGCAAAATGCAGTAAATTTAAATAAATATAATTTATCAGTTATGTTAGCTATTGAAATTCCAACCCAGGAAACCCAGAAACTGCCACCCCAAATCAAACTGATTTGCTAATACAAAATAAAAATCATGAGCTGGGAAAATACATACAGTATGTATGCATGTATGTATGTATGCATGTATGTATGCATGTATGTATGCATGTATGCATGCATGAATGCATGTGTATGTGTGTACACACACACACACACACACACACAGAGAGAGAGAGAGAGAGAGAGAGAGAGAGAGAGAGAGAGAGAGAGAGAGAGACTTTCTATCTCTGTCCCTTCATAACAGTAATGTGAGAACATCTGCAGAGGACATTCTTTGAGCAGGCCAAGGAATACTTTGCCCTTTCCCCACTCATTGCTCCACCCCCCACCCTGCTGTAGCTGACTTTGAACGACTGTGAACAAGCTGATGGTAAAGGCTTGTGGGGTAGGAACTGGAGGGAAAATCAGCATGAGAAGCTTTTCCCTCCCCCTTCCTGCTCACCTACCGTACTAATTCCACTATCTCTGCATGACATGCATAAGCATGTTGTTCTACCTTCAGAAGGTTGCTACTCTAGCAACACAACTGTCCAACAAAAAAGGCATCCATGATCTACTCTACTTATCTTTCCGTGTAGGGCGATTCCTACTGCATATCTTCAAACTACCTTTAAGCCGACTTGGGGACAGATGGCAGCAACCCAGGGCTAAATGCTATAAAAATACAATATATGCAAAAGCCTTTAAGGGAGCACCATATGTTAGAACTCCCTTTTAATGTCATAATTAAGACTGAATAGGTTTTGCATGTTCAACAGGAAAACTGAATGTGGCTATTACGATTATATGGCTTTCAATACTGGTTACATGTTATTATATAATAAAGGCAGTGTCCTTTATAAGCAAACAATCTTATTCGAAATACATTGGGGAATTTTAAGTCTAATTGAATTCAATTGGGGTGGGGAGACAATCATTCTCCTATTCGAGGTGAACATCAAAGATCACGCCAAAAGGTATTGAAATAATGTTTAGTACGTAATCAGGTTCTCTCTGCCCAGTGGAATGGAATGGAATGGTGAAGCATGTTTTCAAGAGAGTAGATGGAACCCAGTTTGCTCAGAGGGTTATTGTCATGAGTCCCACAGCCCCATCAAGTTTAGACATGGTGATGATTTTTAAAACCCTGACTGGCTTAGGTCCAGAATACCTTGAAAATCACCTCCTCACACGCCAGCATGTTTGGTGCTTAAAAATCGGATGGAGAGTTCTACGGTATGTTCTTTCTGCAGTGAAGGCTCTGTTGGGGAAGATGAGAGAAGGGGCTTCAATGTGGCCTTGCCTAAATCGTGGAACAAGGCTTGGTTGCCTGCTTCTCTTACAATATTTGCCATGCAGCAATCCTGTTTTTGTTTTAGACAGCCTTTTTGTTCATCTGATAGATAATTTTATTATCCAATGCCTATGTTGCACCTGTTATTATTATGCTGTGTTTTCATAGCATTGTTGTATTTTACTGTTGGTGTTAATAGTTAGCCACCTTGAGTGGCAATTAACACTAGAAGGGCATAAATGTCTGTATAAATAAATAAGGAGCAGTACCCTCAAAATTCATAAACCATGGGTCATTCATCTATGGGCAGGGTAGAATTTAGAGACTAATCTGAGCATAGAAATAACACCATACAGTTATGCATCCCTTGAAGTCAACGCACTTTCAAGTTGCATATTTTTGCATAGATTGCATCCATTGTTGTGCTGTGAACTATCCTTGTCACATTATATTCCGGAACGAAATAATAATTTATGTAACTCTTGGCATATTAATATAACTCTTCTCAGGTTGTCAGTGGAACACATGGGAGACATAGAAGCAGTTTAGGTAAAGAAAGCCTGTTGCTAAACATTATTGTTTAAATTGCAGGTCAGCTATTTCCAGGACTTAAATGGAAAAGTGTTTCTATCCTAGCTAACACTTATAAATTTCTAATAAATAAAAAACAAGTTCTCACATTCCTTTTTGGAGCCTGATGTTTTAATCCCAAATGTTTTACTGCGGGAAATGCAATGTGACACCAATGCTCCATTTGTGCAAAGGCCCTTTCTTGCCTTGTACATTAAAACCGAGGCAGATTCCAGTGACCTTATTGTGTTTTCTCTTCAGGCATTCAGGTGCATCATTAAAATCTGAGAAAGTAGAAACATTGAATAGTACCTTTAGGAATGAGTCTCCAATTACTTCTATTTAAAATCCATTTCCATTTCTTACTTGATGTGTCCCCTGGTTTGACCAGTCATACGAAAACCCTGCTTAATTAGATGCCTATCTTAATTTTGTTGTAAAATGCACTTCTCTCAACAGAGGGAGAAGAAATAACAATTCATCACCTAAAAATTGCAAATGCGGACATAAAGCACCCTAATGAGTATCTATCTGATTTTGCTTTTTAACTTCATGTGTAAGCTTGCTGAGAAACATGGGGGGAACTTCTGTCTTTTTTATATTTGGGCAAAAGGGATACTGCCATGTGGGTGTGTTTTCCCCTAGTTTATGACTTGATATTTCCTGCTTCAGCACTCTATAATTTCATTGTTGATCATTTCAGGTTTAACTGGATTTTGCTCATATCACATGAGCAAACCCTTTGCTTGGCCTTTCCTTTCTTCCATATAATATGGAGATGGGAATCCTGTAGCCCTCAGTATGTCATTAAACTCCATTCCCCATTAGCCCCAGCCACTGGGATATTGACAGCTGGATTCCCATAACGTCTGGAGCATCACATGTTTCCCACCCCTAGTATGGTATAGTACCTAAAATATACAGACTCCTGCCTACTTCCCCACAGTATACTGTAAAAGATTCTACCCAATTCAAAAGGAAAAGGTGAAAAGTCAACACAGGCATGCTGCTTTTGCAAGCAGCCCTGTGTGTTGTTGCATCCTAAGAAACTTGCTTTTATCAAGAACTGTTTGGCTTCTTTCTGAAAGGCAGTTGAACAAATATCTGTAGCAACCTTCCAGAAGACTACACTACTCAGAAAGGTCAATGGTTGGGAATGATGAACGATATAGGGATGTGCCTTGCTGCTAAGAAAAACTCTGTGAATTAGGGATGCTGCAATAATATGTAGATTTGATATTGTTCTTCCAGGTGTGGACAACAAGCCTGAACCCCTCTCATGTCTGATTTTATCAATGGGGGAAGGGGAAATATATCAATGCAGACACTTAAGCAAGCTAGCTTATGAATGGGGGTGTGCATTTGAATATGGATCCCATTGGAAGTAATGGACGGCATACACATTTGGATGCATTTCTGAACGTACAGCTGATTTATGCTGTCTGCTCCTATAAGCAAGGACACTGTGAGCAGTAGCCAAGACCAAAAGGGCAGAAAAGAAGAAAGCTCCATGGAGAGGGGCAATTTTCACACATCCCTTTTAAGAATCAGTACAGTGGAACCTCGGTTTATGAACACCTCGGTTTACGAATTTTCGGTTTACGAATGCCGCGGACCCATCTGGAATGGATTAATTCACTTTCCATTACTCTCAATGGGAACGTTCGCTTCAGTTTATGAACGCTTCAGTTTATGAACAGACTTCCGGAACCAATTACACCCATGCTTCAGGTTACGTACGCTTCAGATTGAGTACTCCATAGACCCGTCTGGAACGGATTAATCCACTTTCCATTACTTTCAATGGAAAAGTTCGCTTCAGTTTATGAACGCTTTAGTTTATGAACAGACTTCCAGAACCAATTGTGTTAATAAACCGAGGTACCATTGTATATCGTGTTTTTGTGTCACACTTGTTCATGGGCAAGTAGTCTGCAGCTAGTCAAACAGACTGCCCCAAATAAACAGGGAGGTTATCAAGTAAATTGATAGGAGGAAAGAGAGAACTTTCACAGTGAGAGCTATTAACACCCAGCACCTAGGTAAGTATTCTTCCACTTCCTCCTCTTTTGGCAAAGGGAAACAAAACTCTTTGCCAAGTCCAACATGCTCTCTTAGTGTCCGTTGCTCCTGTGTGCCAAGTGCTACTCTCTATCAAAAGGCAATTTAGGAGGTTTGGGGGAGAAAAGCTGGGTGGGGTCTAGGTCATTAAAAATGTGGTGGTTTTGCATCTTTTGAAAGATATTGCATGGTGTGAATGGAGTTGAGCCAGTAGCTTGTTTATTAGGCATGCTTTGCAGTTTATTTGAGTAAAAGGGCAATAAATCTGTTGGTATAATCCACATGTCCTGTAACAGTATTGATGCTTAAAAAAAACCCTGAGCCTTCACTTTCTAATGAGCAAGTGGTGCTCTCATTAATATTAAAGGCCTCTTTGCATCTGCATAAAAAATAAAATACATTTCTAAGGGAGCATGAGGGCAAGATGACGATGTTGGTGATGATTCAGTAGTAGAAGAAGCAAAATTATTAGAGAACTCTGATCTTTACTTTTTTTAAATGATCTATTTTTGTTTTTTTCAGTTTGATTAGTTAATGGTGCCGTTTTCTTAATGCATTCATCAGTGATATGTGAGGTGACCCAAGAGACTGTCAGGAACAGGAGAGAGCCATGGGCAACTTAAAACAGTACGCAGGGAGGGATGCATTCTCAAGTACAGCAGAGTCACTGAGCTCAGCTGCTACAATTAGAACAGGAGAGACTGAGTTGTATTTGGGAGCTGGCAATGTGGGAAACAGAAGGAATGCCTCTGTTGTGACCAGGCAGAAGTCCTATCTAGAGACTTCATATTGAAGGAAAGCTTGCGGTGGGGGAGTCCAGGAACAGACTCTGGGGAGGCAAGGCAGGAGAGGGGTCCACTCCTGTTATCTGCACAGTCCCTTAGTTTCCAAAATTTGGGTCAGCAACTGATGTTGGTTTACAACTCCCATCATCCTTAGCTAGCAGGACCAGTGGTCAGGGATGATGGGAACTGTAGTAAAAAACAACAACAGCTGGAGACCAAAGTCTGGGAAGCCTTGCCTTTGATGCAAAAAAAAAATTAGGCCTGCATGCCCTAGTGTCTATGTGAATGGGGAAGATATGTGCATATAGAATGTGACTGCCCATCAGTGTGTCTAATTTGGGGCCGAGACACCAGGGATGTTAGAAAGACTTTCATCCACCATAACTTTCACTAATCTTCCATTTATGAGTGGGACACATTGGTTAGTAAAAACTGGGAAAGGCTTCAAGCTTTATTGCTTCCATTTATCAGCTTAAATGAGAACTTCCACTTGGTTAAGACTTTCACCTTGTTTGAAAGGAATGACTTCCATTAGGGAAAAATGTGATTTATAGTGTTTCCCCGCCTCCTCCAACCCATTACAATGTCCTAAGTCTTTGTGCTGTGCTAAAATCTTTGTGCGAGATGAATGACCCACAGTGGTCACGTTGTGGATTTCTTCCTGTCAAGTGTCACTTTTTTTTCTCCCCAGTTAAGCGATAGAAATGGAATTATTTGAGACAGGCTGCCTTCATAAATGATTTTTATAGTAAGAAATTGCTTTTCAGTCTCAATCTCAACAGATCTGACCAGACAAGTGGGTTTCACTGGCTAAGGTGTTCTCATCACAGCTACATATTGAAGGCAGCAAGAAGTCTTTGCAAAATAGCTTATAAGCAGAGTAGCTGAAGTTGCTATTCACCAGAATGATGAGAGGACTTGCAATTGGTTTTGTTCTAGTGTTCCTCAGATAATCCCCCCCCCCCCGTTTCATGAAACTGAGAGACCTTGTCCCTTAACTGAGGAATTTCAGTAAGTCATTCTGATTATTTATTTTTTATTTGGGGGGGGGGTTCCTCCCTCAAAACTGAAACCTCCCAATGTGATTTGAGTTCACTTCAGACAAATCTGGTAAAGGCCAAATAATATATGAATTTCCCTACATATTCTCCAGGTTTTAGGAAGAATCTTCATTGTCTTCTTATTTTTTTAGTCTCCCTCGCGACTTCTCAAATGTTTCACCTGTTTCCAAATTTGGGATTATTATTATTTTCAAAATTTCAGTGGCAGCTCTAACAAGAGGGGGATTTCACATGAGACATTTTCCTGTGTGAACAAAACAAGAAAATGGGGACATGTCCATCCCCAGTTATGTTATTTATATTTTCATGCCTGTTTCCTCCCTACCAGAGCTACCCTGAAGTGACATCTAATCTGTAGTGAGAAACATACCTTAAAACCAAAACAGGCTTTGTTCAGGGTTAGATAGAAAGGAGGGGTGGTGGTGGCAGCAAACAGGCAACTCCTGTCAACAATTGTCTGTGTTTACAACGTTGTATTAGAAAATATTAGCCCATTAATTCCATTGCTGTATATTGATCACACACAGAAAAAACAACTCTCAGTATAAACAGCTCTGGGAAAGTGCCGTCTCTGATGAACTACAAAGAGAGTAGTTTGATCCTATGCAAGCTGGAATGTGTATTGATCTTTCAGCATCGCTCCACAGCCAGCTTTCATCAGTTTTAATAGCTGTCACCGTTTTGTGAAAAGATTTAATATGTAGATTTGCATTACTTGCATAGAAATTAAAATATGCTGCACAGGGTGATATGATGCCATGTGAATGTAGGGATTACAGAAGCTGTTGCATTAGAAAAGAGGGGGAAGGAAGGAAGGAAGGAAGGAAGGAAGGAAGGAAGGAAGGTCTGACTTTTAGGCTTAGACTGCAATACTTACTGGGATTTTATTTTATTTTTACAAAATACATTACATTTTTAATGCCATATTGTCTTCTATCAAGGTTGATATCTAATTGCCACATAAGCTATCTACGGTGGTTATGTTTTTGAATCTGGGTCTACATCCACTGCAGTTCCTGAACCAAACAGGGATGATACCAAGCAAGGACTTGGTTTATGGGCCTTTGGTGAAAGGAGGAAATGGCAAGAACAGCCGGACCTAAAAGAGACCCACGGACACTCAATAGGCCAGACCAGGTCACATTATAAGGCTTTACCCTTTTGAAAATCTTCCAGGTCATACCTTCTGCCATTGCTGCTGCTGCTGCCTTGCCAAATTTGCTGTATCTTGCCATTACCAGAGCCTATTCCAATAAACCCAGCATTGCCTTCCCTCACTACCTAAACCAGGCATGTCAAACCTGCGGCCCTCCAGATGTTTTGGCCTACAACTCCCATGATCCCTAGCTAGCAGGACCAGTGGTTGGGGAAGATGGGAATTGTAGTCCAAAACATCTGGAGGGCCGCAGGTTTGACATGGCTGACCTAAACCTTGCTAACCATTTTCATTAATCACAAAAATCCAGCGTCCAGCTGAGAGCCAGGAAACCTGGTGCAGCTAACTTAGCTGGTGATACTTTAGCCTCTGTGCCCTGGACACTGCTAGATAATAAGACCATGCCACCTCTATGGTAATTCCCTGCCAATAATGCTATTTCTATGGCTGCTAATCCTTGCAACATTGAGGTTTCCAACGATGCCACTACATAGAAACTGTTTCATGATCTGCCTCCCCTTTGGATAAATTAGCTTTACTCTGGAGCAGCTGCTCTATGCCCCCTACATTATATTAAAGGTAGGTTGCAGCTAGGCTTGCGGTGGATTTTCATCTGCTTCTAACAATTGCTTAGATGTAAGCTTTCATCTACCTGCAAAGATTACTGTGTGCACCCAGTAAAGCTTAATCCCCACACTGTGAACTAAGGACTTAGTGGCTGCTACTATATTAACTGTAAAATCAAAATTGAGTTTTTAACATTACAGAAATAGAAACTTACATCCAGAGTTATTTCTCATGATATATTTTTTTTAGGTTCCCTGTGTGGTTTAGTGGGGATGCCTCACCATGCTTTCAAATGAGCCACCTGTGTTTAATTTGAATTCACTTCAGTGATATAAGCAGCCATAAGTGGGGGGGGGGCACGACGACGGCAACACACAAATATTAAAGCAGCATATCCAATTCTGGCTTTAAAGGTTCCCCAGGCTTAGCTTCTGATAAAAATGGAAGTGTCATTCACTGCTGCGTTTTGCACACTGTGCTTAAGGCTCCTTGCTCCCACTCACACCAGCTGCCAGATCGTCCTTTCTCCTCTCCTGCCCCGTCTGATGTCAGTGTGTGTTTCCCTGCGATTCTGAGACAGTTGAAAATGGTCTGATGTGGTTCCTTGTATATTGCAGGAAGAAGTGGCAGAGGGCAGACCCACTCCATATATCCACAGGACATTCAGCACATATTTAAAGCATGCAAATCCCCCACCCTCCGGATCCTGGGAGCTGTACTAGTAGTACTACTACTTGTATAGTGGTACCTCTGGTTACAGACGCTTCAGGTTACAGATTCTGCTAACCCAGAAATAGTACCTCGAGTTAAGCACTTTGTTTCAGGATGAGAACAGAAATCGCACGGCGGCAGCAGTGCAGCGGCAGCGGGAGGCCCCATTAGCTAAAGTGGTACCTCAGGTTAAGAACAGTTTCAGGTTAAGAACAGACCTTCAGAACGAATTAAGTTCTTAACCCGAGGTGCCACTGTAGTAATTTATTTCTTATACTCTACCCATCTGACTGGGTTGTCCCAGCCACTCTGGGCAGCTTCCAACAAAAAGGAAAGTGGGGGGAACCCAAACATTGAAAGCTTCCCAGAACAGGGATGCCTTCAGATGTCTACAAAGAGTAATATAGTTGTTTAACTCATTGACATCTGCTGGGAGGGTCTTCCACAGGGTGGGTGTGATCACTGAAAAGCCCTCCTGCCTGGTTCCCTGTAACTTCACTTTTCACTGTGAAGGAACTGCCAGAATGCCTTTGGAACTGGGAAGGCTGAAAGTGTCCAGGCTGAACGATATGGGAAATGCTTCTTCAGGTACACAAGGTCGAGGCCGTTTAGGGCTGTAAAGGTCAATGTCAGCACTTTGGATTGTGCTGGGAATTGCAGCTTTATGAGGGGGAACCTATAGCTCCCAGGATTTTGGGGCCATGTGCTTTGAATGTGCTTTGAATGTGCTTTAACTGTACGGTGTAGATCTGCCCAGAGATAATTCCTGTGCCTTCTTCCCACAATATTGTATAACAAAGAGATCTTACTGCCATTGGCTGGGGAGGAGTGGGCTTCACTGATGTAAATCTCAATGGCACATAAGGGGCACTGTGATGCCATCTTAAGCTGGCATGTGCCTGTCTCTGAGACTGTGCTTGCTTGGGGGGGGGGACATATTCTAGAAACATATTCTATACAACTGCAATCCCCTTTAGAATTCCTTGCATAGAGACAGGCAGCTGTAAGCTAGGGGATGAAATCTTGCCTTCAGATAAATTCTGTCTTACTGTTCTGCACCTCAACCTCTTTCCTCCAAGCTGAGATATGGGTAAAGAGAACTGTGAGCTGCCTGAGCCGCAATTGTGACTCTGGAAGGGTGTATCTTCATGCTCATTGTTTGCTCACATTCCCTTGTGTAGGCCATGATACAAATGGTTCCAACTGGGTCATTGAGGCACTTATAAGGCAGAACTTTGCAAAACCCTCTCCAAGTTCATACTTGAAAAGTTCTTTACCCCTAATACTTTTGCAGCTGAGAGGAGAAAGGCTGGTTGTTGTGCAAAGACTGACCTGTTGCTTTAGCCACAAAGGGTGGAAATATACAACTGCTTTCTCAAAAAATAAATGCAGTATCCCCTCACACCACCCCCAGTGAAGGGCTAGCTTCTAAATAAACAAGTTGGAGATTTGGCAGTGTGCAGGCTTATTCTGTCTTATTATTATTATTTTTAGTTGGCTTTATTCTATTCAAACTTTTTTTTAAAAGACAAAGATAGTAACTGCAGAAATGAAAAGCTGAAAATATCGCTGTTAGCAAAAGCAGAAGAAGATAAACAACCCATTCTCCTGGGACTCTGCCATTTCCTTAAGTACTGACAGGCTTACATGAGTTCTCTACCTTTTTTTTTTAACTTCTACTTTAAGTGTTTGCTCCTTTCTGATCAATTTGTATGTTGTGATGGACCTATGTTCTGGCTCAGTATAAGGCAACTTCCTGAATACATAAAATAGTACTGACTGTATTCAAGAACAAAAATTAATTGTGTTTATGTAGTACCGGTAGGATGTGGAAGAATCCGAAAATGTGGCAGGAGAAGGGTTGGATACTGAATGTCACAATCCACACTCCAGATCTATCACACATTGGCCCCATACCCACCCCAAGTCTGAGCTAACTTATCTGGAGTTTTGGAGTACATTGCCAGCAATTCCATAGACACACAACTCTAATTCTCATTTATGTCTGCAGGTGTACCAGTGAGTGTGCTGAACTGTTGTCTTGCCTTAGCAATGGACCAGATGAAAGCCAGCAAACAGGCTCAATCCAGATAAGAGTGAGGCACTGTTAGTGGGTGGTTGCCTAGACCGGATGGATAGGAGGTGTCCTGCTCTTGATGGGGTTACATGCCCTGGGGGTTATTCTGGATCCTTTGCTGTTGCTTGAGGCTCAGAGGGCCTTGGTGGAGCCTAGTGCCTTCCATCAGCTTCAGGCGGTGGCCAGGTGTGCCACTACCTGGATAGGGACAGTCGTAACTAGTGTTGCCTATGCTCTGGTAACCTCTAGGTTAGATTATTGCAATGTGGGGCTGCCTCTGAAGATGGTTCAGAAACTTCAGCTAGTGCAGAATTTGGTGACCAGGTTGCTCACTGAGGTAAGATGGTTTGAGTATATTGCACCGATTCTGGCCCGATTTCACTGGCTGCCAAACATTTTCTGGGCCCAATTCAAAGTGCTGGCTTTGACCTACAAAGCCTTAAATGGCTTAGAACCATAATGCATCAAGGACCACATCTGAATTGACTCAGACCCTGTGATCATCATTAAGGCCCTTCTTGATTTGTCCCTCTCCACGAGAGGTCCAGAGGGGGACAACACAAGAACAGGCCTTTTCTGCAGTGGCTCCCCGTTTGTGGAATGCTCTCCCCAGGGGGGCTTGCCTGGCACCTTCACTACATATCTTTACGAACCAGGCAAAAACATTCCTTGGCCTTTTAAACTTGGGGTGGGGGGGTATTATTTTTGTTTGTTACTGTGTTATATGTTTTTGTGTTTTTATATTGTAAACTACCCTGTCATGATCCTCTCATGAAAGGTGATATAGAAATTTAATAAATAATTACATATCCTTAGGTGCCAGGTGAAAATATTCCTCTATAACCAGGCCTTTGGCAGATTAAACAATCTATGGCGTGTCTGGCTCTTTGGATGAAATATTTAAATAAATAAATATTCATTCAGCTCAGTGAGTGACACCCTGCAAGCCACTGTCAGGGCCTCCTTGAAGTTCTGGATTCCGCTGTGCATGTTCACAGGCTCAGCTGTAGCACTCTGTTGGTATGGAGACAAATAGTCAACACCCACCCACAAACACGAGGGGCAGCCCATTTCACTCACGTAACCCCAGGGGTGTGAAATAACTAGGATTTTGCAAGTAAATTTATGAGCAACATTATCACAAACTGTAAAGGGGGTATTGTGCAATGCAAATAATAGCTAACCTGGAGTGAATTTGCTGTTAATTTACACCTTTCCGACTTGCCCAGTGAACTCTGTGTTTTGTTTTTAAGTAGAATGTTTAGCAGTGCTGACATAAACAGGAGTCCTCTGAGCCAAACATTAATGCCTGTGAATCACTGCTGAATATAGTTACCATTCCCATCTGCCCCGTTATTTGTGTATACCATTCCATGCACAGAAATAGCACAGCGCAAATAATGCTAATAATGTTAACAATAATACACCGGATCAGCAGTACAGGAGGGACTGTCAACTGTGCTTAAAAAAAAAAAAAGCCAACCAAACAAACCTAATGGTTTGTCTTTTTCAAAGTGTACAGTGTGATTCAATTTTCACTGCTTTGATGAATCAAACCTAAATCTTAGACACGTTAATACAGTCAAGTTTTGTCTTATGCTGTGGCTTGTGAACTACTCTATATTCACGGGCATCATTCATTATTCCTAGGTGACCCAGATTTCCTTTCTCTGATTTGCCCCTAACATCCCCCTCCTCTTTCTAGGTATTGTTCCCCTTCGAGAGAGCAAAGTTGCCTCTCTAGGACATTTTACTTGAAGTGGGGCTATTCATTCAGCTTAAGTATAAATCCAAGTCTTTATCATCATTGTTCCAGATGTTCTGCTCTGATCATCACCACTAAAGACTACTGGTAGTAGGGGTGCTTAACACCAGTGCAATCATGCCACAACTGCATGGGTATTCTTGTACCTAGGTATCTTCCACCATATGAAACATGTCTCATATTTAAGTTGCGATTTATCACATGAGAACTGTACTGTACAAAAGCTATTTTGTGTGCAGTGGTCCACTTGCACTGATGTTAAGCCCCCTGCTCATCTCCGCAATGAGATTTATGACTCTGCTAAAATAACATATGAACTTGATTCAGGCTTATATGATTAGCGAAAAACAGGTTTCCTCCATGGAAATTTTTTTTTCGACTACGGCAGACCAACACGGCTACCTACCTGTAACTAGACTAGAGCATATGATTCACATAGATAAGGTCCCATGTTCAACTCTCAGAGGTTAAAGAAGAAGTCACCAACCTTTTTTGGGCCAGTGGGCACATTTCAAGTTTTGAGAAAGGGCTGTGGGTGCCAGTCACAAAATGGATGCAGTGTGGTGTGTAGCATAACACAAAATGGCTGCCACATCTAAAATGCACAAAATGGTGCGGACATGCCTCCATCATCCATGAGAAAAGGCACCTATATCGGTGACTGCTCTGCTTACTCACAAAGAAAAGCTCTTTGTATTTCTCCTCTGTTCAGCATGGAAGGGATGGCTGGTGTCCAGTCCATGAAATGTGGGCTTTTTTTAATATAAGGATGTGCTCAATGCAGGAGAGGCCGGGACAGTGCATACAGAATCCATGCAGGAAGAGCACAGCAGTCTCCTGTATCTTGTGGACTTTTGAGGGGATATTTACAGAGAACTTTCATGGATGCCATAAGAGGTGTGGGTGGGCACCATGGCACATGTCGGCGCCATGCTGGTGAGTGGTGACCCCAATGACTTAATGGATCCCTGGTAGAAATATTGGTCTGAGGTCATAGACTACTGCTGCCAATTGGAGTAGACAGTTCTAAGCAATATTCTTACTGTCAAGCCTCATAGCTCATTGGTCGAGTGCATGCTTTGCTCACGTAAGATTTTGTCCCTGGCATCTCCGCTTAAAATAATCTTAAGCCTGCTCAACAGTGGCACTAAAATGATGGAATTTCCTCCCAAGAGGACTCTGCCTCACACCTTCCATAGTAATATTTAGATGCTTACAAAATGCAGTAATGTATTGCTGCAGAGGGTTTTGTGGGGCCTCTGATTACATTGATTTTTACTTGCTGGTTTCTTTATCCCGCTCAATTTTTCATTGTTTCCTGGCTTATTTATTTCTGATCTTTGCTTTGTGGCTTTGGGTTGATTTAGTTTTGTTTTAATGGTCTTAATATTCTAATATTTTAAATATCCCTTTGTTTTATCATTGTTGTTGATGTCACCTTAGAGATTTTGTGACTCAGAAGGCTGAGTACAAACACTTTTAAACACATGCAAATGAAGAAAACCTCTACCAGTCATTGAAACATTACTGGACATATCCTGCACAAAAGGGAAAGGTATCAGCAGGTTTGAGAAACCTTAAGGTTTGCAGAAAAAGAAAAAAGAAAAAAATAGGGCATTGCTGTCTAGAATCTGGAACATGAGCATTCCACACAGTAGCATTTTATTGTAGTCCATGTGTGTATAATAGCTTGGTAGCTTCCAACCTTATTTCACATAGCTGTATAAGGCTCTCATCATTAATAATTCTTGAGCCTGGTGATCTTCATGAGAATCATCTCTAAAGCTTGTGCCAATATCACCTAGTGTCCTTTGACTTTTTATCATTTTGGCAGACCTCTTTGCTCTCCTGCACCACTGCTGTCAGCCTTAGATTTTATAGCAGTTGCAGCTGATGACAGAGGACTGCAGTTATCTGCCTGGCACCTCAAGTATCATTATGAATTCCCACCAGGGTCCTACTGTCACAGGGTTTTTTTTTCCTCCGAGAGCTCCTGCAGTTTTAAGAATTGCATCCGACGGAAAATGGTTGCAGTTCTGAAGTGACAGGAGAAACTGCTCCTGGTGGAATTTAACTTTCTGTGCAAACCACATAGTGGGGATTTGGTACATTATGCATAATGTAGGAAAGCTGGTGTGTGTGTGTGTGTGTGTGCGCACGCGCATGTGTTAAACAAACCAGGCTAAATAAATGGACAGAAAAGCTAACCTTGTATTGTTGTCCTTGGTGGTTTCACTGTGGTTACAAGGCAGGCATGATGTTTACCAGTTTCAATGTTTTTTGCCAAGTAAACTTTGTAATTTTCTTTAAATATCCTGGTAGTGTGTGTTAAAGCTGCGCCCACAGTACAAAATTTATGTTCTGTGGAGGAGGCTTTCCACATTGCTAGGAGAAAAATAGCTGGCCAGTTTGCTGACAAATGTGCCATATTTCTGCTTACTTCGCTCTGTACCCCTCCTTGAATATTTCACAGCCAGGCTCTAAAACAGCTGTGACAATAGGTAGTTCACTGTTCTGAATTGCACAGAGCAACTCTAGAAAGAAAGAAAGAAAAATCACAGAATGGAACGAGAATGGACTTGCAATAAAATATCTCTCCCCCCTCTCCCCCAATGTAACTGAAATGATGCTAGTGGTGTTCAGGGAAGTATTGTGGGAAAGACATAGCCTCTGGCTATTTAGAGAAGCACTGCCACCACAGCAAAAACAAACAAGAACCTAAGGTTTTAAGGAAGGTAAGAATGGGAAGGAAACTGCTGTCAGTTTTGAGGAACAGCTATCCCTCAGAAATTGGCTTTATTCTTCTGCTGCCCTGCTGTGGAAGCTGCATAAAATCCCCTCCTGTTTTGCAACCTGTGAATGGGCCTACAAAAGTGAGAGGGCATTTTTTCAGCACAGCAGTACAAAATATCTAGATGTTGACGTAAGCAATCCGAGGCATACACTGGAGGGGCCTGATGCGGTCATGACTAACCAGGAAAGAGATCGTAGAGCCGCTGTAGAAAGTTCAGTGAAAATGTCAGCTCAGTGTGAGGCAGCAGTGGGAAAGACAAATGCCAGGTTGGAGATTCTCTAGGAAAAGGGCCTGAAAATAAATTTTACAGTGTCTGACAATGTCCTCAATTTAAATCTCTGGTGCGGCAGCATTTGGAATGCTGAGTGCAATCTGTGTTGTTGAGCTGGAAATGGTGAAGGAAAGGCAGCAAGCAGGATGATCAAGACATTACTGCACCTCAGCTACCAATGATGAAAGGCCAGAACAAATTTGTTTGTTTTTGGTTAGAAAAGACATGACTAAGGGAATTGGTGGTACATAGTACAGAGCATGGGTGAGCAGCTCTTGTTTTGATGAGGGCTGCATTCCATTGGGGCTTACTTGTCACATGCCAAGTATTGACTGTGGGTGGGGCTGAAGTCAGCAGAAACAAAACATAAATGTGGATGGGGACCCTTCCCCCCCCCCACTTCCCTGACCAGCAGACTTCCAGAGGGGGAAGAGGTTGTTCCTACCAGATGTCTGAAAGGATTGCTTGAAGTGGGCCTTTGAAATTGGGCTGAGGGGCACATAAAATTAAATTGAAGGCCAAAGGTTCTCCACCTGTAATGCAGGGAAAGTGGACAGAGATTATCCCCCCCCTCTAGCACTAGAACTCAGTGCCATACAGTTGCACTTCTGGGCATTAGATAAGAGGACAGACAAAAGAAAAGTCCTTCCTCAGAGGTGGTGTGCCTTTGAATTCCAGCTGCCAGGAATCGGAAGTGGGAAGAGTGCTCTTGCGGTCTCATGTCCTGCTACTGGGCTTCTAATAGGTATCTGGCTGGCCTGTCAGAAAACAAGACTCTGGACTAGATGGGCATTTGGCCTGATCCAGCAGCGCCTTTTCTGTTCTTGAAATGCTTCCTCGTGATACATAATTGAGTTATGGGTTCCAGTGTTTCAATACCTGGTGATGCCACTGCCTTAGATAGCTTGAAAAGAGGATTGAGAGGGGGAATCATAAGTGATGAGAGGTCAAGGAGACTTTCTTTCTGCCATGCTGAGGCTGGTGGTCTGGCCGTTAAGAGAACCAGTCAGATTGCAAAAGGGACATGGCACGGAGACTGTACTGAGGATGCCATGCAACTCAGGTGTAATGGGTGTGGGCGTTTTGAGGAGGCTGATCACTGAAATTCATCTGTAAATTATTTTCCTCTTTTCTGTTGCTGTTATTGTTATAGCCTGGATGATTGACTACTGAATAAAGTGTGTACACACACACACACACACACACACACACACACACACACACACACACTGAATCAATGAAGAGGTGGGGACGGAATGGCTAGAGACAAACAGCAAATAGATTATCTTTTACAAGGGTGTTTCAACTATGTATTGCTTTATTGTCATTCTGTACTAGCAAGTGAAGCTTTCTTTCCACAATTACAGATATGTGTTTGTTGTTGCAAGTGGAAATGTCCCCTCCCCAAAATCTGGAAATGGGACTCCCACAACTCTGTCTTTTTCTCTGGATCCAGCTTGGTTTGCTCTTGGACTCTACTATGAGGCAAATCTCATTCCCCACGTTTTGTCAGGCTTTTCTAACTATCTGTTTGGGGCTTTCAGTTTGACCTGAAAATAGCTTAATCGGTTTCGGATGTGGTACATATGCCCTAAAGAGTCAGACAAATGTCTCACTTTTAGACTTTACTAGTAATCAAAATACCTTGGGATAGACATGTGCTAAGTTTACTCTATCTCAGTTTGGAGGTGTAAATTGAATCTTCATTTTTTCAAGGAGAGTTATAACATTTCCACTGATCTGATACATCGCTGGGCACAATTCAAAGTGCCGATTATTATCTATAAAGCCCTGAGACCGAGTTATCTCAAAAAGTGCCTCCTTCCAGAGGAACTTCTCCATGCACTACATGCATCATCTGAGGCCCTGCTCCATGTTCCACCACTTTCAGAGGTGTGTTTAGTGAGGATGTGGTGTTTAGGTTCTGAGATGGAGCCCATGGGGCAAGGCAGGTTTCCTGTTGCAGCACCAAGGAGAGCTCCTTGTGTACAAATGGGACCCCACAGGGACTGAAGGTGGCTTTTGAGCCTTTTGAGCCTCCAGCCCACCTCTCCTGTGCTCTACCACCCTCTGGGGTCTTTTAAAGGCCTGAAGAGAGGTGCTTCTCCTTGGTTCTATGGTCTGCCACTTGGTATACTTCCTGTGTCATTAAATGAGCAAGGTGGCATTAAATGAGGAAGGTGCCTTTGAGTGTCATAACTCTACGGGCCCTAGGGTAGGGGTGTGGGATCCGGTTTGGCAGAGGCTCCTTGTTTGCCAGCCTCAGATTAAGCAGGCTCCTGTTCACCAGCACCAGGCTCAGGGCCAGGAACTTAGTCCAGTCCTTCAGCTGATGACACTGCAGCTTCCAACTTGGTGCATAGCACTGCTGAACCCCGGAGACATGGCAGACATTTTAGAATGTCAGGAAAGGTAAGAAGAGCCTTGCACACAAGCAGTCACATATGCTGTGTCTTTTACCTGTTTTAACTTCCTGATATGTTTCATACTTCTCTTGTGCTCTTGTTTTAATAATTTAATTCAGGCATTGTATTTAGTTTTTTAAAAATCTATTTTTTATTGTATTATTATCTTTTAAATCTGGAAACAGCCTTGAGAACCCTTTTAGGTTGGACACATTTTCTAAGAAGCCCCCACAAAAAAAACAGCGAGAGATGGAACTGTTGAAGTCCGGCAAATAGCATGACAAACGTGTATGTGTACACACACACACACACACACACACACACACACACACACTTGGGAGTAAGCCCTATTGAACTCAATTTACTTCACTTCCCAGTAAAATAATAGGGTTAATCTGTAAGGCTGCAATCCTAAGTATATTGACTAGTGAGTAACTTCTAATGAACTTATTCACTTAGCTTGTTTAGAATTGTGGGGTACAAATTCAAACTGGCTGAAATCCTGTACATTCTTGGGACTCATCACAACTTCCTTTCACACTGCCCTTTCTGGGTCCATGTCTGACCAATTCCCCCCCCCCCTTTTCTTTTCGTTCCACTACTTTCTCCAGGAAAACCTGTTGTTTACAGTTAAATTGGAACAAACAGCAATCAGGTTTTTCACAGATTGTTGTTTACTCAGATTCAATGGTAAAGCAAATGGAAGTATGGGCGAACCCTTTTTTCGGAAGCAAGTCCAATTAAAATGAATAGGCAGTACTCCTAAGCACATATAGTTATGATGAAAAAGTTCATTTCAGATCAGACTACAGTATGTATCGTCAATACTCCACTTGGTGTCTAAAGATGTATTAGCAAGGTATTCTGTCATTAAAAATAACAACCGATAAACAGGACCTCTGGGAATCACCCTAAATGCCACTAATGCCAATCAATAGTCCAGCAACATACTTCCAAGGGACAATAGTGTTTTGAAATATATTAGTTGATTATAGCTATTAGCAGTCTCATAATGAGGGCAGAAGTGTGTGCTAGTAATATTAATAAGCTTTCACAGTGCACAAATCAGTCTGTTTATCAATGTGCCTGTCTACTCTCAAGCTTCAAAAGGTCCAGATGAGCGGAAAACATCGCCATCTTGTGGTCTTGTGTTTTGAATAAAGAGGACCCCCCCCCCTCGTATTGTCTCAATTATTAGGCTATGTTAAACATTCATCTGTTGTGTTTTTCAGGACGAATGAGGTACTCCTATACCCTTTTACATGGCTACATTTTTAATATTGCCATGTATTGAGAGTGCATCATTTAGAATGGAAATCATATATACACACTTAACTGGGATTAAATCCCATTGAACTCAATTATTGCTGAGAAGACATGCACAGAAGATTGCACTGTTAATCCACTAGGACTTGATTTGGCCAGTGAGGATTTGTTGTGGGCTGAATCTCTGACAGCATGACAGAACTCTTGTTCATTATTTTAGCTTTAAAGCGTTTATCTTCTCTAAGGACACTGTGAATGAAGTCGTCAAAACTGATGTTTGGAACGGGGAACATTTGTTGTTTCTTCAACATTCTTCAAAGTAGTCTTCAGTGTCATTTTTTTTGCTTGGTTTGATGTTGACAGAGGGCTTTGAGGACATGACAAGACTGTTAGTGGGCATTTCCCTAGACTGGATGGCTGGAAGGTTGCCTGCTTTTGATGGGATTACGCTCCCACTGAAGGAGCGGGTACACAGCTTGGGGATACTTCTGGATCCATGGATGTTTCTTGAAGCCCAGGTGGTCTCAGTGGCATGGAATGCCTTCCATCAGCTTCGGCTGGTGGCCCAGCTGCACAGGGACAGCCTAACTACCATTGTCTAAGCTCTGGTAGCCTCTAGGTTAGATTGCTGCAATGTGTAATACATAGGAATGCCTCTGAAGACTGTTAGAAAACTTCAGCTAGTGCATAATTAGGCAGTCAGGTTGGTCACTGGGGCAAGATGGTTTGAACATATTACACTGATCCTGGCCTTACTGCACTAGCTGTCAATTAGTTTCTGGAGCCAATTCAAAGTGCTGGGTTTGACCTATTAAGCCCGATACATTGCTCAGGATTGCAATGCCTCAAGGACGCATAAGCTCAAGGACTCACAGTGTGATGTAGTAGCAAAAAACACTAATGCTACTCTAGGCTGCATGGACAGAATCAAGTGTCCAGATCAAGGGAATTAATAGTACCACTCTATTCTGCCTTGGTCAGACCACACCTGGAGTGCTGTGTCAAGTTCTGGGCACCACAGTTTAATAAGGATATTGACAAGCTGGAATGTGTGTAGAGGAGGGAAACGAAGATAATAAAGGATCTGGAAACCAAGCTGTACGAGGAATGGTGGAAGGAGCTGGGTATGTTTAGCCTGGGAAAGAGGAGACTGAGAAGCGATATGATAGTCAACTTCAAATATCTAATGGGATTACTACTGCTACTATTAATGCAATGCAAGTAGATAAATAGGAACCGCTACAGCGGGAAGGTAAACGGCGTTTCCATGTGCTGCTCTGGTTTGCCAGAAGTGGCTTTGTCATGCTGGCCACATGACTTGGAAGCTATACGCCGGCTCCCTTGGCCAATAATGCGAGATGAGCGCGCAACCCCAGAGTCGGTCACGACTAGACCTAATGGTCAGGGGTCCCTTTACCTTTAATGCAAGAGAAGGCACACATGCTGAAAGATGGCAGCAGGCACACAAGAAGCCCTACCAATGTTGCTGGAGCACATACCTTGGAAGCAGAGCATTAATCCTTTCAATAAGGGCTCATTTTCTCCAGGGAAGCAGAAATGAACAGATATCTCTTTGCCACCCTATATAAAATAAGCTCCTGATCAGAGCTTGCTAGAGCAACATTCTAGCTACTTCGTTGCCTGTTCACTTTGCCTTCATTCCCCAATGTTCTGTCCAGGGTCCTGATATTTAATGTGCTCTCTTAGCATACGGGAATTGCACAGCATTCCTTGTTGTTGCTGGCCTGCTTACTGACCACTTAGTGATGGTAGGCTTCGGATGCTATCTGCAGCTACTTTCATATGGCAGTGGCTTTTTAGTTCAGTAGTGGATTGATAATAGCCTGCTGCACAAAGGCTCTGAGAAGTTTCTCCATTTCAAAAGCTCTTTTCTCTCACCCTGTTGCTGCCTAAATTGTGCAGTCTCTTCACCACTGTTTTAGGAATGCTTTGTTCATTTTCAATTGAAGTGTCATGTTCATGATGTGCAATGTGGAGCTTTGTGCCAGAAATGGGAGATATAATAACAGCAACAGGTGTGACATTTGTTATTCTGCAAGCTACATGTAGTGTGCTTCTCTATATCCATTGAAAGAGTCTCACAAATGGGGGTTGTTTTAGGAGCATCTAGAGATTATAACCACTGAAGGGCTGGTAGTAGGGCATATGATGGCTAAGCATAATTTGTAGGGGTGGGCAAGTTTCCAAAAGCATTCATTGGACTGATTTGGAAGTAAACAGAGCTCATTCAGGGAAAATATAATTAACCTGTCAAGCACTCAGACATTCAGCATGTATGACTTGAATCCAGTCTGACTTGAACCCAACCTTACCACTGTTCTGCACCTGTGTGTTTTCATTGTCCACTTTGGGATTTGAAGTACAGGAATTCAGTGCTGAAATGGGGGCACATGTAATCTGTGAGATGCCCAACCTAGAATTTTAAGCAGTCCAGAGGGCTGCTACATTGTTGTTGTTGTTGTTGTTGTTGTTGTTGTTGTTGTTTTACAAGTCAAGACATGATTGGATGTGTCCCTGGTGGTCTTATGAAAATCTGCATAGGATTGGGATGTTTCAAAAACTTTCGTATTGGCTGGTGGTCACTAGAATTTCCCTGTCCCAAATGGTTAAAGTCCGAATTTTGCAGTTCTTAAATTACGGTGTGTTGGGTGTTTCATGTTTTTATCTTGCTCCCTGCTATGCCTTCAGGATACACAGAGACAAATATTGACAGTTCAGGCCCAGCAAACCATACAGCATGCATGCTCTCTGGAGAATGATGGTACACACTGAGTGTGTGCGAGATTAGAACACATGCATAATACAGATATCCAGATAATGCATAGATATACATATGCACTGAACCAAAACGTGTAGCTGTCCAATTTGTAATATATAATTTCTGTACTGCCTTTCTGACAAAGCACCCAATACACTTTACAATTTAAAATACTAAAAGAGCAAGGAACATTCTCAGGGATGACTCACACCCTGGTCAGCACCTTTTTAATCTCCTGCCCTCAGGCAGGAGATATAGAAGCATGATAAGCCGCACCAACAGGTTAAAGAACAGTTTTTACCCATGGGCCATGAGGCTGCTGAATGGAAGACAGCAACATTGCAGCTGACTTCAGGGTTGGTGGTCATGCGACAGCACCCAGAGAGTAACAAGGACTGAGAGATTGTGGGGGTGGGGTGGGGGGATCGTTTAATCTCACTGTAAACAAGTGGTACAGTGGCAATAAAGTATTTCTATTTTGAACTCTTCATAAGAAGGAGAATTGTGTAGGCTGTCTGGTGATGCTCGTTCACCTGTTCTTTGTACTCCATCTGAACAAGCAGCAACCTTTGGTTGATATAGTTGGTATCACTCAGAGGTTCTACCATTGGTTTCAGTAATTTTGATACAAACATTTCTGCAACTATGTTCAAGCAAGGCAGGTAAGCTTTCCTCAGGCATTGAGGGTTCTGTCTGAATTCCACTTGCTGAATTTCCCAGCTAAGTGAGTTCATTCCCGAGTGAAGTTCAGGAGAAACCCTGCACATCCCCACCCTGCACATTGCCAAGGAGAAACCCTGCACATTGCCAAGAATTTGGCCCTATTTGTTACACGTACCCTTTTTATAAAAACATGTTTGTTTTGTATAATTTACTGTAAAGACTGGAATGTATGCCAATGTATGATAACAATGCATCATTGGTAGCTGATTCGTTAAGCCCTCTGGTCTGGTGGTGCTATTATTGAATGCCAGGTCAGCCCATAGTAAACCTTGCTCATCCATGACTACTTGATTGTGGATGAAGAGGTTGACTTGGCAGGCATTTCTGAGGCTTGAATGGGGGGGGGGGCTGGATGGGGGTGACCTAACAATGATAGCTCTGGGAAACTTCAGCATTACATAGGGGTGGCCACTAGGCTGGCATGGGATGCCATGTCTTCTATCACAACCATGGGACCATCTTAAATGTTCATTGGTCCAACCCATCAGTCAGGGCATAACCTTGATGTGGTCTTCACCCCAAGTTACAGGAGGGATGGACCAAAGGTAGGAATGGTGCAATGCATACCCTTGTCATACTTAGACCAATACCTGGTGAAATTTGAACTAGTAGTGACAGCTTTCTCCGGCAAAGGTGGTAAGCCCACTCAGAAGAACAACCCTTGGAACTTGATGGAACCTGATGTGTTCCTGAATGTTCTGGGGGATTTTCTAGAGGAGAAAGCGGCTGATCCTGTCAAAACTCTGTTCTTGCTACAGAATGGCAAGATGGTTTGTGGAGCCCAAATTGCTTCTTCATATTCTGAGAAGCCTTAGGCCATGAGGCAAGCTGGATGAAGACTAGATTATAAATCTTGCACTGAAGCTGTTAATTTTACCATTTATTTCAATGATCTTTAAATGTTTTTCATTTTTAAAAAACAGTTTTTATTGCTAACTTTGGTATATGGTGCTTACTATGTTCTAGCAATACATTTGGTTTAAAAATGAAACAAAGAAACAGCTCCCCAAAGTTCTGATTTTTGCTGCACTCTTTTCTTTTCACATACTTAATCCATCGGGCATCCATTCTTTATTACTGAGTTGCAGTGACAATTTTGCATGCCTAAAATGTTTCCTAAAGAGAAAGTGTAGTTTGTTTATCATAAACCCCATTATATTTTGAGAGCCTCCTGTAGTTCTGCACAGATAAGAGCTAATGTAACATTTTTATTGCACATCTCACCCAAGATTGCATTGAAGAAAACAGTGGTGGAGGTGTCGTTTATTAGTCATTCATCTTGCAAACTGCATTTTTCACTATTTTAGTGGAAAAGTAAAGTAAACTGCAGTTGTCAAATGACTAAGGTCCATTCTCCTAAATCACCCCTAAATTTAGTGGAATTCTTACCAGCTGGATGCCACACCCATGACATTTGGAATAGATTATTTCCTACAACTTGTATCCTTTCCAAACAGTTTTGGCTTAAAGAAATCCAACAGTACAGGATGAAATGGAGAGGTTCGTGCTGTAAACCTCTCTGATAACCTGATAACTTGCTTGACACAGTCAATTTCCATGAAGGTAATTCACAGTTTATCCTCATGGTAAAGAAAGCCCACTAACCTGACTTAATTACAGAAAACTTTTCTTCACTATTACTACCCCATTTACTTCTAAATACCTGACAATTAGCATCTTCGTTATTTATTTTCACTTAGCATGAAACAAATGGCAGCCAGGAGTCCATGATTAACAAGGGCATCTTGTTCTGTGTTTCAGCTTACGCTCATTCTGATTAACCTTGTGAGTGCAAATTACTGAGACAGGTGCGGGCAGCAGTGAGGAGATTACAGTGATCTAACAATGCAATCCAAACCCATTAAAATCAATGAGACTTTGGACTTTGATCATGGGAGGTTGACAATGCTTTAACCAGAGACGAAATGATACATAAAGAAAAATGCAGATCCTGGGGATGAAAAAGGAGAAGATGCTGAAACTGGTTCAGAGTTGGATCAGGGGAGGAAGATGACCCCTAGACAGGGTAGCAGAGCAGACTGACAATAATAGGATGCTTCTGGGCCAACTTGGTGGGATGGTGTGACGACCCTGGTCCCACTCTGCCTTACTATCACTGCGACACAGGAATCCAGAGGGGAAAACACCCACCCTCTGGTCCTGCCGCCTCAAAAATAAACCCCTTTTACTAATGGGTTTCTAAGTAAGGAGAGCCTTCCAGCCTGCGTGACCTGGTACCTTAAGAAACTCTAGGCTGTCCCCCAGGAATAACCTCTTGCCTCCAGTAAAGGGTCTCCCTCAGTTGGATTCCCCCACTGTAGAAGTTTGCCCTATGCACTCTGGCAACTTCTTGGCACCTCAGGTTACCCTTCTAAGTCTGCTCCGTGTAACTTCAGGACACAAACCACCACCTCCCTGCCTGAGGTGAGTTTTGCCCTCTCTTGAGTCACCACGGCTGTGAGTCCTGGTACCTCGCTGGAAAAATACAGACGGACCTCTTGTTGGCAAAAACAGAGATGAAGTTTTATTGTGTTAAAAACATAAGTGATTCTTTAACGTGTCATTTATTAATTAGCTTTGTTCCAGTTGTACAAAATAAACTCAGTCAAACATTTAACTTTAAGTTGTCCTAGCCTCTTCACTGTCTTCTAACAAGCCACCTCATAACACCACACCCCACCTTCCTCCCTCTCCCTCCTAACTGACCAAACCGACACTCCCTCCTTTCAAACCGGGCACAGTCCCGCCCCCATCAGAGTTCTATGTCAGTCAGGCTAAAGGTGGGTTAACTCTTTGCCAGCCGGACAGAAATAAACATTTCAAAAGTGCTTCAATTTGTCACATATCTCCCCCACCACAAAGACATTGCGTCGGCTTGCTCTTAACTAACTAGAGCAATGCCAAAGCAATGGGCTTGGGGTTATAAATCCTTCAATGCATTCTATAACACTCATATTACAAAGTCAACTAAATTAACATCTCATAAACTTGTACACAAATAAACCATGTTTGACATGTGTTAGATTATAACGCCTAAGCACAAATGTTTTGCTAGGGTTACCACCGTTTCATATAATACTTTGCACCATTCTATACCTCTCAAAAATATACCTAGACAAAGCGTCCGCTATGATGTTTTCCTTCCCACTTATGTGCTTACCCTGTGTCTATTTTATAAGTTGCTAGGCTGGTCCTCCCTGGGATGTTTGAGAAGATCTGAGCAAACTGAGCAAGGACTAATTTTAACTGCTCCTTTTGCTCTGGGGTCAGACCTTCGTCGAATGACACCTCTGCTAGAGTTGTGCCCTTACTTAGCTCTCCCCACCCAGTTAAATGAATCCCTTGGGTCACCTTCCCCTTTACTTGTAACACCAACTTATTTCTGTCAAAATAAGGCTTAAGTAAATTTACATGAAAGTTTTTACATCGGTTCCCTTCCCCATCTAACTCTACCAAATAGTTCACCGCAGATATCCTCTCGACCACTTTGAAGGGACCGTCCCACGACATCTCCAACTTCTTTCGACGTCTTGTTCTTAACACGAGCACACTGTCACCAGGCTGGAAAGTTCTGTCTCTTGCGTGTGCATCATACCACTGCTTCTGTCGACGCTGTGCCTGCTGCAAGTTGTGAGCAGCTTGCTCCCGTAGCTCTTGAAGGTCGCTCTGCAGCTCCTGTAGATACGTCACAACATCAGGGCTGTCGATCTGCTCCTCCCCCGACCACGCTGCTTTCATCAAGTCTAGGGGTCCTCGTGGCTGTCGTCCAAATAGGAGTTCAAAAGGACTGAACCCTGTGCTCTCCTGCGGCACTTCCCGATAACCGAATAGGAAGTGTTGCAGCCTCTCATCCCAGTCGTTAGGATGATTGATGGAATAGGTTTTTAGCATCCGGCTCAGGGTCGAATTAAATTTCTCCGTCAAGCCATTCGACTGTGGATGATAAGCCGTAGTTTTAACATGCTTAATCCCACAAAGAGTTAAAAGCTCTTCCATGGTCTTGGACGTGAAGGATGTCCCTAAATCTGTTATAATTTCTTTGGGGAATCCCAGCCTTAAGAACACCGACATGAGGGCTTTTGCTACAGTCTTTGAGTCAATGTCCTTTAGAGGTATTGCTTCTGGATAGCGCGTAGCATAATCTACGAGGCATAAAATAAATTTATTCCCCCTTTTTGTAACTTTGGAGATAGGCCCGAGGATGTCCACTCCTACTCTGGAAAAGGGCTCAGTAATTACGGGAATAGACTGTAACAAGCCTCGCGTTTTGTCCGCTCTTTTGCCTGCTTTTTGGCAGATCACACAGGACTTGCAATACTCTTTGATGTCTTTGCCCATCCCAGGCCAGTAAAATCTTGCTTGGATTCTATCACTAGTCTTTCTAATGCCTAGATGCGCTGCTGAGGGTGCGTCGTGTGCCATTTGTAGCACTTGCAACCGGTAAGCTCTTGGCAACACTAACTGTTTCTTCCTTTCCCAAACAGCAGCAGTTTTCCTCCTCCTAGAAATTCTATACAGTCTTCCCTCAATGGTGGTAAATAAGCAGGGGTTCTCCACAGTTACCTCTGCAGTAGGACTTTGTGCTTTACCCCACAGCTCTTTTATAGTTTCATCCTCTTTTTGATCACTCAAGAATTGGGCACCGTGCTCCTGGACCACTGGCACGCTAATCAGCCCTTCATCCTCACCAGGCTCTATGGGTGACTCTATAACTGCAGGAGGATTACTCTCAGTGACTTGAGACTGTGACCTAGTTATCACTTGAATACGGTGCTTCTGACTAGCTAGGTCATTCCCTATTAAAAAGGGTACCTCCAATTCATTTAGGATTCCTACTCTCCACTTGCCACAAAATCCTTTGTAGGTAATATCAACTTCAGCTAATGGTACTTCAAAATGTGGGCCCCATATGCCTTTTAAACTATAGGACTGACCCTTGAGGTACTGCTCCCTTGGAACAAATTGTGATTTAACAAGTGAGACTTCTGCTCCTGTGTCCCTCAAACCTAAACAAGACTGACCATTTAATTCAATTGGCTCCATGTAATCTTGGTTGCACTCCTGCTCAGCCCTCCAGACCTGTAAGACCTTAGAAGTAGTCTCAGCTGGACTATCTGCTTTCTCTAAGCCTTCTGTCTGAGGCGAGCTATTTTCCTGTGACTGCATTACCAGTTTTACTTGTTTAGCTGCAGTAGGTGTAGTTTGCGACTTAACCAGCAGGGGGCACCTGGCACGTACATGGCCCTCACGATTACAGAAAAAACAAGTGATTTTCTTAGACCCTGTCTTGTCAGAAACTGATTCCCTGACAGGAAAATTTTCTTGCCTGTCTTTATTTTCTCTGTTTCTCCATGGATTACCCTTCTGTGAGTGTTTTGGGAATGCTATTTCATTGAAATCTCCTTGTAGTTCGTCTAAGACCTCAGCAACCTGTGCCACAGTTTTCAGTTTTTTATCCCTCAAGAACCAACGTAAATTGCTAGGGATTTGCTTAAAAAATTGTTCTAAACAAATTAATTGTTTTAACTCATCAAAGTCCTTCACTCCACTCCCTTGAATCCATCTGTCAAGTAATTTATCTAAGCGGCTAGCTAGTTGGGCATAAGTCTCTTTATGTTCCTTTTTTGCCTCACGAAAAGCCTTTCTGCTTTGTTCAGCCGTGAGCCCACATCGAACCCTGACCCTTTGCTTAAATACTTGGTAACATGACAGCTCTTCTTCCCTCAGGTCAGCATAAATTTCGCTTAGTATCCCACAAATTTGAGGTCTTAAATAAAGCATCCAGTTCTCCTCAGGTATTTGAAATTCCACACAAACGCGTTCGAAGGTAAATAGAAACGATTCGACATTATCGTCTTTTCCAAATTTGGGGAATCTTTTAAAATTAATTGCGGTACTATCATTATTAACTGGACTCCGAGTTAATTCTGATCGCAAACGTATCTCTTCAAGCTTCATTCTGTCCTGTTCTAATTGTGCCCTTATCCTCTCTGACTGCATTCTCTCCTCAGCTTCAATTCTAGCTTTTTCCCTCTCACTTTCAGATGCTAACTTTTCCCTCTCAGCTTCAATTCTGGCTTTTTCCCTCTCATTTTCAGCTTCAATCCTAGCTTTTTCTCTCTCACTTTCAATTCTAGCTTTTTCCCTCTCATTTTCAGCTTCAATCCTAGCTTTTTCTCTCTCACTTTCAATTCTAGCTTTTTCCCTCTCACTTTCAGATGCTATCTTTTCCCTCTCAGCTTCAATTCGGGCCATTTCAATTCGTAGTTTCATCAGTTCCACCTCAGAACCTGGGCTTCCCTCAGCCCCTTCCGTTCTTTCATCTCCTTTTGCCTCTCTGGGTTTTCTTACGTGAGTCATTTTCCTCACAGGAAAATCCTGACAGACTCAAACCAAACTAGGCGCGTGAGCTTTGAATTTCGATCACGACGCTGCCACCAAAAATGTGACGACCCTGGTCCCACTCTGCCTTACTATCACTGCGACACAGGAATCCAGAGGGGAAAACACCCACCCTCTGGTCCTGCCGCCTCAAAAATAAACCCCTTTTACTAATGGGTTTCTAAGTAAGGAGAGCCTTCCAGCCTGCGTGACCTGGTACCTTAAGAAACTCTAGGCTGTCCCCCAGGAATAACCTCTTGCCTCCAGTAAAGGGTCTCCCTCAGTTGGATTCCCCCACTGTAGAAGTTTGCCCTATGCACTCTGGCAACTTCTTGGCACCTCAGGTTACCCTTCTAAGTCTCCTCCGTGTAACTTCAGGACACAAACCACCACCTCCCTGCCTGAGGTGAGTTTTGCCCTCTCTTGAGTCACCACGGCTGTGAGTCCTGGTACCTCGCTGGAAAAATACAGACGGACCTCTTGTTGGCAAAAACAGAGATGAAGTTTTATTGTGTTAAAAACATAAGTGATTCTTTAACGTGTCATTTATTAATTAGCTTTGTTCCAGTTGTACAAAATAAACTCAGTCAAACATTTAACTTTAAGTTGTCCTAGCCTCTTCACTGTCTTCTAACAAGCCACCTCATAACACCACACCCCACCTTCCTCCCTCTCCCTCCTAACTGACCAAACCGACACTCCCTCCTTTCAAACCGGGCACAGTCCCGCCCCCATCAGAGTTCTATGTCAGTCAGGCTAAAGGTGGGTTAACTCTTTGCCAGCCGGACAGAAATAAACATTTCAAAAGTGCTTCAATTTGTCACAGATGGTTATCAGCAGCACTGTTTCACGGTGGTTCCATTCTTCCCTGCTGGCTCCTGTCCAGAGAGTAGTATGCATTTTGCAGTACTAAGATGCGTCAGTATGCCGATGATGTCCAGCTCTGTTTTTTCTTTTTTATATAAATATATTTTATTCATTTTTATCTTTAACAATTATCACCACAAATAAATCATAATCATGTATACATAGGATTCTCTGAATCCCTGGACTTGCCTCCGTGGTTTCCATAGTTATTCTAATGTTCTTTTAAGTAACTTATAAATTTTCCCCATTCTTTATCAAATTTATTATCTTCTTGATCTCTGATCTTCCCGGTCATTTTCTCCATTTCAGCATAGTCCATCATCTTTATCAGTCTTTCTTCTTTTGTACTGTATCTTCCTTCCATCTTTGGGCAAGAGGCCCAGCTCTGTTTTTCCATTACTTCTGAGTCATGAGTAGCAGTGCTAATCAACCTGGGAAGTTAGACCATCTAGGAGAAGGAAAACTCTGATCCTAAACCTCTGCTGCCTTGCGGCTATACTCATTTGTGAGAAAGCCTTAAGGAGAAGCTGCAGGGATGGCTCGCAGGGTGAGAGCACACCCTCCCCTGCAGCATAAGACAAGCCACAGCTTGTCTAGCCACCATGCCCACTCTTTGACCTTTTAACTCATCAGCAGTGTTCTGTGCCCTGACCTTTACCTCCTTTGCAAAGGTATTTTCCCCTGCAATGGAAATATGATGTGGTGGAGCAAGTTGTGTAGATAACTAGGCAACTCCCAGGGGGCTTGGGATTGGATAAGTGTAAAGGCCAAAGCCCTGAATGTATCTTGCTGGTTTTGCATATCTTGCTAATAAAAAGAGGCACTGTGTAGCTCAAAGTTAGCTTGCTCCTGCACAGCTCACTTGCATCCCAACTCCTGTGTCATCTCATTTCTACAGAAGCCCTGAAGAAAAATCCATACCTGCTGCTTTGTTAATGAGAAGGAAAAGGCTAAAATCCAGAGTGGAGTCCTTAAGACAGTTGGATGGTGCCTTGTACTCCTCCATCTGGGCTAGTAGAATCTGGAAAAGCTTTGAGTATAATAGAACCATTTTATGCTGGTCCTTCAACACTCTGGGCAATGTGGGAGGGCAGTATGATTTGCAGTCACTACACACTTGCAAAAGCTCGGTTTATATGCAGCCTCCTCAACTGGAGGCCTCTTGGGAGAGAGGGCAGGGATGGTTGATGCTTCAGCTGGAAGAAGTCTGGAAGAACTGCTACATCTGAAGTCCCAACCCCCAGGTTCAACTGTTGATAACATTTCTTCCTTGGCCCCCAGTGTGCCTCAGGTATGTTTTGGTGGTATAGCACTTTCCAAGACAGATCCCTTTGTCTTGTGTTCAGTATCAACACTGGAGAGCTCAGTTGGCTAGAGCGTGGTGCTGACCATGGCAAGGTTGCAGGTTTGATCCCCATGTTGGACAGCTGCCTATTCCTGCATTGCAGGGGATGATCCTCAGGGTCTCTTCCAACTCTACAATTTTATGATTCTATCAGAGGAATCCATGAAGTCCAGGGGTGCTTGGGAGGCAATAGATAGTATGTTACATAAACTAGTAAAACAGTATATGAGAGGCTTTCCTGCAGATGTCTCATTACAGATGATTTCATTCTTTCTGTCCAAGAATACAAGTGCAAAAAGTGAGATGGCGAATTATGCTGCAAAAGTTCATAAATATATTCATTGAGATATGTCAGTAGTGCATATATTTTTCCTGTCCTGCATGAAAGATTGTGTGTGTGTGTGTGTGTGTGTGTGTGTGTGTGTGCGTGTGTGTGTGTGGTGAGGAGGAAGGATGTCGAACCTAGATTGGAACATGAAAAGTCGAATGATGTGCTGAATGTGCTTAACAGGTTACAGTGTCTCACATTTTTGCGGCACATATTGGATTACAGCAATCAGTGGCAGTAAACGTGGCTCCCTTCAGATCTTCTGGGACTACAGTTCCCGTCATCCTTGAACACTGAGCATGTTGACTGGGACTGAAAGAAGTTGGAGACATCAACATTTGGAGGGCACTACTGTCCTTGCAATATATTTTGGGATTTCCCCTCACATCTCTGAAAAATGGATGTGGACGTTGGGTAGGCATTTCAGTGTCAGTGAATATGTTATAAATCTGCATACCAAGTTTCCCTGTGATCTCACAGTCATTAAGTCAGATATCAATCTGCAGTGGGTTTTTGTTTTTCCCCTGCCCTCCTGCACCCTTCCATGGGTTTCAGTCTGGGGTTCAAACCAGTGTGGTCCCAATTGTCTTTCCAAAATTTCAAACTTTAGCTATTGTATTATAATGTTTAGGGAAGCTTTTAATGTTTGATGGATTTCTGTATTTTAATGTTTGATGGATCTCTGTATTTTAGAATTTCTGTTTTGTTGGAAGCCGCCCAGAGTGGCTGGGGGAACCCGGCCAGATGGGCGGGGTATAAATAATAAATTATTATTATTATTATTATTATTAATGTATTTCTCTCCCACCCACCCACACTTGAAAATAGATGAGTTTGTATTTGGACTATTGACATAAAATTGTGTCCTGACCATGTATACCAAATTCATTCCAGGGTCACATTATTCAACATAGATGTTGGGTTACGCACAAGTGAATTATACCAAGGGCTTCACTTAGCCTTAGCCAGTAAATCCACCAGACTAGATGGAAGGATTAAATAAACTACCAAACGACACCTGTCTGGCAGTCCTTGTTCTGTTCATAAGAATGAACTTTTAGAGAGAAAATAGTTGCCTGGCATCTTAAAGAACAAATAAGCCCCGAGGCTCTTATATATAAGTGACATGTGCATACAAGCCTTTTTCCAGTGTACAGATGACAGTGAATTGAAAGGAATGGGTAATGGCTTGATCAAGGCCACATTGTGAAATGAGGATTAACATTCATGCTTGCCCTTAGCTATTATGAGACCAAACTGCTCCAGTTGCATTTCTCCATTCCAATCTTTTAAAATTTTAATTAAAAGGAAGAAAGAAAGAAAAAAGAAAGAAAGAAAGAAAGAAAGAAAGAAAGAAAGAAAGAAAGAAAGAAAGAAAGAAAGAAAGAAGAAAAAACACTTCCTTTTGTCTGGACTCCAGAAGGCTGGGAAAACAAAAGCAATAATCTATTTTTGATTGAGTACATCATTACTGGACTCATTCAAATAATTCATCACTACCTGCCACTTAGTTAAATGGCAACAGAACAGATGTGAAAAATGCAAGGACAATTTTTACATCCTTTATATGCAGTATGTACTATGATAGATTATTCTCAGAATTGCTTCAACAGTCTTTTGTTGCCTGTCAAATGTATTGGCAATCCCAACTCCAAAGAGAAACAGTCTTCTTCCTTAAAAAAAAAAAAAACACACACACACACAACACCACGATTTTAAAGAGATACATTAAATCCTTTACTCCTCATTAAGGATAGAGAGGGCATTAAAGTCCAAAACGGGGGAGCTGGGTACCAGATTCTAATTACCTGTTCTCTTAAGATCCCCCCAACCCTGATCTACTAGTGCCTTCCAGATGTTTTAGACTACAACTCCCACGAGCCCCAGCCAGCATGGCCAGTAGTCTGGGATGGTGGGATTTGTAGTCCAACAATATCTGGAAGGCACCAGGCTGGGTGAGTCTTTGTTGGATTTTCTGGCGTCTCTTCCAGCACAACACAGGTCCAGCTCATCAAGCTGAGGATTGGCCACTCCCTCACATTTCCTTTTCTCACTTTTTGGAAGCAGGCCAGTGCGCTGTCCTTGGGCGTTAATACTACAAAGCATGTGTAAGTTATGCCTACATACATAATGTCCCCGAATCAATCAGATGAAGTGCTATGATGGCATGGAATCTTCACAAACATTCCAGCAACTCAAGGAGTAAACTGCTAGAATGTTGTACATAAGTCTCTTTGGGTTTAATGGGTCTCACTCCCAAGTAAACAGGACCACAGCCTTAGTTGCATCCTATAACACCCCATATCACTATCTCCACCATCATAATTTTATTTGTATGATGATACCTTTCCATAGTTCCATACTCAAGGCTGTTTACAATGTGAAACATGAGCACACAACACAACTGCCAAGTAACATACAGTATATTACCCTGAATTTATAACAATAGCATGATTCCCAAGTGGTTTCTCATCCTGAAAGATTCAAAGCCTTAAATCTGGGGTGGCCCACATGGTGCCCTCCAGTTTTCCTCAACTGCAGCTTTCAGTTGGCCGTTGGCCATGCTGGCTGGAGCTGATGGGAGATGGAGCCCAGCAACATCAGGATGGCACGGCATTGGCTCCCCTTGCTGCAAATGATCCCGTCTTGTATCAATCTACCTATAGATAAAGATATGCCTTCTCAGTGTGAAATGCAGTGGGTGGTAATGCAGACACAGGGCAATTGTGGAACTCCCTTGGAGGGTGAAGCTCATTGGAGGGTGAAATGGCAGGGTGAGAAGAGGACACAGTGAGAAAGGCAGGATTGGGAAGTGTTGAAGCTCAGTGGTAGAGCATGCAGAACTACTTTGCATGCAGAAGTCCCAAGTTCCATCCCCGGCATCTCCAGGTAGAGTTGGGAATGGCCCATTTCTGAAACTCTGGAGAACCTCTTACCATTCAGTGTAGACAATGCTGAGCTAGATGTACCGATGGTCTGATCCAGTATAAGGCACCTTACAGTGTCCCCACCCCTGCTCCACAATATTGGTTTCTGGCCGCATTACGATTGAGGCCTTAACTGAGATGCTACTTACAAAGAAATATTGCAAAAGTACATATCCCAAGTCCACTTTTTTGCATTTAGTATCTTAAGATACTAGCCCAAAGCAATAGAACATAGAATTATGGTTACTCTAAGTCACTAATGGTGGGTGCACTGCCATAACTGTGTGTTTGTGTGTGAGAGCAAGAGAAAGAAAGAGAGCATGCCAATGTTGTTTGCTAGCAGCATAGTGTGTTCAAAGCACTATACAAACACTGCCACTGTTATTATCATTTGCCAATACATTTCAATGGGGCTTGTGCATTATTATTATTATTATTATTATTATTATTATTATTATTATTATTAACAGTAACAGTAATGTTGATGATGATGGGATTACTTCACTGTATGGAAATGGTGCATTGCAGATTCTTATCCAGAGGCCTTTAAGTCTAAAAACAGACACAGGGGAGACAACAGAAGAAGGGAAGATAAAGAAGAAAGAAAATGCAGTTATATATGATCTGAATAGATAATGTGCAGCTGTGCCTGGTGAATATATGAATACTTATTCATATTAGAGCCACAGCACTAATGAGGTTCAAAATTCCACCTATGATAAAATCACTGTTTCTCAGTCTACCTACCTCAAGGGGTTGTTGTGAGGGACTCCCATATATGACACCCTGAGCTGCTTGGTGATTTGTGTATTCATTAAGGTAGAAAGATTCCCATCTCCCAGCAGGACTTCAGGAGAGTAAGATATAGCACAATATAAACCAGTGAGCTCAGTTGGTTAGAGCATGGTGCTGATAACAACAAGGCCGCGGGTTCAATGCATTGCAGGGGTTGGATTAAGTGATCCTTGAGGTCCCTACGACTCTATGATTCTATAATGATTCTTACCTCCCAAGAACTCTGTCTTAACTGAGGAAAGGAAGGGAAAGGAAATAAAGAATGTGAAATTCCATGGTAGATGATATACATCTAGTGCTAATGTCACCCACCCACCCACTTTCTTTCACCCTCTTTTTGTGATTTTCTGGCTAATGTGCATCAGTTTGTGAGTGGCTGAAGCTGTGGTCGTGTATTTAGGATTACCGCTGCACTCTAATATAGAAAGCTAAAATGAAATTTGTTCGCAATCAGAGAGCACCTAAGTTTCTAGTGATGTGACCTGCAAGCATGCTCAAAGCCAGAGCAATCCAGACTGTTACATACCACATGACTCGAGGCTGGCAAAAATCTATCGGTCCCATATTTTCTTGTAGTCTATCAAAGTGGTGCTTATTTTTCTGGGAGATGTTCTGCTGCAATTCTAATAATATTAGATCAAGTCCGGAAGTACAAACTGCAACTACATGTCTAATCTATTCTCCCCCATAACTATTCTCCCAACTTAGCTGTGCCCCTAATATCATGGTCTTCTCTCCACCACTGAAAAATAATGTACATTTCCCTATCTCTGCCCCACAGCACTATGATGTAAGGACATTATATATATGTTGTACTGGATGTTTGGGGGAATGGGGAAATTAAAGCATAGTGGCCATTTTCAGAAGTAACCGTGAGTTTAATGTACTGTGCAGACACAGTCTTAAGAGTGCAAGGGAAAAGGACATTTTATGAAATATTTTGCAGACCTGTGTGGTAGAATTATCTGCACAGAAAGAGTTAATTTTAAATGCAAGAGCGAAGGATGACTGTGGAGATGTCCCAAAGCTCATCAAGAGAAGGAGACTATAAAGATATTATTCCTGGTATTTTTGTAACACACATTTTAAACCAGCTTTTCTGAACCTTGGGTTCCCAGCTGTTTGTCAACTACAGGTCCCATCAGCCCTGACCACTGTTCCTGCTAGCTAGTCCAACACCATCTGGGGGACCCAATATTGAAAAAAAAGACTGGTTTAAACAAACACAATTGACAAAATGTTTCCTCAAGTACAAGAGGTTATTAACATTTTGCCTATGATTTTATTCTGTTTAGTACATTATGGGTATTATGTGCATGTAAGCATTCAGCGTAATTTTAAAGCCATGGGGCTGAGTACCAAAGTGAGTCAACTGCTTCTGCTGTTGGAGTGCTAGTCAAACTCCCACAGAGAACTTTTGTATATTTTCCAAAGGAGTGGGTGGAATAAAATACCTGTTTCATAGAATAGCAGAAGTATATTATGTTCCTGTTTTCATCTGTATTTTTTTTTGGGGGGGTAGCTTATCAAGAATGGAGAAAAAGGGGCATTGTTTGGATCATATTATAGCATTTTAATGATATCATATCTGGCATGAAAGAGGACACACTTCGAATTTAATTGGTGTTCTGGGGCTTCGTGCAAGTCTGCCAGGTTCTAGTAGGCTGGAGTGTAGATGGCTTTTGCAGGACTGGGGTTGTGGGGAAAGCAGAATCGGGTTTGCTGAATGAACTAGAAGGCAAGATAAAAGAGGAATAATTGGCAGGAGAACAACTGGGTTGAGAAGCTGAATGGGGAAACAGATTGATAGGATAGGAACTTCTCAGGGCCAGCCACCAGACTTTGTAGTTAGCCATATAGGATACTGAACTTACAAAAACCTAGTGCCGGAAAAGCTTTGCAGGAGAACATGTCTATAGCACTATGGAAGAGATCAAATTATTCTTTTCTGAACTTTTGATACTTGGGTTGCAGACTTTTCATCCCAACTTCTTTTCCTCCCCCTGGACTTCAAATTAGAGACATGCTTCATTCTCATACATGAAAGCATATGTTTAATTATTCTTGTTCAACTCCTGAAATAGTGGGTGGACACCCTAGCAGCCAGACAGCTCAGTTGATATGACCTCCTGATGGTTTGTCCTCCTCTTTGCCCAATCACTAAAGATGGTACCATACTTACTGGGTAATGGTGATGCCTCTGTAATTCCTTAATATCTTGCTGTCCTTCTTCCTCTGATCTCTGTATGGTGACTTCCATGTTTATCAGTGACTTTGCTGCCCTTTTACAGTGTTACACTTAATATTTATAGCTTACCCTTACGCAACTTTTTCTTTTAAAAAACAACCCCACTGTCTCCTGATTTTAATTAATCAGCATTTCATTTTGAAGAGAAGCATAACCTGAGGATGCAGGAGCTCTTAATCCAAGATATTACAAAGCTGCAGCGGACCAACAGTTTTACTGATGTTAGCATCTTGTTAATACCTTAGATACCACACCTTTGCTTGCTTGGAATTAGAACATTGGAATCAATGGTTCTTCTCCAGGACCTTTGCAAGTTATTTGGATTTATTGCATCTTGCTGCAGACCTCTTGATGCGCTAACAACATACAAAGAGCACCCACCATTTTTAAATGGATGAGTAGAAATTATTTAACATCATCAACAAAGAGGGCACCTCTTAATTTACTTGTGTTTATTGGGAGCATCAATTTCTATCAGAATCTCTCTCTCTCTCTCTCTCTGTGTGTGTGTGTGTGTGTGTGTATGGTGGAAAACCATGTCTTGTCTGTGGGTGAATCTGCAATAATTTATAGCCTTCAGTTTGTTACTGCTGCTGTGAGAGATAAATGCATCCAATCTTAAAGCCTCGGGGAAATCTGCAGGTCTGCCAGGAGACACTGAATGAATAACAGAAAATTGCCCATTGTGTATGTATTTCATCTAAACAAGAAGCAATATGGAAATATATTTATATTCCTTCTCCATCCCTCTCTGTGCGGCTGATGGCCATTTTTCATGATATGGTTGTTGCATGAAGCCTGACTGAAACTACTTTCATGGTTGTTCCTCCATATGGTAAGATGGCCATATTGCCTTGGCTTGTTGGTCACCTGGTTGTCTTTGTTCTGCTACAAGTTGCCACCAGAAGCATTTGATTACAAACCACAAGGTGGGGAGTTGACTGAATAAAGCGGCTGCTAGACATGGGTGGTTTAAATAGCTCCCCCGGGACTTCCATATCCTGAGAAGCAAGAGTTAATTCATTTAAACCCACATGCCTTAGATTAATTGAATGGTGAGTTGGACTGCAAGTGCAGACTCTTACAAGTAGTTAAGGTGCTGTCCCAAAACTTACTCCTTTCAATTGGCCCCTCTGAAGTCATTTGGACTAATGGAGAAATATCAGATTCGTAATTTTATACACATGTTTAAAAAAGAGAAATAAACACTAGGTCTCATGTTTTAAAGCCTAATTTTCAATCCATCTGGTTTCCCCACCACCTCAAAAAGTATATTCCTGCATTGCAGGAAGTTGGACTAAATGATCCTCAGGGTCCCCTCCAGCTCTACAATTCTATGATTCTACATCCTAAAAATGGAGAAGGTACAGAAAAGAACAGCTAAAGTGGGTCAAGTGGGGTTACCATTCATATGATGAAACACTAAAGAGACTGACATTTTAGTTTAGAGACATAAGAAGACACAGGCAACAACATTAGCAACTCAACTTAATCAAATAAAACTGATTTGGCAGTAGGTTGAAGCACTGACAGGAGGAAGTTTGTCTTCACACAAAGCATAATTAACATGGGATCCCTGGCATATGATTTGGTGATAGTTGTTAGCTTAGATGGCTTTAAAAATAAGTTTGACATGGAAGGTTGATCTATCAACACTGAACAGTTACTAGCCATGAGAGCCAAATTGAACTGCTAAGTTTGACTGCAATATACCTCTGAATGCCAGGGGCAAGCAATGTCTTGCTTGTGGGCTTCCTGGATGCATCTGGCTGACCACAGTTGGATACAGAAGATAGGTGCCAAGTCTGTTTCAAATTAAAGCGTTCAGCTGTCGATATAGCACAGGTAAAAGCTCTTGTGGATTTTATGCCGGCTGGAATTCTTTGGGGGTTATTCTCTTCAATGACAGCAGTAACCCCTAATTGTTGTAAGTCCCCTGGTTACACTAGTTCCAGACCTTGAATTCCAGAGGCCTAGAATTCTTCCTTATCAACAAAGGACAACACACCCAAGAGCAGTGAAAGGAGAAAAAAAGCACCATTTGCCAGGTACAGTTGTATCTGAACAGCTCATTTCCTGTATGTTTATGGGCCCAATTCACTAGTGCTACATCAGTGCTACATCAGCTGCACTGGCTCCCGGTGGAGTACAGGGTCAGGTTTAAGGTTCTGGTTCTAAATTTTGAAGCCCTATACGACCTGGGACTCTTGTACCTACGAGACTGCCTTTCCTGGTATGCCCTGTGGAGGACCCTACAGTTCAAAGACAATAACATATTGGATGCCCCGGGCCTCAAGTAGGTTAGACTGGCCTCGACCAGAGTCAGCGCCTTTTTGGCCTTGGTCCCAGTCTGGTGGAACACTCTGTCGCAAGAGACCAGGGCCCTGCAGGACTTGACATCTTTCCGCACGGCCTGCAAGACGGAGCTGTTCCGCCAGGCCTTTGGTCCGGGCCCAGTCTGACCCCTCTCCTCCTACAAGACCCTATATATAAGAGGCCCCTCTAACTCCTCTCACCAGCTCATATAAATAGCTGAGCCTGGTGAGTACCTAAGGTTCCCAACCCCTATAGTCATAATTTGCCGGTTGCCGTCTGATCTTATTTGATTTTAATCTGATTTTAAGCTGTATTTCAGTCGATTGCTGGATTTTATGTTTTAATGTGTTTATATTTTGATGTTTGATAAGTCTGATTATGGCTGGGGAGGGCGGGATATAAATAAAATTTATTATTTATTATTATTATTGGAGGGACCCAGGTGGCGCTGTGGGTTAAAGCACAGAGTCTAGGGCTTGCTGATCAGAAGGTCGGCGGTTCGAATCCCTGCAACGGGGTGAGCGCCCATTGCTCGGTCTCAGCTCCTGCCAACCTAGCAGTTCGAAAGCACATCAAAGTGCAAGTAGATAAATAGGGACCGCTCCGGCGGGAAGGTAAACGGCATTTCCGTGTGCTGCTCTGGTTCGCCAGAAGCAGCTTTGTCATGCTGGCCACATGACCCGGAAGCTGTCTGCGGACAAACGCCGGCTCCCTCGGCCTATAGAGCGAGATGAGCGCCGCAACCCCAGAGTCGGACACGACTGGACCTGATGGTCAGGGGCCCCTTTACCTTTACCTTTATTATTATTAGCCCTAAATGACGTAGGCCCCAAATATCTGAAAAGGCCGCCTTATAGGCGTTACAACCATTGGAGTAGACCTTATTGGTAGTCCCACCACTATCAGAAGCTTTGGGCTGTGGTGACCTGGTAGAAGGCATTCTCTGTGGCAGCCCGTAAGTTGTGGAATTCCCTCCCCAAAGAAATGGCATACAGCTTTCACCATATGCTGGAGATGCATCTCTTTACCTTCTGTCATGGCCTAAAGTTTTGTTTTAAATTGTTGTAACCTGCTCTGGGACCTTAGGGTGATGGGCAAGTGATAAACAAATAAACAACAACAAAAACTTGGGGAATAACTATGCCAGTTCTCATTCTCTAGATAACACACTTGACACATCACAGATAGAGATGAACATTCCATTTCATTCTTTCTTTCTGAAGCTTATTTAGCATTCTGCTTTCCTTGTTAGCATAATAACAGTATGTTGTTATGCAGTCAGTGTTCAACCTGAGCCAGAACTGCCTGGTAAAGTCCAGATAACATAGCAAGGAACACATCCTCCAAAGCAAGAATGTTTTAAGTTAAAGCTGGTTTTTAGATGGTATCATCCACTGTGTCTGTCTATGCTTGCTGTTTTTTTATTGTTTTGTTGTTATTCTGGTATTGTTCTCTCTCTCTCTCTCTCTCTCTCTCTCTCTCTCTCTCTCTCTCTCTCTCTCTCTCTCTCTCTCTTGTTTTAAAATGTTCTAAGCTACCCTAAGTACTTTGGACGCAGTGGAAAGGCAGAATATACATTTTCTGAAATAGGTAAATTTGACTGAAGGTCATGTATTGCCTGGCATATTTAAATCATATTTGTCACCTAACATAGCATCCACAAATGCATAGGTGGCCCTTCCAATATCAGCTGAAATGCACTTAGATCACTCTGAGTTTGTTTGCAATTCACTTACAACTTTTTAATAATAAGATTGCTAATTAAAATACTATAAATATTAGAAAACGGAAATACCACAAATATAGAAAAAGAAAAAAGAAATACCAATAAAAATCACTTCCTGTTATTTACAGCACGCGTTCCTTTGTTTCTTCTCTTCTTCTTGCTGTTCCTCCTGATCTATTCCAAATCACATTTTCACTTTAGATTTATTTTATTTTCTCCTTTTAAGTTCTAATCTAAGCATTTCGCTAAATTAATCTCTATGTTCTCTCTCTCCAAATAATCTTGAACGTACTTCCATTCATCTGTTATTCTTTGCCTCGGAACGTGTCTAATTATTGCCGTTAATTTTGCCATTCTTAAATATTCAATTAGCTTCTACTTTATTTGTGGTATTTCTGTATATGTTTTTTCCCCCTGTTTTCCTTTATAGATTCATTTTGTATATATATAATTTGAATATTCTTATTACCTTTTGTTTTTTGCTTCCTTTGTTATGTATGTGTTTTTAAAAATTGAATAAAGATTATGTTAAAAAAATATATTAGAAAACGGGCGCTACAGGGATAGCTAGAATGTAACTCACCATCCACTGCTGGACGATTGGCCGTTTTTTTGTTTTTTGTTTCGGTAGTGCAGATATTGCTTGCTGTTAGTTATTGTTGGGGTTTTTGCAAATAATATTGGACTAAGTAGACCTTTGGTACAGAAAGACAGTTCTTATGTAAGCATTTTTACTCAGGAGGATCAGCTAACATAGATTATTTAGAGCTTACTTGTTAAGAGATCCAAAGTATGCAGTGTTGCATTTTAAATGAATATGCATTGGCAGACTGGGGGGATTCTATGAGGAAGAAGTAGGCTATGCAAATTTGAAGTCAACCCACCTCTGGTGTAGCATATAACTTACTAGAATGTGTCATTGTTCTGTTCTAAATTATGGTCTCAGCAGTAGGAGGGCTACCAAACAGGACTTCAAGACAAAGGTTCTGATTCCAACAAATCAGAGCAAGAGTTCAGGATCCAAATATCACCCTGGACAGTTCCATCTGTTGCTCAGTGTACAGGACTCATAAGAACATGCCTTTCTGAGATCCTTGGAAGATGGGTGGGGAATACAAATGTGAAAGCCAGAGACATTGGTTGTTTTTTCCTATAGCTGTGTGCTGCAGTAATACCCAGATTAAAGACACCTGTGAGCATATTCATTAAAATTATAATAATTATAATACTCTAGTTGAATTTTAGTATACAGTAGTGAATATGAAAGCTGGATTTCAGCTGGCCTTGAAACAAAACCTGGGGTGGCTTGCTCCCGTACCTTTGCTAGAGGTTTGATAGAAATCAGCAGATGGAGCTTTTTTTATGGACTGCAGGTAAGTATAATTACCTGCTCATTGCTGTGGATCAAGCTGCAGTTAAAAGGACAGCTACAGGGAACAGTTCGAAAGTTGGCAATCCAGATTCTGGCCATGCATTTTATCACACTGTGTTTCTGTGCAATCCATGGAGCTTGGATATGATACAGCTTGATGGATTGTGCCCAGTGGGTTACCATTAGTATAAGAGAAATACAGTGTGCATTCAACAATTATTATGACAAATGGATGTTTTGTACTTTAGAGTGGAGATTTCTCATTTACCATCATGGCAAAGCTTCATTTTTGCTGTCAGCCTTGTGCATTTTAACCAATGAAATAAGTTATTAATAAGCTAGATGTTTGTGCTTGTATCATTTATCAGAATATGCAAGGGAAAGGAAATCCATTTTTCTTTACCCCATGCATTTAAATCTCTGTTAATGGCTTATCAGACTTGGATCTCTGTTAATGACTTTGTTAATAAAAGAGATGATTATTAGCTGTATGGCATACATTTTTCCAACAGCAGAGAATATTTGTCACCCCAAAACTATCAATAAACACACATTAACTGCAGTTCCAGCTCCTCCTTTAGATTGACTTAATGATGGAGTTTGTAACACCCAAATCATTTGCTTAAGCACATATGTGAGAACTCTGTTTTGTGTGGTGACTTTCTCAAGCATTTTAAAAAACAATGGACCTTGCTTTGTTCTCTCTCATACACAGTTCACACTATAATGCATAAGGAAGTTGGACTGTGACCTATGTTTGTGTTTGAATGCTTTGGTTTTACAGCAGGCTTCCCCGACTTGCTCCTCTCCAGATGTTTTGGACTACAACTGCTATCAGCCTGAGCCAGTTTGGCCAATGGTCTGGGATTATGGGAACTGTAGTCCCAAACATTTCGAGGGCAATGGGTTGGGGGAAGTCTGCTTTGGACAACAGGGTGCATTACAAGGAAGAAGAGATAAATAATGCTTGATGCATAATGGAACTGGTTAGGACATACATTCCTGAAAGCATTTTCAGTTTCTGTAATGTGTTTCCAGGGTGTGGGGAATATGTACTTAAACCTGCATAGATAGATAGATGATAGATAGATAGATAGATAGATAGATAGATAGATGTTGCTATATATATATTTAAAAAAACCTGTTTAAATAGCAAGCTGAATCAGGAAATGTTACTATTTTTAATGGGCATTATCCTTCTCCTCTTCCCCCTGCAACTGAAAATTGGCAGATACAACCCATATGCTTTCTCCACTGTATTCATGTTTACAGAATTGAAAAGCACACAATCTTAGGACTCTTTGTTTCCCCCCAACCCCAGATGTGTGAAATAATATTCTAAGTAATGTGTAGTTACATATATAATGCCTACGAATAGTTTATATTATGTGTGTAGCTCGTATTATGTATATACTGAATGCACTCAACTATTTGGCTTGCACACCTTAGAAGTTCACAAGCATGACTTCTAAGTTACTTTGCCCCATAGCTCCTTGCCTTGCACAGCTTCAACCAGAACTGCTGGCTTTGTCAGCAGAGCTTATAATTTTATTGAAACAACTAGTGAGCACTAAGCTAACAGTATGCATGCATAGGGCTTGTAGACATACCTGTTCATGTTTGAAAGTGTGTGTGTGTGTGTGTGGACTTTATCAAATTCAAAAGTTGTTTCTTAGTTACATGGAAATCCTTTTAAAAACTGAATGGATACCCTAGTTCTTGTTGAAGGCCATCTGTGATTTAACTGTGCTGCAAGGTCCCATTGAACTGGCTGTGTAAAATTCTAATAGGTTTTTGTAACCTTTTCCTGCTGGGCAAATGCAGTCCAAAGACACCGCTGAACTGTATGGGGGCAAGTTTGGGGAACATTTGGCCCTCCAGATGTTGCTACACTACAAATCACACTGTCCCTGGCCATTGACCATTCTTGCTAGGGCTGATAGGAGCTTTAGTTCAGCGACAAGATGAGAGGGCCCAGTATTCCCCACATCTTGTATGAAGTATAGAGTTTAGGAACCACTTAACTGTATGTAGTATTACATTCAGCATGCTTCGCTTGCAGCCCTCAGAATTAATTTGTTAAAATTCTGTCTTAGCCTTTCTCCAAGGATTTTTCAGTCTCACAAAGAACCCATGAGGTATAAGGTTGAGAAATAGTGGTTTGTCCAAGGAAGAGATTTATACCTGGTTTTCCATATCACAGCCTAGGACTCTAGCCCAGGTCTATACACTTTGTAACAGATACACACACATGCTCAGGTCAAACACCATGTGCTGCGGTTTGTCAGGTACACAACCTGTTGTGTACCCCCCCCCTCAAAGTCCTAGGCAGGCAGCTAAAACTTGTGCCCCTTGTGCCCCTAGTGCAGCCTTGCCCACTTCTCAGCATTTGGCTCAGGTCCCAAGACCTGCACTGTCAAGAATCATATAATATGGGCAGAAAGTCATGAGCAAAGAAGGAAAGGTGAGTTTCTGCTAGGAAGTGAGAGTAAATAAGACCAAGAGGGAAAATGCAGAGACAGTCTTTTGCATGTGTATGCATGCACACAAATATACACTGTCGACTGACTCTCTGATAGCACAGGAATGGCACATGATTTAAAGCAGACATCCCCAAACTGTGGCCCTCCAGATGTTTTGGCCTACAACTCCCATGATACCTAGCTAACAGGACCAGTGGTCAGGGATGGTGGGAATTGTGGTCCAAAAACATCTGGAGGGCCGAAGTTTGGGGGTGCCTGATTTAAAGAAATGTACAGTGTCTTCTGAAGGGCATGCATTGTACAGATGTTCATGTGGGATTTCTTCTTTCAGTTAAGGAAAAACATTCCATTCACGCTGCCTCAAGATAAGTTTAAGGATTCCTGTAAGGATGGGTTGCTGTTGTTCTCTTGCCCTTGCTAGAGAGAGGGGGGGGGATCTGCTCAAGGGATTTCTGCATTTTCAAAGCAGTTCTGAAAAAAAAAACAAGCACTAAATAAAATAAGCTCAGAATTCAGGTCTATGTGGGACAGAGGGAAATTCTAATTCAGAAGTGCTACTGTGAAAATGAAGCCTTTGAAATATTGAAGACACATGTTTAGGCATGTGGCTTCCAGCAACCTGTTTAGTATTGGGAACCTTCCACTAAAGGGGTTGTTTTCATGGCCTAGCCTGGATGGCACCAGGGCCGTGACTTGCTATACCAGGAGCCAAGTGTGAAGTGCATGTTTAGCAACCGGGTTCCCTGCAGTTGGAGAACCAGTGCCTGGAATGCGGCAAGCAGGTGATGTTGCCCTTGTTGACCAATGAAGACTTGCTAGCATTTATACCAACCCAGAGCCAGCAATCTGCTTGCTAAGCATTGGGGAAGTGAAATTAGGCACAGATTTCCTTGTAGAAGCTATAGGCATTTCAAGGATTTACAAGCAAAATGTTTCTTCCCTTGAACGTCTTGCTGGGGGCATAATGATCTACCAAACTTTCCCATGTGATGTTTTCTATGTGTCATGTTTTCCACATAGGGGAGCTTTCGTATCATAACAGTTCACCACATGAAGTGGTTTCTGGTATGGGCACTGGGTTCTAGAAGAGATCACACTGGGATATTTCTGACACTATATTTAATGCTATTTCAGTGGGGCTTACACAGGAGAACTCCACTGTGTGTGCATGTGCTGGTGGGGAGGGGAGCCCATAGATTCTGTTTTTGTGCAAGGAGTGTGCTTTGAAGTAACTTGGGAAGTACTGAGATTACACTGCTGTTATTCATTCAGGGATAAATGACTTGTGACTGCCTTTTCCAGTGTGCACAATTTCAATTGACGTTTAAAGCTCCTCTGAGAAAGGGCTCCTGAAATACGGTACTTGCCTCCTGTGAATGGTCCTAACATTTACATAGAGTGACTACCTTTTTATAGAGTACAGCCATAGAGCGCAACATTACTCGCACTATTTGTAATAAGCAAACACCATTCAGTATTTCAATCACTGAGTGCAACTCCATTGACGCAGCCTCACATAATATTTTTGCTGCTAGGCTATACCACTTCAGATGGGGGAATGTTTGAATATTTCACCCATATAAAACTCATTCAAAACTAATATGATGGAGGGAAAGGTTTTAGCACTCATGATGCAAACTTTTAAAAATATGGTTGGGTATTCAAACATGTAGTAGCCACTCCTCCAACCATCAGTGTGAAATGGCACAACCTTGTAAAAACTGCACTGTATGATATTGGATAATGCACTTCTGCACTAAGTTGTGGGATTCTGGGGATGTACAGATGAGGTGGTCAAGCAAATAATATTATCTGTGGCTTGTTGGAGTTAGTGCTCATTCTTTTCAAGCCACAGAAAGGTCATTCATCTGCTAAGAAGCAAGGAAAGCTTGAGCACCCTCTAACTTACCTTCCAGTTGGTTCAATACATTGCACATTGATACCTGCGGAAAGTAAAATGCTTTCAGATTTGGGAGGCCCTGAGCTGGGAAGCCACCTTGAATTTGTTTTAACAATTGGAGCTGTTCCTCAATTGCTTAGTGAGGTGGACGTTTTAAGAATGGGTGTGTGCTGGTACCTAATCGATGCCTTGTGTTTTTTTCCTGGATTTTCAAAATGCCGTAAAAAAACAACAACCAAGGTCTGCTTTTGTGCTATGTACAGTGTATTTTTACATCAGTATAAACTTTACAGGCTATGTCTTCATTGCTGAAATAACCCACCTCTTTCATATCAACTCTTACCTAGGAGCCGCTCTGCAGACTCATTGATGTAGGTTCCCCCTCCCCCTGCATGGCAGTCAAAACCAAGCTGTTGGTTTCACTGCATGATGCAACCTCATATGTTGGGGTCTTCTAAGACCAATGTAAACTTTGTCCGCATAGTGCTTGGTGCATGCCAACATGCTTATTCTAACAGCCAGTACACTGAATGTGATCTAAGCATTAAGTGCATGAACCCGATTTGAGACCATGGATCTGTGATAACTTGAGTTTAAATTATTGCTATGATGTTTCATATTTTGATGGGTGGGACTAATGAGGCAGTCTGTCTTTCAAGTTAGACTCCTCGTTGGCCCTGCTCTCGCTTGATGACTTCCTATTACTGTTGGCTAGATAGTGAATGACATAAGCAACTATTTGAGATTTCGTGGGGGGGAGCAGGTGGAAGAGGAAGCATAGAAATCTTGACTCACACCTAGCCCTATCTCTTCTGTACTTTATGTCTTTATATTAATCCAAATTTCATTTGCTTAGTTAGAGCCCCTTCCTAAACATCTCTGTTGCACTGAAAATGAGATGGGAATAAATACACATCTTTGGGATGGAGTCCTGTCTTTCTCTTTCGTTCCTCTGTAAAAAGCACTGTGTTTACTGCTGCACTATAATAAGTAAACATCTGTAACATGATAAAGGTCAAATATTTCTGCCAGTTGCCAGACCTGTTATAGGCACCATGCATTCAGCTACTGGAGACAGTATTGTGGTCTTTGGAATGAGAAGCAATATAAGTCCTGAAGCAAGAGAGTGGAAGCTGAGAAGTATGCAGGATCAGGTTCCATCCCTGAAAAAAGATGGCATTGCCATTGGTTTATTGGCGCTGCTCTTGTACAAGCCTGACGTACAGAACGCAGCAGTAAGAATTTCCCATTACTCACATCTCGATGCCAAGGAAAGCTTCACCTGCAACAATTCTACCTGTCAGGCTGCTGTTAAAGGCATTGGAGGAAAGCCTGTAAATTTTTTTAGCAACTGGGCCCATCTCTGACCACTGACCTTGCCAGCTAGAGCTGCTGAGAGTTTGAATATGCTTGAAAAGTTGTCTTAGTTTTCTTGTTACAAGTACTTGAGCAGAAACACAGAGTCCAGTCCTTACTATAAAAAAGGGGGGAGGAGTCTTACTCCTTTGAATGGAATATTTCCAGGTAAGTATACTTAAGACTGCAACCTCAATCAGAAAAACAGTGTATGATATTTGAAATGAAGAATTCACTACACAATCTGGTATATGTTTACTTACAAGTATGTCCTATTGTGTTCAATGAGGCTTACTGTCTAGTCACTATGTTTAAGACTGCAGCCTTCATCTCTCAACCATCCTAAAGAGCACTACATTATTTTTCTTTTTGAAAAGCCTTAGTGAAAATGCATTCTAAAAATCAGGAGGAAATGAAAAATTTAGCAACACTTTAGCAAAATGATTCTTGATTGACTACTGTCACTGGCTACTCTCAGTTCATTGTAAGCCTCCATTTGGTACTAGAGATTGGTCACACAGCTTTTGTCTGCATTCTATCTTGCAATGTAATAATCTGCCTGTTTTCATTTCAAGATTGATTGCTATTCTGTAGAAACCCATGACAAATGGGAGGGAGAAAAGTGCATGTTTTAAACTGGTGAAAAGAGCTTTGAATGATGCCAGTATTTTATTGCTATCTTGAGCATGAAAATGAAAATTATGTAGATGAAAAAGATTGCAAAGATACAAAGAAAAACATCTTAGTCATTTGTCTTTTACAGAGGTTAGTGGAAATATTTGTTTGTTTATTTAAACATTTATACACCTCATTCTCTGTCACAAAGGCAGTCTATAATCTGCCCTAAAACCATCTAAAAGCCATAACACACACACACACACACACACACACACACACACACACACACACACTACAATAGAGCAAATACAAAAAATAAACAAGAAATGCAGTCAGTAGAAATTCAAGTATAATATAAATAGAACAGCATCATCTAATAGCCAGCCAGCTGAAAGTCTGATTCTGACCTTATGGTTGAAGGACAACAGTGATGGAACTAAAAATAAATAAATAAAATCCTTCCAGTAGCATCTTAGAGGCCAGCTAAGTTTGTTATTGGTATGAGCTTTCATGTACATGCACACTTCTTCAGATACACTGAATCAGAAGTCACCAGACCCTTCTAAATAGTGAGAGGGTGGGGAGGGGTATTACTCAGAAGGGTGGTGGGAATGGGTGATTGGCTCAGCCAAGAGCATCTTTTTGGTCTTACTGTTGCAGTAGCAGATGACAAAATTACATTTCCATGGAAGGCTGCACACTTCCACTTTCACTTGCATGGTGAAAACAGTAAATAAATCACTGTTCTGCTCCCAAGAATATACTGTTCTGAATCAGCAGATGAGACAGAAGTCTATAATCAATATTTGTTTTCTTATAGCTGAGTTTTTCATGTCAGCCCCAAATTTAGTCTGGTATTGATAATAAACAGATTACCAAGAAAAGAAAATATAAAATATTATTAATCAAGTTTGGCAGGCACATCCTTTGGCACTCAATCTATAAGAGGTCACCAAGCCTTATTGTTCAGACTCATGAGTCACTTATTTTCTCTACAGAATTAGATATATCCTGTGCAATGTACATGGATCACTCTCTCTTTGTGTTCTATATATCTAAACAATCACCTAGCTTCTGGGACTTGGGGTAGATTTCAATTGATGGTGTTATGCTCATGGGAGGACTTTTGATCAAGCAGATTGGAACAGAAGAGTAGACATTCCCCTCCCCCAAAAAAAATCTGCCCCTGAGGGGGGCGGGGACAAAGTGGAAGGTGGTGTGGGAAGGAGGGAATCTGCGTAAATGTTCTCCTCTCCTCGTCCATTTGTGAAGACGTCTGCTGGATCAAAAGCCTTTTTGTGCATGCAAAGGCACCACGTGGATTACACCTGTTCATTCTACAATTTTTAGAGAAGTTGCATATCCTGCAGTATTGCCAACTGTTGACTCAGGCTGAGGTCCAAAGGACCATGCAGCTAGTTCTGTGTGCCCAAGTGAGCTTCCCGTGCCACATGGAAACTGAAATGACTTTCTAGGGCAAAGGGAGATTAGTTGCTACTCAAAGCCAGACGTTTCATTGTGTTCTGTCTGTTGGGTAGGGCTTGTGGATTGTTCCTCTTTGAACTAAACAGTATTGTGATAGGTTTTTGTCATGGCCCTTCAGTGATGGAAGAGGAAAGAAAATGGCAGCATTTATAATTAAGCAGGATCATTGAGATCAAGAGACAACTACGGGACTCATCCTGCTATAGCCACATTTGTTCAAAATAGTCGCAGCCTTACACCTCTCTCTCTCTTACACACACACACACACACACACACACACACACCTACCTCTTAATTCTGTAGACAGATATATCCATGTACTTAATAGAGGTAAAAGGAATAAATATCAATCACTTTTCACTCCCTGCATTGCAGACATGTGTCCTGAAATATTGGGTTGGGGCAGTTGACTGCAATCTGTGCTCTGTTATTATTATTGCTACTATTATTAGTGCTTTTGCTGTTATTTGAACTTATTAGTAACTATTTTTGTACAAAAAAGCCTGAAAACAACTTACAAATGTACATTGAAACCAGGATACAACTAAAACAGTGTAAAAGCTAAAAAAATCAGTTGGCATAAGTGTATGGCTTTGGGTAAGCAAGTAGCAGAAACCATAATAATAATAGCAGAACACTGCATTACTCATACTATGCAAATGAATGGGCTCCGGGAGATAAACTTGCAGTCAGTCACTTTGCTCTTCCATGGGTTTTGTTTGTTACTCCCACAGCCACACTGACAAATGCTTTAACATGTCTAAATCCAGGTTTGTGGTCAAGCTGTAGCCAAGGTTTATACTGGCCATTGCTTTTCACTGGGCAGCTAGTTTGGGTGTCTCAGATTTGGAGACATCTATAAATTCATCACTGACTTGCTAAGTAACAAATCTAGTTCTCCAATGTGTCCCTCTCTTGCAATATAGAATTAGAACAGAAGCAAGGAATCGAGGGTAATTTGGAACCAAGACTTGTTGGAACAAAGAGGTGGCTCAGTTGTGAGGCAAGGAGAAGTAGCACATTTGGGAAACCACTGGATTTTGGATTCTTTAATGGTTCCATTGTGGAGTTGAGAGGAGGAAAGTGTTCATGAATATAATGGTGATGAAAAGGAAAGGCATGTTGGAGGTTAATTATATATTTATGCTATCATTATTGCTATCTACTACTGTAAAACTGTTGCTGCTGCTGCTGCTGCTACTCATAAATGTATTGGTTACAGGTAGGTAGCCGTGTTGGTCTGGGTCGAAGTAAAATAAAAAAATTCCTTCAGTAGCACCTTAAAGACCAACTAAGTTTTTATTTTGGTATGAGCTTTCGTGTGCATGCACACTTCTTCAGATACGTATCTGAAGAAGTGTGCATGCACACGAAAGCTCATACCAAAATAAAAACTTAGTTGGTCTTTAAGGTGCTACTGAAGGAATTTGTTTATCATAAATGTATTGTAGCCGAAGACCACGACAAACATATGTTAATAAAACAATACAAAGCATACCTCCATAATACAGGCATACCTTGTTTTATTGCGCTTCGATTTATTGCTCTTCACAGATATTGCTGCTTACAAGGGCATGGGCGCAGCTGCAGGCAGCCAGACTGCTTCTGTTATGCTTTGTTCTCAAGAGTGGCTACCAAGGGGGAAATTTGCTGTTTCTAATTAGTTGCAGGTCCCTTCTGGATTCTATTCAGAAGAGCCAATACCTTAGCTAACTGTTCTTCAAGGTCAAAGCACATACCCCACAAGTGTCCTAGGAACTGGGACGTCCAAAGTTTTTTTGGGGGGGGGTTAGAGAGAGAGAGAGAGTGGCAGTCATTTTTATTACCATGATCTTGTGTGATTTCATGGCACTGTTCCCCACCACCACCAAAAAAGCCCTGTAGTCTAGCGCTGTGCCCCAGCATAGATTTCTGGACTAAATATGGCAAAGGAGTTCTGGACTCTTTATCTAAGGCACTGCAGGTTCGTGCTTGTGTAAAAGCCATGTTAAAACTTCAGATTACAGTGGTACCTCGGTTTACGAACTTGATCCATTCTGGAAGTCCATTCTTAAACCAAAGCTGTTCTTAAACCGAGGTGTGCTTTCCCTAATGAGGGGCCTCCCGCCACCGGTGCCCTTCCACCGTTCAGCTTCCGTTTGTAGACTGAGGTAAAGTTCGCTAACTGGAACACTACTTCCGGTTTTGCGGAGTTCATATACCAAATAGTTCGTAAACAGGGCTGTTCTTAAACCGAGGTACCACTCTATCCATATTCAGCCAATATGGTCTTCTAAGCATTTCTTATCAGTTAAAAAACACCTAGCCTAAACAGCTGCTCTCCCAGCACCTCTTCCACACCTGCCCTCCAGTTAAAATATATGGCTTTGAAGCCCATGTAGAAGTAAAATAGATAAAACATGTATGTTCTTTGCCTGTTTGTAGCAATTAACATTAACTGCTGAGCCAACTGGCTTTAAGACTGTTCAGATAAAAACAACCCACTGGCAAGCTCCCACTACACAGCAGTGAAATGAACAGAAATTGTGCAACAACATTATTATTTCCCATGGTGCTTGCATAGCAAAGCTTCCTAGTGGACCATAGACCTTGAGGAACTTTTACTCAGAGTAGATGCATTGAAATTAGTAGAGCTACCCTGTTTCTCATATTTTAAGACATACCCATAAAATAAGCCATAGCAGGATTTTTAAGCATTCAAGGAATATAAGCCATACCCCGAAAATAAGACATAGTGATAGGCGCAGCAGGAATGCCGGCCATGGCAGGAGGAGGAGGAAAAAAATAAGACATCCCTTGAAAATAAGCCATAGTGTGTTTTTTAGAGGAAAAAATAAATATAAGACATGTCTTATAATATGAGAAACACGGTAATTTAGTCATGTTCATACATTTCAATAGGTTTAAAAAGGTAAAGGGACCCCTGAACATTAGATCCAGTTGTGACCGACTCTGGAGTTGCGCGCTCATCTCGCATTATTGGCCGAGGGAGCCGGCGTATAGCTTCCAGGTCATGTGGCCAGCATGACAAAGCCGCTTCTGGCAAACCAGAGCAGCGCATGGAAACGCCGTTTACCTTCCCGCTGTAGTGGTTCCTATTTATCTACTTGCACTTTGACGTGCTTTCAAACTGCTAGGTTGGCAGGAGCTGGGACCAAGCAACGGGAGCTCACCCCGTCACAGGGATTCGAACCACCGACCTTCTGATCGGCAAGCCCTAGGCTCAGTGGTTTAACCCACTGCGCCACCTGGGTCCCAATAGGTTTACTCTAAGTAAAAAAAAAAGTTGTCTACAACCCAGTGACTTGGCTCGGATCTGGCTATGTCTGTGTGGCATTTCATACTACGGTGTTAACTGGGCATATATGCATATGTATAGGTATGAATTTCAGGCAACTTTGCAACAAAACCATTTGGGCTTCCATTTGCAGTTAATCTTTCCCTTGATTATATATTAATCTGCTGGTGATATATCAGTGATAGAAGCTTCTCCTTCTTTTGCATTTGCTGTTTATCAATGCCACCTTCTGCAGTCGCCCCAATTTTCATGTTTCATTTAAGTTTTAATGACAACCTGCCCAGTCAGCACTCTTTCCAATTGTTAATTGGAATGCTGTAGAGATTTTCAAGACTTCCCCAGCACACTGCTAATTACTTCCCAGCGTTTGTAGGACGGCAGGAAGAAACTACAGAAAACCACTGTACAGTCTTCTGTTTTGTGCATCTTGTCTGGGATACTGTGGTTCATTTAGTAGCCCTGTTGATGCATAAATAAACAATTTATTCTGGGTCATTCATGTTATGAGTTGGGCAGGGTGGGATAGAAGGAAAAGAGTGATTGATTGATGTAGCTGAATTGGCCTAAAGTGGAACAAAAAAAAATACATATTTTTTAAATTATGCTATTCATTCAGCATTCTGTTCTCAGCTGCCTGTGAGAAACCAGGGAGCAGAACATGAGCACAAGAGCCCTCTGCCCTCCTTTGTTTTTGAGCAACTGCTATTCAGACGCATTGCTGCCCCCAACTGTAGAGTAGAGCACAGCCATTATGGCTAGTAGCCATTGATAGAGCCCTCTGCTCCATGAATTTGCCCAATCTTATTTTGAAGCCATCCAAGTGGGTTGCCATCACTGCCTCCTGGGGGAGCGAGCTCCATAGTTTTCGACTATGCACTGTGTAAATAAGTATTTTCTTTTAACTGCCCTTAATCTCCCAGCATTCATCTTGATTGGATGTGCACAAGTTCTAGTGCTATGAAAGAGGGATGCATAGTTTTATAAACTTCTAGCATGTCACGTCATACCCGCCTTTTCTGCAAACTTAAGAAGTTACAGGTGCTCTAAACTTTCCTCATGGGGGGAACCACTACATCCCCTCGACCTTTTCCAACTCTACATTATCTTTGTGTAACAGCAATGCCACATCAGGGGTTTGCAGCAACTCAGCGCTTGTCATGGTGAATATGTACAATTAGTTTTTTGGTTGTTTTTTTAGAGGAGACCTATGGAAGGCTCATTACTCCACCCTCATTGCCAAGTAATTCCCTGAAGGGAAAAGAGAGAGTGATGGCCCATGGCAGCCGTTACACTATCTGCACTTGCCGTGTGATAATTTTGACTATCGCTTTGTAAAGAACAGGGCTGGATCCAGACTGGTAGTTATGCTAAACCCCATTGAATGCAGCGGACCCTAACTCTCAGTCTGGATTCAGCCATAGTCTGAGAACCTGACAATAGTTACTTCCACTGCAACTAGTCATTTGCAGAACGGTTCCATACAACTGTGCTTTTTCATGTTTGTTTGTTTGTTTGTTTACCTTCGGTTGAGTGCAGATTTCTATGTTGATGATTGTCTGGAATGAAATCAGTATGTGAAATAAGTCCCTACCCAATCTCTCTGACAATCTTGGACTTCTACTAGTACACCATTTTAGACTGCACAATATTGGACTACTGGGACACTTTAGACGGCAGGGAGAAACATGTCTGAATCATCTTCATTGGCAATTCCCCCCATATATCTGAAAGGAGGCTAGCTAGAACTCATCTCCTTACTAGTTTTTTTAATTGGAGAAGCTTCTGTTTGAAGGGTTGCTTTGTGGACTTCAGAAGAAGCTTACAAAGCAGATGCATTAATGTCTCACGCTTCTGCTTTTCCTGCTTCTGATACAATGACGATGTGGGAGCTTGCACATTTCATCCCTTGCCAAATCCATGATTTTCAGATACTTGGGGGATCTGGCAGTGGGTGAAATGCCTGACTCTCATTCTGCATACTCCGGGAAAAGTGGGGGCAGGGGGGGGGGGACTGAAAGCAGAAGTTTTTCCCTTTTCTGGTTTCCTCACTTTTCTCTAACGTATTAAAGCAAGATTTATTTTCAGTTGCTTTGCTACCAAGACAATGTGAGATACTAACAACAATACCACCATTTTGTCCTTTATTTATTGCAATTAACACTCTTTCTATGAGACTTGCGTGTTTAATAACTTTGATGCAACATTTGCAAATAGTATTTGCAAATACACTGTGAATATGGCGTTGGTTTCTACTGAGTCTTCTTAGAACTCTGCGTCACTGCCCTTCAGGGAAATGTTGGCAGCTATAAACGTGCCTGAGGATAAAACGGGGGCATGCTGTTATCGGACTTTTTTGAGCTGTGATGTTTGCAAGTAAATGGGAACCTGGCTGCATGTGTAATACCCTCAAAATCCAGCTAATTTTCTTCCCTGCCTTCAATTAGGTCAGCAACATTCAGAATGCACAGAACCTTGCTTGTTTAGCAATTTAGCCTTGCACCTGCAGATGTAGCGCTATACTAACTGGTATGATATACATAGTGATTTATTTGTACAAAGAAGAGTCATGGAATTTCCCGTTACGGTCATTTTCCTTCCCGTTACCTTAAGTGTGTATTTTTTACTTCTTCTTCCCAGAATTAAGTAACTTCTAAGCATAATTCCTGACCTCTGTATTGGTTATGCTGACTGAATGGTAGCTTGTTGCAAATCTTGGGACCATAGCTGCCAAGTTTTCCCTTTTCTCGCGAGGAAGCCTATTCAGCATAAGGGAAAATCCCTTAAAAAAAGGGATAACTTGGCAGCTATGCTTGGGACATGCTGCTTAACCTGGGGGCTGTGATCTGCAGTCTTTCCAACCACCTCAGAGGACCATCACAAATAAATCACAACACACACACACACACACACACACACACACACACACACTGTTCGATTTGCTGCAACCTGGTTTATTGAAGCATACCACAGTACCAGTTTGTATAGAGTATGCTAGAGTGTTGGATGTAGCCCTTTTTTTAAAAAAAGCAAAACTAGATTTTGCAAGGCTGCCTGAGAAAGAGAGGGGAATCTGAAATCTGCATGTGAAAATTAACCCTTAGAGTCCTGCTTCTACTCCTTTAAATTATGTTGTTCCGCATTAATTCTAACAGCGGGCTATGCTCTTCTTTCTACTAGATTAATGGTACTGTGTTTGTAAAGAAGCAAACAAGTCTCTCACCCAAGTTGCTAATATCTATAAGCAACTCTTTTTATATCACACTAACCAGAAAGGGGAGTGTGAAATATAAGATGGCATTAATTTGGTGGGGGTTCTTTTTAGAAGGACTTCCTGAAATTGTTGGTGTTACTGATTTTACAAGATGCTGTTTCATCCAAAATACACAAAACTTTGTATAATGAAATCAATTTTGCTAGATTTTGGGTTGCCAGCTAATCAGGGAGAAAATCGTATGGCATGCTCTTGTACCTTTAACAGCAGCTGAATTTGCAGGAATTAGCAGATGAAGCTTTTCGCAACGTAGAGATTAGCAAGGGCACCTGCTGTTGCCTGTAGAGCCACCTGCTGTAACAGGCAGAGGAACGAGGCCTGCTAAAAAGTTGGCAACCCAAATCCGATGGTTGAACTGTTATAGCTTTACGTACCCAGTAGAAAGAAGCCAGTTCTTTAAGGGTTAATGTGGGATTGAGGAATCCTAAGAGATTTTCCTGCTTGTCATTCCTTAAAAGTGCCTGCATGTTTCTGCTCACCTGTTGCAACTAACAGGTGAACAGTAAGTATGGCTGACAATACAAAAACAATGTTCCAAATATTATTTCTTTCAATGCCTGCTTGCTTTAGAAATAATGGAAGAACCAGAAGCAGCGTATAATGACTGAATCCTGTCCATTCGCTAATCAAAATTATAACAGTGGCCAGCTGACGCTACTTTTGCCGATATGCATACTTCATTCCCTCTAGTTTACTCTGGTCTTTTTTTCTTTTCTCAAATAGCCCAATAGAATCTTGCCAGAATTTCTACAAAGATTTCACGTTACAGATAGACATGGCTTTCAACGTGTTCTTCCTGCTCTACTTCGGCTTGCGGGTAAGTGCAAATCTCCATATTGCTTGCCTTGAGGGGAGGGGAAGGTACCACAGTGTTTTGTCCCAGAGGCACTTGTGGAGATACCCAGGAAAAAGTCGCCAGTGGCCTAAAAGTGTCAAGCAGCAACATACTGCCATGGATGCGCAAAAGTGTATGAAGGCCATCATAGTTGTCAATACCTTTTGAGTAAATTGGTATGTGAGGTGTTTTCATGTGGGGGTGTGTGTTTATATTTGGGCAGCCAAGTTTGTCAAATTTAAATACAGTGGTACCTCGGTTTTTGAACGTCTCGGAAGTCGAACATTTCGGTTTCAGAACGGCGAATATCCAGAAGTAACTGCTTCAGTTTTTGAATGCTTTTCAGAAGTCGAATGTGCTACATGGCTTCCATATTGAGTTTTCCGTAAGTAAATGCTTCCGTAAGTAAATGCTTCGGTTTTCAAACGTTTTGGCAGTCGAACAGTCTTGCAAATGCATTATGTTCAAAAACCAAGGTACCACTGTACCACATCCATAAAGGTTTTATAAAATAAAATAAAATAAAATAGGCTATTGCCCTTGAATTGGAAGACTTTTCTCAAGCCATGTTGAGAACAGGAGTTGCTTCAATAAACCTTTGCTCAATGATAAAGAGGCTGGTGAATATACTGTCCCACAGCAGTGCTTTCCCTCCCTCCCCCCCCTCTCTCTCACACACAGTGTTTGTGGCAGATCTTACTCAATCCACCATCAGTCATTTATAAGAATGATAATTTATACCTTGCCCATCTGGCTGCATTGCCCCAGGCACTCTGGGCGGCTTCCAACACATATAGAAGCAAAATAAAACATTGAACATTAAAAACTTCTCAAAGGTGCTTGTTGCATGCACCACAATCAGCAAGACACTCATGAGGTTCCAGAGTTTGGTTTCCTTGGAACAAATGTCTATGAATACAGTGGTGATACAGTGGGAAGTATGGTTTTGTTTACCCATAGCTACAACCAGAGCATGGGATGTAGAGGCTCACTGCACTAGCATTCCCAAGAGCTCTTATCCCCCACCCCATTGGGTTTCCTGGGAGGCCCTAAGCCTGCAACAGAGTGAAACAACCCTTTGTGTCAACATTTTCCAGCATCAGCTAATAGCAACAGGAAGCATTCTTCAGCACTAGGAAAAGATATACCAGGTGGACACACCACACTCGGTCTCACTTCACATCTAGAAGGTACCTGCACATTTTGTCCCATAACTTTCTTCCTAGGTGGGCTGGAAACTCCCCCCTCCTCAATGAAAGCTCAGAGTCCAGGGCACCTCCGCAGGGGAACCATTGAAAGCCTTCATGGGTTGGTGGCACCTGCTACAGAGTAGATTAATTAATCCCATTGTCTGGATAGGGAGCTGCCTGGTTTCTTGATACATTCTCCCCCCTCCACCCATTCCTTTGGGTTCCCTCTAGAAAGCAATGGAACAACCCAACAAACACATTTAAAAGGATATAGGATGTTAGTCAGCCAAAGGCCTGGTCCATGGGAAAAATTGATTGCCTGGCACCTGAAGGTGTATAATGAAGGCGCGAAGTGAGCCTCCCTGGGGAGAACATTCCACAAGCGGGGAGCCATTGCCACCCTCACAGGATCTGGGTAGGCTCATATGAAGAGTGGTGGTCTCTGAGGTTCTGTGGTCCTGAGCAGTAAAGAGTTGGTGCTCAGCTCAAGTCTTATTTCATGTGAAGAATGCAATTTTAACCATTTTATTTTGTTAGCTTTTAAACATTTAAAAATTGCAAGCCAATGGTGTGTAAAGGCTTGCATGTTCAATTGAGCACTGAATTTGAACTGGAGTAAAATGTGAGAAGGCGATTTAAGTAGTACCCCCAAAGGGTGATTTTTTGTTTGTTTGCATTGGACCAAAAATCCAAACCAGTTTTCACTTTCAACCCAAGGATAGAGGGGTGGGGATCTAAAGGCACCAGACAGGGCCAGTCCACCCAATAATCAGGGTGAGGGTGAGCCCCTTGCCACAGACAACAGATCATACAGTTGCATGGGGCCCCAGAAGCAGATCCTGTTACCTCAGTAGAGCCTTTGTGCTGCCCTAAACCCCAGCCAGACTAGTCTATGGCAGTTCTGCCTTCTGGTCCTTCCTTTATCTTTGTGCTGTTGGATGCCTGAGGCAACCCTGATTTACTACAATCCCATATATCTGTTAGTTTGATTTATAATCTTTTTACCCTGCTTAATAATAATAATAATAATAATAATAATATAATAATAATAATAATAATAATAATAATAATAAATTCAGTGGTTTAAGTATGAAAACAGAAACATAACAACATTCAATAAAATTTCCTGGGAAAACCAGATTAAAAATGAGATAAAACGATATTATGTATCCCAAATAAATCTGAGCAGTGTGGAGAACGAAAGAAATCAGGAGTCAGGAACCCAGGAAAGCTTGGGTAAACATTTTAGGAGGTGTTGAAAGGTTGCTAATGTCTCTGCCTCACACTTTACCTGAGAAAGAACATTCCAGAGGGTGGACTTATCACTGGGAAAGTCCACTGCCACATTGTCACCAAACCAAAGAACCACCAACAAAGGTGGAAAGATTGGTTTGGTCTGTGTGGGGGAAGGCGTACACTGCTAGATTTCCTGTTCCCAGGTTGCTTAGGGCTGTAAACGTCAGTCGCAAAACCTGCAGCTTGACTCAGTAGATAATAGGCCTCCAGTGCAGACCTTTTGACGCTTGTGATGCAAGATGTGGGTGAACTTAATTTTATGCTCATTTACAGTTTCCACACATTATATTATTCTAATGGTGAGGTTTCCAATGTATGGACCACCCTTTTCAGCTGCTGTGGCCTTTCCCCCTCCCTGCCTGAAAAACTCCCAGAAATAATATATACTGTAATGAGAATTGAGGGATGGAGCTGGCCCTGGGAATATTCTCCTTCTTCACGTTAACCACTGCTCCCTTAGAGGGAACTATTATTTAACTGCTTTAACTCTGTGGCACAAATAATGTTCTAGAAGCTTCTCAGTCTTTTCTCCCCACACACCAGCTCCTACAAACTCCAACACTTGCAAATTGTCCATAGAGAAGGTTTTCAGTGGTCCTTTTGCCTTTTTTAATAATAATAATAATAATAATAATAATAATAATAATAATGCTGAGGTACCGTAGATTTGCTTGTAGGACCATGTACACAATGTTGAAGTGATCTCAAGCATTACTAGCCCACCAGGAAAAGTTGTTAGGCTGGTGGTGACAAGGGACAGGGCCTGCTCCGTCATGGTCCCACCACACCTTTAGAACCCCCTCTCCAGAGAGATAAGTGTTGTCTCATCACTGCTGGCCATTAAATAAATAAAAACTCACTTATTCAAGACACATTTCTTTGTAAAATCCATATGCTGATTTATTGTAGAAATCTCCCAAGTGGTTTACATAGATGAGGTGGGGTAATCTTTCGCTGCTGGGGGGGTTTTGTGTGCGTGTTTGCAATTGTATCTTCATGTATTTTACATGAAAATGTATTTTACAAAGGTTTTCTTGGGTGAGAAGAGTGCACCCTTAAAAAGCAGGTTAAAAACATTTTTTTAAAAGGAATTAGTCAATTAATGAATGAATTAAAATGAATAAGTAGGTGTATTTTAATTAGAGGTCACGAAAATGATGCCTTAGTTATTTCCAAGGGATGAACAGAAAATCTGTTGTATCTTTCCTAAGGAATTCCCCCCAACCCCCCTCCCCCAACAAAACAACAACCAGTATCCTTATCCTCTTCATTTCCCTCTCCAGTTCATAGCAGCCAACGACAAGCTATGGTTCTGGCTGGAAGTAAACTCGGTGGTAGATTTCTTCACAGTCCCTCCAGTGTTCGTCTCAGTGTATTTAAACAGAAGTTGGCTGGGTAAGTAAACAGCGTTTTTCTTAATTTTGTGTGTGTTTGCAAGATGCTGGGTACTGCTACTGTGTTCTCGATGACTTGTAAATGGCACTGAGAGAAAGGTACTGAGTCCGTCCCCTCCCTCCAAAAAACACACAAACCGAGCCAGACTGGTGGCAACTTGGACGGGGGGGGGGGGAGTTGCTCAATTTTCCTAACACACTGAAGCAAAGGGAGAGAAGCTGTAGCTGGCCCTGGTGTAAGAGAGCCTGTCTGAGGGATGGCCTCCTCTCCTGAAGGGGTGTCTGTCTCCCCTGCCCCTCAAAAGTTCTGCTGGACTGACCAGACTGTGATCACTGGCTGCACCTGCCTAAGCACATATAAGCAAGTCTCACTGTGTTCCAGAGGTTTTGCAAGACAACCAGTCTAGTGAGCTGTCCATGCTTCACACAAGCAAGAAAAAGGCAGGATCAGGCCCCAGGCAGCTAAAACCTTCTCCACTGAGTGCCCTTGTGAAGGTGCAATCCTAAGCATCCTTTCTTTATCTGGAAAAGGGAATGGGCTTCCTCTGCAAGAAAGAAGAGGGGGGGAATGATTAGGAAATCAGTTTGCTGCCCATTATGATTCTGCATGTTGACACTTGGAGGTTTGTTGCTGTTATCAGAGGAGTTTCTCAGGTACTCCAAGAAGCTTGCCTTCAAGAGATTTCAGAGTACAACTTCCATCAAAACCATTGCCTCCCTGCTGCGCCCCAATGGCATCTTGGTATGGCAGCATGTTGGGAAATGGTAACCGGTTCCACACCAGCTTCATCACCACCACTGTGGCAGGCCTTTTTGGCTCTCAGGGGAGCTCTGAAGCAGGCGCCACAATGTCTCTAAGAAAGACCCATTTAGGAGGTTTTGTTCCGTCGGGATAAAATAGTGCCATTGACTCTGCATTCTGGAAAATGCAGACTGCTGGAACTGGCCGTTGCTGACTCTTCCTTCCACCACCAGCACCATTGTTTGGTGCCTTTTGAATTTTATTGCCCTTCAGATGCGGCTGCACTAAAAAATTAGCTTCCCTAGGCAGACGCATAGTGTGCCCCTATGGTTAAACTGGCTCTGTATCTTGAACTTTAGTAGGTGAATCTCTCTCTCCCCCACCCCCCCCCACCCCCACCACTTTATTTCACCTGCTAAATTTCTCTGTTAGGTTGCTATTAAAGAGAGAACAATGTTGAGGGGGGGGGAAGAGATAATTTTATTCACTGAGCATAAATTTTTTAGCAGCTTTTTTGGGGGGTAGCACCTAGTTTTGTAGTAGTAACACTTACATACAATAATAATTATGAGCTTCATAACATTAATGTTGTATTCACTAGCTTGAGCAGGCATCCCCAAACTGCGGCCCTCCAGATGTTTTGGCCTACAACTCCCATGATCCCTAGCTAAGAGGACCAGTGGTCAGGGATGATGGGAATTGTAGTCCAAAACATCTGGAGGGCCGAAGTTTGGGGATGCCTGGCTTGAGGATCTGTCTAATTCTGTTCTGCTGATTCCATAGCTGCAGATGTTAGAAGTGGCCACAAAACTTGCTCTTTCCTTTCCATCTGATATCTGAAGAAGTGTGCATGCACACAAAAGCTCATACCAATGACAAACTTAGTTGGTCTCTAAGGTGCTGCTGGAAGGAATTTTTTTATTTTGTTTCGACTATGTCAGACCAACACAGCTACCTACCTGTAACTTTCCATCTTTATGTGGCTTAAAGAATTGTGTGCTTCTGCCATCCAGTGGTCATCCTGAGGCATGACTTTGCCACCAGAAACAAACTGCTTTTATCTTAAGTTGTGTAAAGCATGAAGTAGTTGCACTGACACAGCTAATTGAAGGTTTCTGGACTAATCCTAAGATCCAAAACTCTTCGGCCAGTTGGCTTGGGATATTGAAACAGTTAGGATACTTCCTAGTGAGATAGAACAGCGACATGTGGCTACATGTAGCTCAGGCCATCCTGCTTACTGGATAAGTCTGAGAATGAAACATTGTTGTACCTCTTCTTCAAAGCAGGATACTCAAAGTTGGCCTCCAAAGGTGGTTCAGATATTTCCAGATGATCCAGAAAACTGAAACTCAGCGTGCGCGCACACACACACAACCTAAAACATGCTGCAGTTATTCTGGCATCATCACACATGCTTCTCCCCCCCTTCTTTTCACCCATTGTGGACCCAGCCTCATGAAACCCTTCTTTGATTTATTGAAGCACAGTTTGTCATGGCATCTACATTGGGGAAACTGTGGTTTAAATGCTCAGCACTCAAACCAGTTTCCTGTGGTTTGTTGGATAGGGACTGTAACGCCTTGGTCAAAACCAACAATTATTGGGAGGGGGGTATGAAATGGCATTTCTTTTTCATATATGTAAGGGTGACTCCCTACAGGGAGCCATCCCCCATCATCCTAACGTCCACCTCGCCAAGCACAGGGAGCAGCAGTGGGTCTGAAGCAGCCAGGGGGGAGGGGAAAGACTCGGAGGGAGAGAGAAGCCAGCATGCGGAATGATGGGAAAGCTCAGGGGAGGAGAGATTTAGGCAAGGGCTCAATGATGCTGGAGAGCCCTCCCATCGCCTTGACAGGGAGGAGGCTGAGAGGGCATCGCTCCTTCCGGTGCAAGAATTAAGAAGAGCACCGTGACACAGGTCAAGGGGGAGGCGTTTTGGAGTGCCCATACTACTTTGCTGGCGTAGGAACAGACGTACGCCATTGCCGGATTCTGATTCGGAATGAGAGGTCATGTTTTAAGATGTCTCTGCACTGTAAATACTTAGCACAATAAAAGTCTTTAAAGACAAACTGGACTCAAGCGGAGTTACTCTAGAGTAGCCACGACGACCCTCTGACTATACCTAACCATGGGAAATAATGTTTGTCTCGTAACAGAGGGGCAGCATTCTGGCACAGAACAAGGCAATCTTTCATGGGATATGTATTTGGACAGCAGGAGTTCGATTGCTTTTTCAGAATTGAGCTTGGGGAAGGATACACCACAGCCAGAAATACTAAATTGCTATTACGGTAGTCCTCACAGTCTTTCAGAGAAGAGGTGGAGTGAAGTCATGCCTGAAAACTGGGGAGAGAGGGGGGAAATATGGGTTAAATATGTTTTGGTTTTGCAGGAGGGGGGTTAGAGCTTTGCTTAATAACGTCAAAGGTAGTCAAGGGCTGTGGCTGTCCTTGCTTCTAACTTTAACTCCCTAGTTTCCTACACTTCCCGGAAAGCCAATAGGAGGATGTTCCATCTTTACCAGAAAACACAGGCACTGGGGGAGAGCACTTGATAAAAGTGCAGTTATTTAATTACTGAATGAAGTTCTTTTAACTTGAAAACCCATCCTGCCCACACCTCTCAGCTGCCTTATAATGTAGTTAAGGAACTCTGTAAAATTTACAACAACAAAAACTCTTTTGCTGCAAAAGAATCAGAATAACAGCCCCTTTGGGGGGGCGGGGAAGGGAAGGAGGCAAAGAGTTTCCCCACATGCCCCCAGCAGTGCCATGGGTAAGTGCATTTGACTGCTAACCAGAAGGTTGGTGATTTGAGCCTGCCCAGGGAGAGCTGTGATCAGGATTCCTGCATTCCTATAGGCCTCAACAAGGCAACGAGTTGTTTCCATTTGCTGTGAGTATATAGGTAGAATTTCCCCTGTATCATTCCATTGCTTTATTACTTGTTTCCGGATCTTCTAATATGTTAATAATTTATTTAGCTCTTAAAATACTTTAATTTTATCAAGCCGTTAAAATCCTCTCTTTATTCTACTCTAATAATGTCAAGCAATTCGCTTCTCCAGAATTTTGTTTCACTGGCAGACCTTTGCACAGGCAGCTGGCTATAACTTATATAAAAAAGGTTTGATCTGAGTGCTTCTTATAATAAGTGTTACTATGGTGGTTTATGCACTTGACAGAAGCTGCTATGCAAAACAGTTTATTTTCTCATGTTTGTGCATTCTTTCATATACAGTCGTACCTTGGTTTTCAAATTTAATCCGTTCCAGGAGTCCGTTAAACTCCCGGAACAGTTCGAAAACATGGCTTCCGATTGGCTGCAGGAGCATCCTGCAGCCAATCGAAAGCTGTGCCGGATGTTCAGCTTCCAAAAATCATTCGAAAATCAGAACAATCACTTCCGGTTTTCTACTGTTGGGATCCAAAACGTTTGAGTTCAAAGGCATTTGGCTTCCGAGGTTCCACTGTATAGATATGTGGCTATATCATGACCATCTACAATCTAGATATTATTTTAAAGAGTTTTTAAGAGCACCACCTATCATTAGTTTCAGGGATTGTTGTATAGATGTTTGTTCTGTTTTTAATCTGGCTTGTTAGATACAGTTTTTGTTCTGACATATGTTTTAGTAAAAAATCTTTGTAATAAGTAATATGGTATTTTGTTTTATATTTATCTCACCTGAAAATGTATTATGTTGTCCCAGTGGAAGAGTAATCCTGAAACAGGTCAGGTCTGAAATATATTATTATTATTATTATTATTATTATTATTATTATTATTATTAACAACAACAACAATGCGATAAAAGATCAAACATTAAAAACCTCCCTATACAGGGCTGCCTTCCGATGTCTTCTAAAAGTCAGATAGTTGTTTATTTCCTTGACATCTGACGGGAGGGTGGGTGCCACTACTGAAAAGGCCCTCTGCCTGGTTCCCTGTAGCTTCACTTCTCATAGTGAGGAAACTGCCAGAAGGCTCTCAGAGCTGGACTTCAGTGTCTGATCACAATGATGGGAGTAGAGACGCTCCTTCAAGTACACTGGGCCAAGACCTTTTAGGGCTTTAAAGGTCAGCACCAACACTTTGAAAGCACAAAGTGCTTTCTTTCCCCTCCCCTGTCAATGTTTTTTAAAAAGCTAAACTGAACTAATAGAGGGTGGATTTTATGAATTACCCCTCCTCCTAGTTTATTTTGAGAATGCACATATCAAAGATCATAGATCTAGCTCACTGGAACCTACACAAACAAGTTCAGTGGGTGAGGGACATTACCAAGGGGAATTAGATGCTGCAATAGCACTGTGCCAGGCCACTCTGATTCATAGAATCATAGAACTGTAGAGCTGGAAGGGACCATGAGGGTCATGTAGTCCCAACCCCCTACAATGCAGGAATTTCAGCTAAATCACACACAGAAGACCACTCCTGGTTAGGTTTCTTCACTTCATGAGCTTAATTTAGATACCAGGTGTTGATTTGTTATTGCTATTGTTAAACAATTGGGTATCAGAAATCCTTGACAATCTGCGGTAAATCTCCAGAAGATTTAGATTTAGAGTGTAGATCATGATCTGCATTCTGGCCGACTCCTTCCCCTATGCATTTCACTCCACAAACTATCTAGGCAGATCTGGGTAGATTGAGAGGAATCAAATAGTACTCATGCATTCAGGTCCCCTGTTCATGTTTCTGCAGTAGTAGTTTCAAAATAGTTAGATCTTTAAGATGAGACCTCTGGGTATAGGGTGGTATATAAATTCAATCAATCAATCAATCAATAAAATAAAATAAAATTTAAACGTTTATGTGAGAACCTCTGCATTTGTTTTGTTTCTGTTCTGCTGTTCTTAAGACTTTGCTTGCTTTTGGCATTTGTTCTTCATACAGAAAGGGCCTTTCAGAAAGAGGAGCAATGGAATGTTCTTTCTGAATACCATTTCATAATTTTACTCCAAGAGAGAGTATTAGTGGGAATAAATACAAGGAAAGATTAGAGAGCAGTTAGGCAAACTCTCTCTCTCTCTCTCTCTCTCTCTCTCTCTCTCTCTCTCTCTCTCTCTCTCTCTCTCTCTCGGGAAAAAAAGATTATGCAATGCTATAATCCATGAAAGTGCAGACAGTGGATTTTTGTTGTCACCAAACAGCTGAACAACCACTTGAATCATTTCGGTGATTTAGAAAAGCTATAATGGAGAGAAAGGGACAGAGATGAATGAGAATGAAATGTCCTTTTCAAACTGTCACATATGGCACAAAATCAGACCCTTTTCACAGAGACCAGAGGGGTATTATTCTAATCAAAAGGGAAAGAGAAATGCACTGCCCTATACTTTTTGTAGCTGATCTTGATTGTGTGCAAATTGGTGTCTTCCTCAATGTAGTGCTCTCCAAATATTGTTGGACTACAGCTGCCTTCATCCCTGACCATTGCCCATAGTGGCTGGTCCAGGTGGGAGTTGTGGTACATCTGGAAGGGTTGGGCAGATGTTCTATGATGGGTCTTACAGTGGGAGGATCCACAAGGACACTGTGGCCAGTTATGTTTCCCAGATTCCAGCACAGATCCGTCCACTCAAGCAGACCATTAGTTCCCTCTGAAGGATCTGATCCCTGGATCAGCCCTGTGCCTTTGGGCAAAGGCCACATTTTGACCTTGTCTGTTTGGTTATCTGGAACCCTTCAAAGTACTTCTGCTACCCAACACCCATATTTTCCAGTCTCTTTGTTTGCCTACCTTTCCCATCACGCCTGTTTTCCCCATTGGTGTTCACTTCTACTCCCATTCTCCTGAGATTCGTCCCTTTATTGCCTTGTGCTCTTGCCTGCTTATGCACCAGCAGTAAGAAAAGCTGTGTAGTAAATAGTCTCTCTCTTGTATCAGTAACAGAGCATGGTACAATATGTGTTCAGATGTGAGTAAGCAGTCAGTAGTCTGACCTGAGATATCACGTGACATGCCCCGTTTGTGACATCGGACCAGCAAAGACTGTGATGTCAGCAGAGCTAAACCAATGGCAGCCAGAAAAAAATGTGACACTTCAGCACCTGCAGCTGAATCTCTGAGGTCACAAAGAGTTTTTCAGACCTCAAGCCTGGCAGATGTCATAAAGTGACTAATGGCACTGAGAGGCGGGGTCTTGGAGGAATTGTTCTCTGAGTCAGACAGTGCTGGTGTCGCTCAAAATGGCCACAAGTTTTGATTTTTTAAGAGTGGAAGTTGCTGGGCTTCTGTTTTTGTTTTGTTTTGGTGGGGAAGGGAGTCCAGAACCTTTATGAACCTCCTCCTGTCCTCAGAATGTTTGGTGTGCATCCTGGCATTGCTTTGCTGTCCTCTGGCTACTGAGGTACCATATTTGTTCATGTATAAGACTAGTTCCCCCCCCAAAAAAAATAATGTCAAAAATTACAGGGCGCGTCTTATACTCTGACCATCTCCATTTTCTTAAATCTGAGTCCCCCAAAATAGGGGGCGTCTTATACATGGGGGTGTCTTATAGACGGAAAAATACGGTAATTAGAGAGAAAACACAGCCCCATTCCTCAGCTATCTAGGATACCCCTGCCACACTACACAGGCAGTTTCATTGCTTATCAGGACTGCCTAGATTCAACTCTAGACCTATGTAGTAGCTTCTGCATAACTAGTTGTGGGAAGAATGTGGATGAGAGTATGTGTTCAGAATGTGTGTGGCAATGGAATTAATGTAGTGTGAACAGACAACACCTGCAGCCACACATGCACACACACAAAAATGCACTCTGTCTCCCTTTCATTTTTAACTACCTTTTCCAGCATCCTGGAGCTCTCTACACAACTGAGTTGTGATAATCTCCAGCAAAATTTTCAGCAGAGTTGCTGAATACAAGCATCTGCCTGAGGCCAGCCCTCAGAGCTAACTAGACATGAGAGGGCAATCCTGACCACTGGTCCTGCTAGCTAGGGGTGATGGGAGTTTTAGTCCAACAACAGCTGGGCAACCCAAGTTTGAGAAACACACGAGCAACCCGTGTATGTATGCATAGATTTCAAATATTTCTATACCACCATTCGTCAGATATTTGAGGCAGTTTGCAAAATCCAAAACAAGTAAAACAACACAAAATATATGCAAGGCAAGAGAGTAGTGAGGAGAAGATACAGGCGAGAGATGCCAAACCTTCCATCTCCATTCTGTCTTACCTTGCTGTGCTCTGTTGCTTTTTTAAAGTACTTCTTCCCCAGCTTATCACCGCTACTGCAAGTAAGATGGACTAGGCAGTGAAAACTGTTGAAGTAACTGAGTGCACATAGATAGGGATGGGGGCTCAGGTCCCCTCACCCACACTGCTCCTTTTTATTTTTATTTTAAAAAATAGACACGTGGAGTTGCCCCCATCGTGTATAGTTTGGCCCTTAAATGCTTTTTACACAGAATAGTTAACTTAGCAGGCTCTAATCTAAAATGATTGAGAGTGACAGCTGGCGAACCTTCGAGTCATCTCACATGATGCTATTGAGGAAGCAGGAGCTAAATAACTGGCACCATTTCCACCCCTTGCTGCTTCTTGCCTCCAAACAATTGGTTCTGACGGCTGCACACTCTCACCCCCTGCTCATCCTGGGGATGGGCCTCTGGATACACTGTGTAAATTTTCTACAGCAAAAGTGGGGAGGTCTGAGAAATTAAGCACCAGGACAGACCCTTTCTTCATTTGTTCCTGCCCCCTTGCATCTTTTGCATGCAGCCCCTATTCATTTGACTTGGCTCTAGGCTATCAAGGTAGGTGTTTGCAGGGGAATGCTTAGGAACAGGGCTGATGAGGGCTTCCAAAGAAAAAACGCATAGGTGGGTGGATCAGAATGCGGGTTCACCATCATGGTGAGCACGATTTGCGGTGGGGGCTAATCAAACCACTCCTGAGTGCAAAGCTGGGGGCATGAGTGGTCACTCCTCTGTTGCTGGGCAAATTCCGATGCTGCGATTTTGTTGGGTCAGCCCCCTGGGTTTAAAAGCAAAGGAAAGAGGTTTCTCTTTCTCTTTGGCTGTGTTTCGGATCCCCACCCTCCCTCCGCTGACTTCCGCGCCGCCTGTATTCAGGGGCCGGTAGGAATTTTTTCCATTTGGCTGATTGGCTGGTGCCATCTGGTTTTTCGCCTACTGCACAGCAAATAAATCACAACTTGTAAGGTTGATGGTTAGGCATTGGTTATTGGATGTATTTGGGGTCTGCTGACTTCGTTGGGCCCTTGTGTTAATGCCTGAGTTAGGGGAAATTCTGGTCAGGAATACAGGGGCTCTATGCAGTGTCCATATCCCCGGTAGGGGACCAGCAACACGCATGAGCCCCTGGGAGATGGGAATTGTAGTCCAAAACATCTGGAGGGCCGAAGTTTGGGGGTGCCTGCTTTACATGAATTCAGTAAATAATACTGAAAACTGCCTAGCTTGCGAAATATTGTATTTACGTCTGACATCTGTTAAATGTTACGAATAACCTTTGTGAAATGGAAAGAGTTGCACATAATATTTACTGCCCCACTTCATTGCTTAGAGACTAATAGTATTTTACCTCTTCAGATCCAGGGTTATTGTGGGTTGCTTTATCTATTTCTCTCTTTTTCTCCTCTCTCTCTCTTAAAAACTTCCTTAACAACAAAAAGGGAAAAAGTGATGGTGGCAATAGTGTGACTCACCAGAAGCTTGGAGGTATGATTCTCTTGTGGGCAATGGCTCACTAACTGAAGAGGAATGCCTTAGGCTACCCATCTGAGTCCGCTGTAGAAGTAGGATCAGAACTCCATTTTGATTAGAGCCCAGTTTCCCAAGGTATAAATCGAAATGACCCAACCGCATTGCTCTAATTTGTATCCATCCACCCACCCTTTCCATGTGACTAGTTCTCTGTGATTTACAGGAGATGCCTCTGGACATATTCATCTGAATGGTGCCTTGTAGCATAAGCCAGGCTTTGCCCCTGAGCTTTGTCCTCCTTTACTTTCCTTCTTGCCATTCTGTCCTGTCCATAGGTTAAAATCTCTCTGAAGATCCTGGTCCTGGTTTCGGGCTATGTTGATGGCAGCAGCCAGATAAAAATAGAAAAGTCATGCTGACGTACAACTTTCTGTGAAGCAAAAGTGCTTTCCATAAAGTTGTGCTAGTGGGTGGGTGGTTTTTTTTTATTTTTGCTTTTGCTTTTAAAAAGGACCCACCTCTGTTGCAAGTTTACCTTGCTGAGAAGGAACATCTCATTTTCCTTCACTTCCTCCACAAAGCTAGCAGGGGCAGCCTTCCAGATGACATTGGACTCCAAAACTCCCATCATCCCCAGTCAAAAGAACCAGTGGTCAGGGATGCTGAGAGTTGTAATCCAACAACTGAAAGGCACCATGTTGGCAATTATTGCAATTGGAACTGCATTAAAGAAGGAAGCGGCTGTTGGTTGTCTCCACCCAGCATATCCTATGCCTGGCCTCAACACCCTTTATGTGCTAAATGGTGAATTTTAGTGGTGGGGAGCCCTGATCGGGGTGGGGTGGGGGTGGGGGTGGGGAGAGCTGAAAGAGTACAGAAGGCTCCCAGCTGCTGATGTTCATAGTGCAGTGTATGGAGGTCAGCAGGGTTGGGCAAGAGATATGCAATGGACGGGGCATGGCTAACAGACATGCACTTGCTCTCCCGCAAACAATTCTAATCACATTGGGGGGGGGAGAGACTGTCTCTGAACAAGGATGTTTCGTTTAGCTAGAATGTTAAATAGCCACTGATAGACCTCTTTTGCTTTTGCTAACGGGAACAGATGTAAGGATAAGCAATCCTCTGAATTAGCCCAGCTTTTGGGGGTTGGGATGACAGCTTTTATGTGAAAGTGGAGATTAAGAAGAAGAAAAACCCCACTGTGTTTGAATTCATAATGGATTGTATAAGCCATAGCATCTGACAGCTGTGGGGAGCCGTAGTTCTTTTCTTTTGTGCAAAACAAGCATTCATTAAAAAAATAAAATAAAATAAATCCCACTATCATTTTCTTAACCTGAATGGATTGGGTAAGGCCTTAGGTGGAAACAAGAGATTTGCAAATACCATCTATCAAAACTCAATTGAATACTGTTTATTTCTAGCTACTCCTTGTTATAGCTTGAAATATTTGGTATTCCAGTTGTCATTAACTGAGGATTAGTTGAAGGTTCCCCCCACAACACACACAACACACACACACACACACACACACACACATCCCTCCCCAATTCATAAGGACTAAATCCTGTAAGAGTTGGCTGATTACATGACCTCTCTGCAGCATGCAGGCTTTAACCTGAGATGGGGCATGTAATGCTGTCAAACGAACAATTTCTGTGACAACCAAATACATTTTGTGGCATTGTGGGTGGGTCTGTGGATTTGTGGATCGAAGCATCTCCTTTTTGCAGGAACTGTAATCTGTTTTGTTTTCTCCTCCTGGGGAGGATGCAGGTTGGAGGGGATACGAAAGAAGCTTATATGGCAATATCCGGATAGGAGATGCCTTTTAAGCTCTGGGGTAGCACACAAATGAGAGGAGCATCTGCACAGCAAGTCTCTCTGCCATAGCAGTTTGGTCCCTGCTTGCGTGATGTTCTCTGCATTTTAGAGAGCACAATTTGGGATAGAAATTTGTTCTATTTCTCCCTCTTCCAGTCACTACCTCCCCCCTTTCTTTGCTTATGCCATTTTAAAATTATTTTTTGGTAGCAATATCAAATGCAGAATATGCAGTCTTCCTAATTATTTCACAACTTAAAATATTCCAGCATGAGTGGCTGATTCTCAGCAACCTCTCTTACTTTATGCTCTTTACTTTTTAGAGTGTAGTGGGGGGGACTTTACACTCCGACAAATTTTGCCCACACCTTGGAGGAAAGACCTTTTTGGGTAAATTTTGATTTCCCCTCCCTTAACCCTGAAGCTCTGCTGCGATGATTCCCAGCAAGATTTTGGTCTATCACAACCCCTCAGGGGGTACACGGACGGAAACATACAAAACTACCCGGCGTCGTAAGAAGTCTCATGGAGATTTATTCAAAAATGGATACAGAGTCAAATCTGGGCATAGTGCCTCTGAAAAGGAAGAGCAAAATACATATCGACAGACCTTGGTGTCTTGTTACAAAGTTGGCTCATACTGGGGTAAGGTATAAATTACTGAAATAGTTGATTTACTTCCTTGCCCTGTGGGATTTTGTCTGTGGTTGAATGCATGATGTAAATATTATTGTTTTCCAAGTCAGATCCCCCCACTAGTTGTGTTTGTAATGCTTTTGCAAGGCTGAGGTGCTTTCATCTGTATGCCTAGAGACATTTCCTTAAGCAGAGTCATTATCCCGCCCCCCCTCCTCGTAATGTATCTCCAGATAGATGGCTTGTATGTTTCTGTTCTGTAAAATGGGGGATGTGGTTTTATTGGCAGAAGGGGAATTTGGGTGAGGGCTTGATTAATATATTTTCACAAGTATAGATCCATGAACATTTCCCACAGTTCATTTCCTGTCATGCACCTGCTTCCTTTGTACTATAAATTAAATGCAGTGTTATTTTGACTTTTAAGTATTGCCTTTCACAAAGCATTTCATGTTCTGTCCTCTATGTCGTACAAACATGCAGTCAAGTGATAAGAGTCCTGGCAGAAATGGAATCAATTTGGGCCTCCTAGTGGTGCAGCAATAAAACAGCTAGCAGCTTTGCAAAGCTAAGTCTGGTACAGTTTCAAATTGGGTGAGGGATCATTTGTTGAGATTCCTGCATTGCAGGGGGGGGGGGGGTTGGATGACTTAACCCTCGGGTCCCTTCCAACTCTGCAATTCTATGAATCAATGAAACAAGAGGTAGGTGTTGGTGTGATCAGGGAAACTTTAAGGTTTACAGAAGAAGAAGAAGAAGAAGAAGAAGAAGAAGAAGAAGAAGAAGAAGAAGAAGAAGAAGAAGAAGAAGAAGAAGAAGAAGAAGAAGAAGAAGAAGAAGAAGTTGTTTTTAGTAAACCCTAAGGAGCCTACCACCTCTTCCCCAGTGTTTGAAACTCCCCTTGTTCTAGGCGCATTTTGCGACAGGGAATTTTATTAGCATGAGCAGTTTCTGAGCTCTGGGTGCAGTACTGCGCCTAAGATTTCAGATTAAAACTGCAAAGTGGAAGGAAAGGGGGACCTTTTCTGCCTCCCCACTTCCAGCTACTGTCTGAAGACTGGAGAAGAGACCCTCTTAATAATATTACAGGGGTGGGCAGGGGAAGGACTAGACCATGTGAAAAATGAACACAATATTTTAGCTGCCATTCATTCCTTTCCAGCTTTGTATTCTTGTTATAAAACAAAAAGCACAGTAGACATTCCGTTGTTGCCCCCATAACCGAGGTTGAAGGTGCTATTTAGCTCCTAGCTTTCATATCTCAGTTTTTAACACTGTTCTCCCCCCCTCCATAAAAAAACAGCCCTATGAGGGCTGAATGCCCAGCACCCATTGAATACTGAGTGTCAGTTGGGAAGAAGAACAGAAAAGTGCAGTGAAGGGGTTGGTGAGAGGGGAAGTTGAATCTCCTGCTTCTTCCTCACAATTTTTAGCATCCTAGAGGAAGAGGAATTGCCTGGCTGGCAGGGACTCTGGACAGGGGCACTCCTACTAAGTGGAGGAGGAAATAACTCTACAAATGGTTGCAGGTCTTGTGTGTATATGGGACCTGCCTCTTGCAATAATAATGTTCAGAGAGCCAGCCTTTTCAGGATACCATAAGCTGAAAGGAACTCGAACGTATCAATTCACTCCTCCCGCCTCTTCCACTGTTTTCTGTTTTTGTTTTCCAGCTGATAATCAGGGTGTTGTTGTTTTTTACTCATGGAAGCCGCTCAGCAGGCTTAGTCTTCACTGGGTTGCAGGGGGCACTGAGATTTTGCTCTTTTGCTCACCATGGGGCTCATTTAAGCGTGCTGAGGCCTCCCCTTGTCCTGTGGCTACTCGAGTTTTCATGCAATTTCCATGTACTGGTGGTCCTAGTAACATGAGAATTAGATTGTCTCTAGGAAGGCAGTGAATATATGCCATCTTCCCATACTCAAAGTAAAAACCAGGTATTTGCTGTGGTGAATATAAAGCAGTGGTGTAATTGTGCATGCTTTTGAGTGATTAAGCCCCATTCCCTTGTCCTCTTCAGGTGGAATAGAACAACAGAGTATTCATCACTATGCCTAGGAGCCAACTCCTAGGGGGCAAGGATTACATCTGCAGGCTCCTTTAGTACCCTTGGGTGCAGCTCATCAGGCCCTGGAGATTTGAATTCATTTAAAGTAGCTAGGTGTTCCCTTACCACATCTTTTCCTATCTTGGGTTTCAACTCCCTCCTTGCATCCTTTATTCTGTTATCACCAGGTTGGACATTGCTTTCCTTCTGGGGGAAGACAGAGACAAAGTAGGTGTTGCGCAGTTCCACCTTCTCTCTCTCATCCAACAGCATTTCTCCATCTTCTCCATATAGAGGACTACTCTTTGCTTTCCCCCCCCTCTAGCTTTGAACATAGTCAAATAAACCTTTGAAAGTTATATTTAACCTTTCTTGCAAGCCTGAGCTCATTCTGAGTTTTGGGCTGCCTGACCTTCTCCCTGCAGCTGTCGGCTACTCATGTATACTCTTCTTTTGTGATTTCCCCCTTCTTCCATTTATTATACAAGTCCTTCTTAAATCTCAGCTCATATGTAAGCTCCTTATGCAGCCACACCAGGTTCTTTAGAAGCTTCCCACTTCTCTCTCTTGTTGGAATTGTTTGTATTTGTGCCTTCAGTATTCCTCCTTTTAGAAACTCCCATCCATCTTGGACTCCTGTCTCTCTGAGTTTTTCTGGCCATGGAATCTCACTCAATAGCTGCTTAAGCTTTTTGAAATCAGCTTTCTTAGAGTCCAGAGTGCATGTCCGACTACACCCAGTCTTCCCTTGCCTCTGTATCACAAAACTCAAGAGGACATGATCACTTCCTCCCAAAGTTCCCAGTACTTCCACTTTGTCAATCAGTTCCGCCCTGTTGATGAGGACCAGGTCCAAAACAGATGATCCCTTTGCTGTTTCACCTTTTGGGGAGTGAATTTGTCAGCAAGACAATTGAGGAATTTGTTGGAATTTACATTCTTGGCAGAATTTGAGTTCCAACAAACACCAGGGTAGTTGAAGTCTCCCATGACTACTATATTTCTCCTTTTTGAATCTTCAGTAATCAGCTCTAGGAAGGCATCATCCAAATCGTCAGTCTGGCTTGGTGGTCTATAGCAGACACCCACAGTAAGGTCACTGCTTCCCTTACAGTTTTGACCCATATACTTTCAATTTGCCTTCCATGCTCAGGTCATGGATCTCTTCACAAGTGTACACATCCTTTACATGTAACTCTGCTCCTCTTCCCTTCCTGTTTGGTCTATTCATTTGAATAGGTTCTACCCCTCATTTTTTACATTCAATTCATGAGTCTCATCCCATCAGCTTTCAGTAATGCCTATTAGGTCATATTTGCTGTCCTGTGTATGAGGCAGGGAGAGGTGTATTTAGGGATGCCATGAGGCTGTGAATTCAAACCTGTCCTGTGTTTGCTGCAGTCCACGCTGTTTCTCTTCCACTACAGTTTGGCTTCTGCTAAAACTTATGTTATTCGTCTGATTATCCACTGATATAATTCATTACATAGCTAACTTCAATGCATTTCAGGGGAAACATAATAATAATAATAATAATAATAATAATAATAATATTGCCAGTGCCATTGTCAGTGCCGAAAATAACATTTGTGGACTAAAAAACCGCTGACATTAATGAATATGACTTGCATTCACTTGCATGATTTCCATTCCTGACCTTGGGCAAACACATAGTTTGCGGCAACTCCTAACTCCTATCTCTGTTTCCAGTGGAATTCTCCAAGATCCCTAGGTGTACCCCCTCAAAAATATTTTCCCGTTTGCAGCTCCATTGTACTGATCTGATACTGAGAAAATGAAATTTAATATCTGCTTAAGCAGCAAAGCATTCTGAATAGGAATAAAACTAAAGGCTGCAAAAAGACATGTTATCTGCATTTCTGGATCAGGGCTTAGGAGAAGATGAAAAGATGGGGTGGATTCTCCAGACCCACTCTTCACAGGGGGACAAGACATTTGCTTTGGTCTGAAAGGAGGAGGAGCCTGGAACAGTTTTTCGCTGATGGATTACAGCTGGCAGGCAAAACCCCTGCTAAATGTCCCCTCTTCTTCTTAAGTTGGAAGAGGAAACTCTCTAATAAAAGTTTGGTCTGAGGCTTTGCAGGGCATTAGCTTGTGTTGTTTTGGGCCGAACACTTCTCCCCAAATATCTGTTCAAGTTAATGTCATAAAGCTATGATCTCAAAGGGAATTTTTCTTTGTACTTCTAAGCATTCAGAGATACACTAGTGTTTTTTTCTCAAGCTGGAGAGAATGGAAATGATCTTCTCCAAAATACTTTGGAGTTAATAAAACTCTCACCCCCCCAAAAAAAATGATAGTGTTGGAATTTTGTTCTCTTTCATATTTTGATTATTTCATCAAGACTTTTAGCCGCTGGTGCAACATTTTCCAGCAACCGGGACATGGTCAAATAAAAAGTTACTGTCCAGTATTTTCAGTTTTGTAGTTGTTGTTGCATATCCACAGTTCAAACATAGTGAATTCTACTTTGCCTTTATTATAATAAAATATGCCTTCTGTAAGGGATGGTAGGTTGAACTTACATGACAGTAATTGGAATTGGTATAAACATGGAAAACATCAATGAAACATTGTTGTTTTTATTAAGCAGCTAATTTGAATGTTCTGAGCACATTTATAATAAAACCATTTTTCATGCGTACAATTATGTAAACTTACCAAGACCCCTTTCATCTCCACTATTAAATAGAGGAATTAATTACAGTGAAATCAACTAATTATTCAAGACTAGGCTGGAAGCTTTTCCAAATATGCTTTAGGTAAAATAATGGGAATACCTTAGGGCCTTTCTAGCTTTAGGATTTAGAGTCCTATTAAGGATATGCTAGCTTTTTGCACACAAACCTATATCCTCTGATATAGACATCTCTCCTCCCCACAGTTGGAGCTGAGAGGAGTTTCAAAATCAGCTGTGAGAATAACATTGGGAGGGTGTCTGCTGCTCGAAAGTTAAAATAAAAAGTTTTATTTTTAACTATCCATTGGGCACTTGGGCCTATCTAATGCAATGCTTTAGATCTCACTCTAGATCCACTAAGTGTTAGTGGATTATGGGATGCCAGGTTCTCCGCATAATTTCTGAAATTAGTAAATGTGGGATTTGATCAATGGATTCAGCAAGGAGGAGGAGGAGGAGGAGGAGGAGGAGGAGGAGGAGGAAGAAGAAGAAGAAGAAGAAGAAGAAGAAGAAGAAGAAGAAGAAGAAGAAGAAGAAGAAGAAGTCAAGTAAGCATTATCTGGAGACTGGCTGAGAGAGGCGCCAGCAAAGAACTAAACAGGTGATGCAAAAGTCATTACCCTGGCAAAAGGCGACACATCAGGACATTCAGTGTCCTGATTCCCCCCTCCAGCTGTGTGTTAGTTAGCAAAAGACAATAGGAGAGTTGGGAGGGGAGAAGTTGCCCGGGTTTATGTCACCACAGGAAAAAAATGTTCTTTTTGCATGAGGCTTGGGTTACCTTTTTAGCAAATGTTTTTGGGGAAAAGGAGGTTGGGGCCAATGCCATGCATGTTGGCAGGCAGAAAAGTTGTGTGGAAGAGACACAGAAATGGCATTGGGGCTGACTTTGAATTCAGTGCTGCGCTGCTGTCGAAACAAGCCGCTCTTGAGACGTGATGCCCCGAATCTTCGCTCTTTATCCAGACTCAGGTGTAAATATGTGCAAATAAACCACATCTCATAAAAACACCACGGCCTCTGCAGCTCCTCATTTTCCCCAAAAGAAACACATGGTTAAGTGCCAAGACCCCTGGAATCTTGTATAGCTCGGCAGAAATTGGAGTAGCCTTTAAAAAGACATTGCAAGTGGGATCTGCAGCAAAATGTTGCAGAAGGTAAGCTCTCCTATTTGGGGCTCTGGCCAATCTGGACCCAGAAACTGCAAGTGAGCGGGGTGGGTAGCAGCAGTGTGTTGTAACTCCTGCGAGGTGTGGTTGTATTGAAAGAGCCCCACCACCTCCAGTAATCCAGTGTGATGCAGGAGGGGAGCAGTGCCACATCCTTAGGTTGAAGCAGGGGCATTGGTCCAGCAGGGTCATCTGAGAGCACCCTGTCATGCTCTCTCCTGTTTCAAAGTCCTCCCCTTCAGCACTTGAAGTTGAGGAGTCTGGCACTAGGGTCATGGCACAGTGGTGCCCGCTTGGCAGTGGAATTCTGTTGAGATACAGCAGGGGTCGGCAAGGTTTTACCTGCCTGGGCTGGTCAAGTCCCGCGGAGATCTCTCCATGGGCCAGATTGCGTGTGTGTTTTCTGGCGTCTGGGCATGTGCAGATGCGATTTCTGCCACCACACCGGTTTAGCGCAGTGTGCAGGAACTTGCCAAGCGGGTGGTTCGGTTCGGGGGCAGCTCGTGATCCGGTTAAACTGCCCCCGTGGGCCACTTGTTGAGGTGGGGAGCTCAAGGCTGGCAGCAGCAGTGCCCTGCAAGAGCGCGCACATGCACACGCACACACACACCTGCAGGGGGGAAATGCTGCCAGCTCAGAACTCTCTTTGCTGCCTTGTCCCCCCATCCCAGCAAACACAGCAGTGGAAGGCCACCACAACTGGCCCCCCTGTTTCATATGGCACTGCAGCCTTGAGCTGTGCAGTGCCGTTCAGGCATCTCTACATGAGGAAAAGGTGGGGTTTTTTGGGGGGGGGGAGTGGAAGACAGATACCTTTTTATTTTCCACCGCCATGCTGTCTCCCAAAGACTTTCCTGTGCTGTGAGATACATATATATATATAGTACTAGAAAAGGTCACAAATTGCTATAATACCGTGTTTCTCCGAAAATAAGTCATACCCCCAAAATAAGCTATACCCTGAAAATAAGCCGTAGTGATAGGCAGTTTAACCTTGTAGGTTAAACTGTACCATACTTAATTTTTAAAAAAGTTCCCTTTTCACTTATCTTGCTCCTCTATAGTGCAGGGATATAGATATGTTCAACTTCACCCTCTCCAGGATGCTTGCTGTAATCTATAAGAGTCTTAAGTTTGTACCGTCAGAAAGTTCACGGCACATTGTTCTCTCTCTCTCTCTCTCTCTCTCTCTCTCTCTCTCTCTCTCTCTCTCTCTCTCTCTCTCTCTCTCGTAGACAAACAAAACTTTTCTTTCTTTCTTAATTTAAAACTTCTATATGTATGCATACCTGGAGAGTCCCCCAAGTATATTGGAACTAGTACCTTATTTGTTGATTTTAACTTCAAAACTGATAATGAACTTAGATGGCTGTGTTTCTGCTGGAGCGAATGGTGATGATACATAAGGAAAATATAATGCACAGTGACTTTCAGCAAAAGCTACACTGAGCACATAATTATGCAGTGCTCTGCACAACTGCACAAAGACACAAATTTGTCCTCTAAACTTCCTTCCTTCCTTTATAAACTGTATAATACCCAATGTACCTTTAACTCCTGTGAGAGAGATTTGCAGCAGAATTGTTTCCTATCACCATAAGTCTCCCTTAATAATTTAAGCCTTTAATCTTTTACAGTATTTCTCTGTCCCTGTGCAGCCATCCGTAGAGTTGCTATCCATACAACCTGGCTTCACTAATAAAAATGTAATTTCTTAGAAAAATTGCATTGGCTAAAAAGTGGTAGTATAGTTTAACCTATACTAAATTAAGCCATGGTCTATTGGAGAGCCGTTGGAACTTAGGGAGTTTGTTGTGATAATGCAGAATGTGTCAACCAGAGATTTTTACGTCATAAAGTATTATCTTAATCATGGATGGTTCTCTTTTTTAAAAAACAAAACAAAACAGGTTTC